>NC_050579.1:192069533-192415783 GCF_011100635.1 Trichosurus vulpecula
TATGGTTGATATTATGATAGTTCTTAAGTCTTTTCAAACTTGTTTGTCTTTACATTGGTGTTGTTATTATATAATTTTTCTCTTGGTTCTGCTCAACATGCTGTTGGAAAAATGGCATCAACAGACTTGCTTGATGCAAGGTTGCCACAAACAATAAGTTAGTAAAAATGCAATACCCACAAAATGTAATAAAATGAAGCACAACAAAACAAGGTATGTTTGTATGCCCTCGTCTTTTCCTTGGCCCTATCTCCTTTGTCTCAGTTAGCTTCCTTAACCAAGTCCAACTTTCTTTGGAGGGATCTTTAAGGATACAGTTTCCAGATAAATCAGTGGATACTAATGTTTATAGTGACCTCAAGAATAAGGTTCCCTTTGAATAGAAAATATTTCTTTACTTTTGGTTGATATTCTTCCTACTAAGGGTAGTTACACTACCCATACAAGAAAAATGCTACCATAGTGTATATAAAATACAATAGTTCCCTGCAGATAAGATGGAAAAATGTGGGTTAGATCTATATTTTTCTTACCTTGAATCAATGATCTTTTCCTTTTCACTGTCTCCTTCCTATTGCTCTATAAGCATGGACAAGCAGTAAGGTTTAGTCAGAGGTTCCCAAAGTGGGTAATATTACCCCCTGGTGGAATGATCTGGGGGGGGGGGCAGTAGTAGCCTAGAGTGCAATTGGGGGAATTGAATAAAAATAAGAGGGCATTGGAAGCATAAGAAGAGAAGAGAATTTTGAAAAACAATGTTTTATCTATTGTGTAACAGAGTTAAAGTCATAGTGATTACATTATTTTCCAAACAAACACAAAAATGAAAGCTATAACTGATCAGTGGCCATATCCAGCAACAGGTCTTAACAAGCAAGTGTTGGCAGGCAAGTTTGTGTCATGCACTGTAGAGAAGTTCAGTATGCATCAGCAGGAATATGTGCATGTAATGACTTGTTTACAGTATGATACTATATGGTTACATGATGCAATATTATGTCAGCAAGATTTCAATGCAGGAAAAAATCCCACAGATTTATAACAAATTATTAAATTTAAGATGTGTCATTTTAAGAAAAATTTATATTTTTTGAAATGACCATTAAAGGGTTAAAGAAAGTAGATTTCCAGGGGTTGCCGAGCAATTTTTTTTTAAAGGGGGAGGCAGGCCAAATGAGTTTGGGACTAGATCTCTAGATTTTACGTCTAAACCTCTGTCTAGGGGTAAAGCAAATACAACTAAATTCACAGGACAAGAAATCAAGAAGCCCACCAACAATGTAACAGTCTCATGAATTAACACTGAATAAACCTCTAATTCTTCAGGCACTTACTCATTTACCTGTTCCACCAGTCTCCATCCTCTGGAAGAGCCCACACACCAACCTATGGTTTTGTACTTTCACACACAGAAAGATTCTCCTCCTACTACAGAATTCTGTGAAGCACAACCCTACCATAATAAATAGAAAATAGACATACATTCATTCAATAAACATTTATTAAATGCCTACTCCATGTGAGGCATTGTGCTAAGCACTGGAAATACAAAAACAGGCAAAAGGCAGTGCCCCCAAGCAACTTACAATTTTTTTTCCTTTTTGGTCTGATCTTTTAAAAATTTATTCATTATTTATTTATTTATCCATTTATTTATTTATTTGTTGTTTGTTTGTTTATTTATTTATAGTTTCCAACATTCACTTCCATAAGATTTTGAGTTGTAAATCCTCTCCCCCCTCCCCAAGACATCATGCAATTCGATGTAGGCTCTATATATACATTCATATTAAGCATATTTTCACATTAGTCATATTATGGAGAAGAAATAGAACCAGTGGGAGAAACCATGAGAAAGAAGAGTCAACAACAAGAAAAAAGAGAGCAAATACTATGCTTCGATTTGTATCCAGACTCTAGAGTTCCTTCTCTGGGTGTGGATAGCATTTTCCAAGGTGAGTGTTTTATCCTTGCATTGCTAAGAAGAGCTAAGTCTATAAAAAGTTAGTCACTGCACAATGTTGCTGTTACCATGTACAATGTTCTCCTAGTTCTGCTCACTTCACTCAGCATCAGTTCATGTAAGTTTTTCCAGGTTTTTCTGAAGACCACCTGCTCATCATTTTTTATAGAACAATAGTACCCCATCACATTCATATACCACAACTTGTTCAGCCATTCCCCAAGCAGCTTACAATCTAATGAGGTAGACAATAAGCAAATATATACAAAGCAATCTATATACAAAATAAGTAGGAAATAATTAAAAAAAGGAAAGCACTGGAATTGAGGGGCTTAGGGAAAGCTTCTTGTACAAGGCAGGATTTTAGTTGGGACTTAAAGGAAGCCAGTGAGGTCAGTAGTCTGAACTCAGGAGGGAGAGAGTTCTAGGCATGGGGGACAGCCAGAGAAAATGCCTGGAGCCAAGAGATGGAATATTCTTGTACATGAAACAGCCAGGAGGCTGGTGTCACTGGACTGAAGTGTGCTTGTCAAGGAGTAAGGTATAAGAAGACTGGAAAGGTAAGAGAGGCTGCCTTATTAAGGGCTTTGAATGCCAGGGTGTTTTGTATTTGCTCCTGGAGGCAATAGGAAGCCAGTGTAGTAGACACTGATTTTACTCAATTATGTAAAGAGGACAGGGAAGAAAGGATTGAAGAGAAGAGAACTGGGCTTTCAGATTCTGACTGTGGCAGTCCTTAGGTTAGGAAACCCAAAGGCTACAAAGACTTTGTCTAGATCACCCACCTTGCCCTCCCTCAACACTGATAAAAGCAGCAGGGGCATATTCACTTCAGGAAGGGAAGGGAAGGGAAGGGAAGAACAGAAGTAACTGGAATAGAGGACCAACATAGATGGCCACACTGGGCCTGAATGAAAAAGGATGGTAATACAACAGACACTACTAGTCCTTTCCTTCCTGGGGTAAAGACTAAGCAAATTCCCCAACATGGAGGAAAGTGAGTTTTATAGTCCAACACCTTGAAAATACCATTAGAAGGTAGTAATCTGAAAATGAGTGAAAGTGGAAATGCATGGAAAAAGTCTAAAACCACAAAAGATTTCAAGGTGAAGTAAATTTCATTAAAAACCTAGAACACACATAGATAAATCAGAGAGGATCCTAAAATTAGAAGGTATTAAAGGTGGTGAACTGCAAAAAATTACCAACTTCCCTAAATAAATATTACAAGACAAAGGAAAATAAAACAATGCCTGAAATGGAACCCTGTGGGATCCCAAGAGGTCATGGAACCACAACAAAATGTCCTAGAAATGGTGAGAGAACCTGAAACCATAAGAGAAGTTACAGCATAAATAATTAACAGAATAGAAATCTACAGTGATGTCTCTAAAAAAAAAAAGTGAAAGAAAATGTGTTAGAATAAAAAGATACTAAAGTAAAGGACAATCTGGAGGAAGTGGGAGCAGGGTGAATGTAATAACACTTAGAGAAAATATAATCTTTATATAAAGCAAAAGTCATTGATCTCAAAGATAGGCTGTGCAGAGACAACTCATGGATCCTGGATCTCCCTGAAGAATATGATTAATCAAAAAACCCCATGTCATATAATACATAATACAAGAGAATTGAAAATTGCCCAGAACTTCTGAATTCAGAAAACAACATACCCATTGAAAGAATCCAAAGATTCCCTCCAGGAAAAGAAGAATAAACCTTATACTTTAAACTCTAAGACACACAATGGTTAAATTGAACATTTCTGATGACAAACACCAAATTCTGCAAATGACCAGGAGAAAGACCTTCAAATATAAATGGAAAACAATTAGAATAACAAGACTATTCTGTAGCTATCTAAAACCACAAAAGGGAATAGAATAATATTGCTAAAAAAAAAAGCAGATAAGTCGAGATGCAAGCCAAATGAAATACCCTGAAAACATGATCCTGATCATCAACATAAGAAGATGGATATTTGATACTGGAGATGCACTGGAACCAACAGGTGTGAGCATATCATTCAACTTGCAAACACTTCACACAGAAATACAAGAAAGTTAAAGAAATATAGTTAACAAGGAAAATACGTACAGAAAAAAGAAATACTTTAACATTTTTAAAGTACACAAAAGGATAAAGATGAAAGCAGAATTTAAAGAAACAGGAGAGGTAATAGTAGAGGAGCAGACTTGAAATGCCATAGACTAAAGCTCATGGCCTCCCTACAGGTGAATCAGTTTATTTTATAAAACTAAATCACAGAGCGAGGTGGTGCACAAATAGGGAGAGGTGAGTGGGGAATATAGGGGAATTGTGATATACCTTAACAAAGTCCATGGATCAGTAACAAAGGAAAGATAAATTCTCTAGTTACTCAACAAGGAAAGGCTAGGGGAGAATGAAGGAGATAGCAAAGAGAAAGATTGAAACATGAAGAAAGAAAGGATCATGCCTTAATCTCAGTTAGGGGGAATGGGATTCCATACAAAAGGACTCCCAAGGGAGAGAAGATTTATGTCTGTAATATGAGATGGGAATCTTAAAATGGGTCTAATCCAGGAGAAGGAGGTTATTTGTACACAGGGAGACTGCTTCCTCTGTGAAGTGTTATATATTCATAGCATGCTGACTTAGAAGAAGGAAAAAATAGAGTTCCTGGGGGCAACTGGTGTTCAGGAGAGTGGGAGGACATGGACTCAGAGAGGAGATTTCATGGGAAATGGGAAGGAAAATAATCATGAATAGGACAAGGGGTTGAATTAGACCATACAATTTGGGACTGTGGGTAAATTATATCATGAGGCAAACTTTTATCCTCATTACCTTCCTCCTGAATTAATACATCTAAAAGAAAGAGGTGCAACAGAAAACAGGAATGATGTGGCAAGATATAAAAGGCAATAATAGAAATTGGTTAGAAGTGGGAGCTCAAACTTGGAACTTCAGAAGCTTTAATTCTATGAAGAATATAAAGAAATTCATATGCATATATGTATACATATATATGATTAATCAAAGAAAGATAGTTCTAAATAGATGGAAAAGAGAAAGCCTTAATGAAGAGAGCTGAATTTTTTTTTTGAAAAATGTGCAGGAAAAAACCTAATGAACAAAAAATTGGAGGGGAAGGAAGGAGAAGGATTGAACTAATGACTTAACTGAGAGTATATGTGTGGGGGGAATAAGAAGGGAAAGAAGGAAGAGTTAGATAATTAAGTAATAGGAAAAAAGAAAAAAGAAATAAGTAATATTTTTCAAAACTAGGAAAAAGTTTCCTTAAAGTACATTAAGAAAAAGTAATCATGGGAGAAAGTACTGGCTTAAAAGGAAGGGACATCAAAAAAATCCTAATTAAACAAAAAACTAGAAACACAAATGGAGGAAAAATAAACTGAATTCTCATAACTTTAGTTATGAATAAATTAAACCATTCAATTAAAAAAGTGGCAAATTGGTTAAGAAAACAAAACACCACAATCTGCTGTTTACAAGAAACACATCTAAAAAGCAAAAACATACATGGAATAAAAATGAGAGGCTAGAACAAAATTTACTTTGCATCAGGTGAGTCAAAAAGAAAAAGCAGGAGTTGCAATCATGCAATCAGGAAAAGCACAAATAAAAATTCACTATGTTAATAGATAAGGAAATTACGTTGTGCTTAAAGAAACCATAGAAAATGAAGTAATAGCAACATTAAACAAAGATCTTAGAAATGGCATAGCATTTAATTCAAAAGAAAAAACTAAATAAATTACAAGAAGACAGTGAAAATTGTAACAGATTTTAATCTGCTATTCTTTCAGTTGAACATATATAATCTTACAGCTTTTTTTAATTAAAGGGGGAAATATGGAATTGAACAAACTGAATTTAAAGCTAAAAGACTTATGCCACCTTCTGAATGGAACAACCAAAGAATATACATATTTCTAAGCAATGCACACATTACTTTTTACAAAATCTGACCATTTGAGCACAGAGAAATTGCAAATAAACCTAAAAGGGAAGAAATACTAAATACATCCTTAAGATATCATTACACAATAAAGAGTAATCAAGTCAAGAAGCAGGACAAAAATCTATAGGACTAAATGGAGCTTTAATAATGAAGTCCTAAATAATAAAAGAATTAAAGAATAAATCATAAATTATATGAAAGGCAATGATAATGTTGAGACAACATGAAATTTATGGAATGTAGCTGAAAAAGCATTCAGAGGAAAAATTATAACCCAATAAGCTTATGTCAACAAAATAATGTGTGGAAAGGAACAACTGAATATGCATTTTAGAAAATTGGAAACCAACAAATTAAGCCCAAAATAAGCCCTAAAAAGGAACATTAAAAATTCAGGGAGAAATGGATAAATTGGAAACAAAAAGGTTATAGAATTGATAAGCAAAAATAAAAACTAGTTCTCTGAAATTACTAACAAAATGGATGAACATTTAGCCAACATGTTTCTAAATAAGAGACTAGAAAATTGAATAAGCAAAGAAAAATGAAAAAGGCAAAATCTCAACAAAACCAGAGAAAAAAGCATTTTAATAATCTACTATGCATAGTTATATGCCAAGAAAACTGAGAACTCAAAAGGAATAGTGTATTACTTTCAAAAAATAAAAAAAAAATACTGACCAGAACACCCATTAGAGATCTTAAATAATGCAAATTCACAAAAGGAAATAGAACGAGTCATAAAAGAACTATCTTAAAAAAACTTCTGACCTGATAAATTTGTAAAATAATTTTAGTAAAAATTTTAAGTATAATTAATGCCCCATTAAACAAATTATTCTCAAAAAATTGAAAAATATAGCACTCTACAAAACCCTTTTATGATACAATATAGTGCTAATACCTAAACTAGGAAAGCATAGGCAGAGTAAGAGTACAGTTTACCAATATAATTAATGAATCAATTCAAAAATTTTGACATATGAAATACAGACATCCATACAGCCAGACAACAAAATACAGATGCTGGCAATTTAACCTAAAAAAATTCATGATGACCAAATTAAATTTATACTAAGGGTACAAAGATGTTTCAACATTTGAAAAACAAACATAATTGTTGTTATATTTAAAACAAAACCTTCTAAAACTACATAATTATCTCTATGATAAAGCACAACACTCTTTTATGCTAAAAAGAAAAATCCTTACAAAGTATAAGCATAAATAGGATCATTTTAAGTTTATTTTAAAAATAAATTTATTATTTACTTATTTTTAGCTTTTTTTTTTTAAAATTTTGAATTCTGAATTCTTTCCCTCAGCCTACTCCCCCCCACATTGAGATGGCAAGAAATGTGATATCAATTATACATGTGAAATTATGCAAAACATATTTTCATAATAGCCACATTGTAAAAAAGAAAGGCAAGAAAAATATGTTTCAATCTGTACTCAGATTCTATAAGTTTTTTCTCTGGAGGTGGATAGCATTTTTCATCATAAGCCCTTCGAGACTGTCTTGGATCATTATATTTATCAGAATAGCTAAGTCCTTCATACTTGATCATTGTACAATATTGCTGTTACTGTGTACAATGCTTTCCTGGTTCTGCTTGCCTCATTTTGCAGCAGTTCATATAAGTATTCCCAGGTTTTTCTGAGCACATCCTGCTCATCATTTCTTATAGCAGAATAGTATTCCATCATGATTATATGCCACAACTTGTTCAGCCTTTCCCCAACTGATGGGCATCCCCTTGATTTCCAATTTTTTTGCCACTACAAAAAGAACTGCTATAAATATTTTTGTATGTATATATCCTTTGTCTTTTTCTTTGATCTCTTTGGGATACAGACAGTGCTATTTCTGGGTCAAAGGGTATACACAGTTTTATAACCATTTGGACATAGTTCCAAATGGTTCTCCAGAATGGTTGGAACAGTTCACAACTCTATCAACAATGCACCAGGGTCCCAATTTTTCCATATCCCCTCCAACATTTGTCATTTTCCTCTTCTGTCATTTAGCCAATCTCATAGAAGTGAGGTGATGCCTCAGAGTTGTTTTAATATTCATTTCTCTAATCAATAGTGATTCAGAGCACTTTTTTTCAAGTGATTTAAATAGGATATTTTTTTTTAAAAAATGACTAAAAGTATCTACCTAAAATGAAAAGCAAGTATTATGTGCAATGGAGATATACTAGAAGATGTCCCAGTAAACACTGGAGTAAAACAAGGTTGCTTGTTTGCTCTGTCACTATTTGTTATAGTTCTAGAAATGCTAGCAATGACAATAAGACAAGAGAACCAAATTAAAGATAAAAGGATGAGCAAAGAGGATAAAAAAATCACCCTTACTTGCTAATGACATGATGGTATACTTAGAAAAACTTGATGAATCTGAAAAGAAATGAATTGAGACAATAACTTCAGTAAATTTACAAGCTACACAATACCCCATTACATATCAGCAGAACAAATAACAAAAATTCATGTGGCACTAGAAGAATGAATATCACATTCAAAATAATACCAAAGGCATGAAGTATTTAAGAGCAAGTGGACCAATGCATATTAATATTTTTATAAATTCAATTACAAAATGCTCTGTACTGGTGGCTATTCTACATCTGGCATGATAGATCCCTCACAGTCCAAATCTTTAAACAAATAGTCCTTGCACAGAAATATATTCCATTCAAGTAGAAGCAGTTCCCAAAGCTGTTAAAAGCAGTTGATAAAAATAAAATAAAATAAAAGTCTCCTACAAGGAGATAAGCAGAATATGTAGAGGCTCCCTGAGGTGTCATGAGCTCTTTACCAAAGTCCTGAAAGCTATTTCTATATTCTTTTTGCCTACAAGGTCCACAGTTGGATCCTAGAATAACCTATCTGGGCCAAAGTTAATCCAAACCACCCCAGCTATGCACTACTCCATTGTTTACAACAATCCAGATTGATGTTGTTGGGGGTTAACATATGCCTCCCTAGTTTCACTAGTATCCTAACTCACATATGCTTATTATATATATATATGCTTATATAGATATCTATATCTATATGTTTATATAAAGAAAAATTAAAATAATGGGAGTAATACTCATTGCTCATGGCTGGGTCATGCCAATGTAACAAAAATGACAATATTACTAAAATTAACTTACTGAGCTCCTGCTATACTAACTAAACTACGAAGATACTTTATAGAGCTAGATAAAATAATATAAAATCATTTGAATGAATTAAATCTGGAATATCAAGGGAAATAATGGAAAAAATGTAGCAATGAAGGAAATATAGTACTTCTGACCTCAAACTATATTATAAGGCAACAGTCACCAAAATAATTTCAAATTGGTTTAAAAAATAGAGAAATCAATCAATGGAACAGAATCAGAGATAATGGAATTCAATAACACCAGGGTTCAATAAATTCTAAAGCATAATTTACTTGGGAAACAACTCCCTGTGTGATAACTTCTAGGAAAACTGGAAATGTTTTGCAGAAATTAGATCTAGACAAACACCTTTTATTTTCAAAATGGATACACAATCTTATTATTGAAAATTAAGCTATAAAAAAGTTAGAAGGGAAGCATATCACATACCTTTTAGAGTCATGGGTAGATTAATAATAATAATAATTAATAATTAAAAATAATAAACCAAATGAGGAATACTCTTGAACACAAAAATAAGGTAGATTATTTTCATTATCTTTCCCATGGATACTGAATGAATTTGTAGGAGAGTATGGCCCAAGTTTATTGGGGAAATGTGTTGTAATCGCTGTTCTTGTTACAGTCTTTACTAAGAGCTAATTGGATCTACTAGGCAGGTAGGTAACATAGTAGATAGAGCACCAGGCTGGGAGTCAGGAAGACCTGAGTTCAAATCTGACCTCAGACCCTTACTAGCTGTGTGACCCTGTGCAAGTCATTAAACCCTGTTTGCCTTAGTTTCCTCATCTGTAAAATGAGCTGGTGAAGGAAACAGCAAACCTCTTTGCCAGGAAAACCCCAAATAGTGTTATGAAGGATTGGACACAACTGAACAACAATAATCGAATCTACTAGCTGATAGCAGGAAGTACATTGTTGGTTGTCTTTGTGCTGTTGTCAAGAGTGTTGTGTTAGGAGTGTAGACCTACAGGGCTACCCTTCAAATAAGTGGTAACAGCTGCCTTTTGGAGAACCAACTGACAAATTGGAGCTGTGCAAATTGCAAAGACTGCAAGTTGGAGAAATATCCCAAAGTGGGTGCTGCATATAAATCAGGAAACTATACTCAGAAAGGTGAAGTATTTTTCCCAGGGTTATACATAGAGCAAGTATAGGAGCTGAGTCCTCTGATTCCAGATCTAAGGCTTTTTCTCTTGTACTGTGATGCTGTCCTTCAAGCACCATCCACCCTCTTCCTTATCCTTGATTCCTCATTATTGTTTAACCCACATATCAAATTCATTGCCAAACTTTGTTGGTTTTTACCTTCACAACATTGCTTGTATACATATCTCCTTCCCTCCATTCATCATTCATATAGCTCTATGTCTCTCTCTGTCTCTCTCTCTGTGTCTCTCTCTGCCTCTCTCTCTCTCCCTCTGTCTCTGTCTCTGTCTCTCTGTCTGTGTGTGTGTGTGTGTGTGTGTGTGTGTGTGTGTGTGTGTGTGTGTGTAGGGCATCATTACATAGCCTTCTAATTGACCATGTTGTCATCTCTCCCCAGTCAAATATACGCTCTACTCAGCTACCAAAATGATTTTTCTAAGGCCTAGGACTGACCTTATCACCTCCCTACTCAATAAACTCCAATGACTCCCTATTACATCTAGGATCAAATATCTGCTCCTCTCTTCAACAGTTAAAGTTCCATATATAACCTGGCTCTTGCTACCTTTCTAAGCTTCTTATACTTTATTCTTTTCCACACATGCTATGATTCATCTACATTCACGTACCTGCTGTTCTTCACAACAATTAGACAGAAGGCCTGGGGGTGGTTCTGTTACATCCTAATTATCTTAAAAGAATAAGGAAAGAGGAATACACTGTAGTGGGGTGGGGAGGGAGAAAGGAAAATGGAAAGAAGTTAAGGAAAATCATCTCACATAATCAGAATATGCAAGTAGAGGTCTACACAAATAACGATGATGGGGTGGGAGGATGGCTGACACTCGAACTTCACTCTTGCATGAACTGGTCCAAGGAGGGATGAACATACACAGTTGGGTACAAAAATACATTTCACTCAAAAGAGAAATAGGAGGGAAAAGAGAGAAAGGAAAAGGGAGGATCAGAGGGTATGCCAATTAAGGGAAGAATTAGGATTAAGCAAAACAAACTGGAAGTACATACAAAAATATTAATAACCCCTTTTTGGACATCAAAGAATTAGAATCTGATGGGATGCCCATCAGGTAGGAAATTATTGAATGGGCTGTGGTATCTGGATGTGATGGATTGCTGTTGTGCTATAAGAAATGATGAAGGGAATGGTCTCAGAGAAACTTGGGAAACTTAGATGAACTGAGACAGAATGAAGGGAATAGAACCAGGTGAACAACTTGTACAGTGATGGCAATATAATAGAGAAAAATAGCTTTGAAAGAATTAGGTACTCTGATCAGTGTAATGATCAAACCTGATTCCAGAGGATGACTATACTATGAACATGCTATACCTTCCTTATAGAAAAGAGACTTAAAGTGTAGAATGAGACATATATGCCTACACTTACATGCATACATACAAAAGTATATTGCAAATATGTTTATATAGACACATGTATGCATATAAGTATTACTATTTTGTATATGTGCATATATGTCAATTGTATATAGACATACATGTGTGCATGTATGTGCATGTACATATTTTTATATATTTTTTCTTTTAGACACGGCCAATGTGGAAATTTGTTTTGCTTTACCACACATTTGTAACAGTTGGGTTTTTCTTTTTCAGTTTCAGGTGAGGATGGGAAGGAAAATGGGTAGATTTTTGCCTGTTAAAAAAATAAAATTTAACTTTAAAAAAAGATCTATACAGGATAAATTGGGGATAATCTTTGAAGGAAGTCACTAGTATTTAGGGAGACTAGGAAAATCTTCTTACAGAAGGCGGAATTTTAGCTGAAGCCTGAAAAACCAGGCAAACCAGTATCTCTTCTGGGCAGGTTGCTTTGATGGGTTCCCAGGATCCACTCATCTCCATTGTCTGACTCTCTTCTCTGCTACCAGAGGTCATGCTTTCTAAAGTGACTTCTTGCTCCAGACACTGTAGCTGTGTCTATATTATGTACATGTCTCTGCTCTCAGCTAGATGTAGTGTTTCCTATAGTTCCTCGTCAAAGTTCCATGGCTCATATGGGGGATGATGGATGGGGCGGGGGAAAGAGAAATTCTCTCCTTCCCCCCTCCCACAAGAGTCTCCTACTACAGGCAACTCCCTGCTTGCAATTGTTCTTACTCTTGAGCTTCTGAAATTTGTCCAGGGTTTAGCTATTTAAAGTCCCCAGAGGCATGGTAAATTTGCTTGCTCTTGACTCAGTCAGAGAGGTCTTTGCACCTCATAAAGGGACTACAGGGTGTTACACCTTATTAAAAATTAAGACCTCTCACATGTGACTATATTCTGTGACTTCATCAACTTACTAGAGATGGAGGGAAGCTGATATCCCCTCCCCCATCCCTTGTAGGTAAAATGAGATATTTTGATGAAATGACCTTTAAAAATCCCTTCTTACTCTAATAATCATATGACCTCCCCACAATCTGGATCCAACTTGTTTTTTAACCTTGTTTCTTATTATTCCCCTAGCCACACTCTATGTTCCAGGAAAATGGATCACCAACTGTTCTCTGAAGTTTACATGGCATTTTCCACCTTTCTACATTTGTTCAGGTAGTTTCCTTTGCCTGAAATACAGCTCTTCCTTAACCCTGCCTATCAGAATCTGATCTTCCTTCCCTTAGTGTACCATTTTTAAGATTCCAAGATCCTCTGCTTAGTGCTTTTTCTCTTATGTCAAATTACCTTGTATTAACACATTGTATATGTGTTCATGATGCACCTCCAGTAGAATAAAAGCTCCTCAAGGGTAGGAGTCATTTATTTCTTTTTAGGGCCTAGTGTGGTACCTTGTACACAATATGTCTGTTGAGCTGAATTACATGCTATGTGTAGAATTTGGGTGGTTAGAGACTAGCAATGGGAGGACTTCAGGAAAAGGAACCAGCAGGAAGAAAGGTTTGAAGATGAAAGTGGGCATGATAATATACATAAAGGACAGCAAAGAAACAGAACTGCTGGAGAGGTTTATATTAGCAAGTGGTAGAAGAAAAAAATGGACAGATAGGGTACAGACAAATAGGGAGTGTTGGGGGGAGAAAGCTTCAATAGCAAGCTAAAGAGTTTAAACTTTATCTCTGGAAACTTTTGTACAAGAGAATAACATGGGGAGAATACATGGAAATCAGCATTCTGGAAAGGTTACTCTGACACTACTGTGCAGAGGGAGATAGACAGACAGACAGAGACAGAAAGAGACAGAGACAAAGAGAGAGACAGAGGCAGAGAGAAAGCCAGAGAGAAGAAAAGAGAGACAGAGAGAGAGAGAGAGAGAAGGAGCCATCAGGAATCTACTGTAATAAATGAGTTGTGGCAGTAAGCACATGAAACCTTACAAAGGAACAACATGAATATGAGACATTACAAAGGAACAATTGACAAGATATGGTGAGGTGACTGATTGGCTCTAGGGGATAAAAGAGAAGGATAAATCAAAGTTGACTCTGGGGATTTGAGCCTGAATGACAGGGAGATAGTAGCAACCACTGACAAAAATAGGAAAGTCAAGAGGAGGGGCAAGTATTTGACTTACGATATTCAACTCTGTGGGAAGCTAGGTAGTGCTGGTCCTGCAGTCTTCCTGAGTTCAAATCCAGCCTCAGACACTCACTAGCTATGTAATCCTGGGCAAGTTTGCCCCAGTTCCTCATCTGTAAAAATGAGCTGGAGAAAGAAATGTACACCTCTATATTTTTGCCAACAAAACCCCAAATGGGGTCACAAAGAGTTGGACACAACTGAAAACGAATGAACTCTGAACATTCAACTCTGTCAGTCAGCATGCCACTAGGACTGCAACTCAATCAACATTTATGAAATGTCTATTATGTGCCAGGTACTGCACATTCCAAATCCAAACATTGTGAATCCAGATTGTGCCCATTTCACCTAACTAAATTCATTAAATATGGTTTAGTGGCAAGCACATTGAACTTAGAGTCAGAAGACCTAGGTTTGAATCCTGGATCCTGACATTTATTAACTTTCTGACTTTGGGAGTCAAAAGACCTCAGTCTCAGTGTCCTCATCTGGAAAACGGGGATGGGTTATTCATCTGGTAATAAACAAAGGATGGCATGAGTTAGTTATAATGATTCACTGGTATCCTCAAGAGAAATTGAACAAGGCCCCCAGTACATTGGGAGGACCCTCAGTGGTAAACTTAAGGGAAAGCATGGACAAGAGTCTCCAGAATGGGAAGCATCAATGGGCAGAGATCTGCATCACTGGAGGAAACATTGGAGGAATCACCAGTTTCCAAATGGTGAAATCACAAATTCACTTGATTAAAAGGGGGATAATAATATTTATAACATGTACTTCACAAGGTTGTGAGGAATATGTTTTGTAATCCTTAATTTTTTTGAGAGCAGGAGCTATTTTGTTTGGTTTTGTTTCATTTTCTTCATATCCTATGGGGTTGGTTAGCACATTTTTGTATAGTAGGCACTGAATGAATGTTTACCTAATTAGATTGAATTGAATGTGTTGTTGGTTTAAATTGAATATAAATGAGTTGTAGTGAATATGAACTATTAGTACTAGTTTTGAAACTCACCAGCCTTGTGACCTTGGGAAAGTCACATAACCTTTATGTGCCTCAGTTTTCTCATCTGTAAAATGAAGGGTTAACCTTGATGACTTCTAAGGTTCCTTTCAGCTCTAAATCTCTGATCTAATGAACAAATTTAAACCTCCTTTTCTTCATCTCTAAATCAGTGGTTCTCAAACTTTTTTATCTCAGGATCCTTTAACACTCTCAAAATTACTAAAGACTCTGCAAAGAGCTTTTATCTATTGTATTATAGCTATCAATTTTTACTGTATTAGAAATTTCAAAATCTTAGCATATGATAAAAATAACTTTGACTTCAAAGATGCACTGAAAGGGCCCTAGGGACCCACCAGATATGCCTGGACCATACTTTGAAAACTGCTGGTCTAGATCATCATTAAGGTATCTCACAATTCTAAAATTCTACATTGTTTCTGACCTTGACCATTCCAACTCCATTTCAACCTAGAAGGAGCCAAAGTACAATGGAAATCTAGCTCAAAGTTGAATGATAATTCATTACAAGGACACATCACAGAATCATAGGATATTAGAACTGAAAGGAAATGTAGAAGTCATTTATCCTCACTTTCTCATTTTATAAATGAGATAGCTGAAGTCCCAAGGAGAACTTAAGTGATTTGTCTAAGTTCACACAGATTATTATTATTACCCTACATGTTTGATTTCATCACTGTAGAGTATCTGGTTCCCAACATGGAAACTGATACATTGGGACACAGTAGTGTGGTAGATAGAGCACCAGTCTTAGAGTCAGGATAGACCTGGGTTCAGATACTTCAGATACTTACAAGTTGTGTGACCCAAAACAAGTCACTAACTCTCTTTATGCTTCTGTCTCTCCGACTTTAAAATACAGCGGTCTAGATTGGACGGCATCAAAGTTCCCTTCTATGATCCTATAATAGGACCACAGATTTAGAGCTAGAAAGCGCCTACAATTTTATAGTCTTAGAGTTACTTTGGGGATACTCTATCATGTGTACTGCTATTTTGGGAGTAAAGGTGGTACTAAATATATAAGTAAGAAGTTGTCAGGGGAGAAAAGGTCAAAAAGAATTTCTAGTATTTTATTGAAAAGGTTATTAGTCAAAAACCGCTTTTTTTTTTAACTGATGTGAACTGGCAGGACAGTTGGAGCAATAAGTTGTTTTAATCTTGGAGAACCACATATGGGAAGCAGATACTCCACTGCTGGAACAGTTTACATAGTCATAAGTGTGTGTGTGTGTATGTGTGTGTGTATGTGTTTGTGTGTGTGTATTTGTGTGTGTTTCTGTTTGTGTGTGTGTGTGTGTGTGTGTGTGTGTGTGTGTGTGTGTTTCCAATAGAGAAGGATTAACATCCCTGGCTAACCAAAAGAGTAAGTGCTCTTGTTTTCGGCACCTCAACTATACCGGGGCAATGGTCCAGCAGAGATTAAGCTGAAAAGACGTGACAAATGACCCAAATCTCTGCTGGCACTGAAAGTGAAAGGGAGGATTTAGCAATTATCTGATTCCTGTGATTAATGTACATGGTCAAACTAGATAACTAAAGCCAAAATATTTAAGTAGGTCCTGAAATACCTCATTTCTCTGCATTGATCAAACTATCCCGATATTTTTCCAGACCTAAACCTTATGGAATGCTTCCTTAAAGCCTTTACTTCAAAGACTGATTTGGCTAAGTATAAATAACTTAACAATTTGGGGACACAAATTTAAAGATATGCATGACTAAATTACTAGTTGTTATT
This sequence comes from Trichosurus vulpecula, assembly GCF_011100635.1. Taxonomy (NCBI): domain Eukaryota; kingdom Metazoa; phylum Chordata; class Mammalia; order Diprotodontia; family Phalangeridae; genus Trichosurus; species Trichosurus vulpecula. The sequence goes on from NC_050579.1 coordinate 192,086,133, forward strand.
TAATGAAACAGAAACAAAGACAAAAATGTGTTTTAGCTATTATGGCATGTTATCTCATAATTAAAAAGGGTACTATTGTGGAAGCCTTTTATATAGTAAACTTAAAAAAAATTAATTGACATGTTTCATTTTTACATCACCTTCACTTTCCCAAAATATTCCTCCTCCAACTCAGAAAGCCATGATATATAACAAAGAATAAAAAAAGAAAGATTAAAAAATTTGGGAAAATGGGGGGGGGGTGGAGCCAAGATGGCAGCTGGAAAGCAAGGACTTGCCTAGGGCTCTCCCCCAGGACCCTCCAAACACCAACAAAAAATGGCTCTGAACAAATTCTAGAACTGCAGAACCCACAAAATAGCAAAGGGAAGCAAGGCTCCAATCCAGGACAGCCTGGATGGTCGTGGGGAAGGATCTATTGCACGGAGCTGGGAGTGGAGTGCAGCAGAGCCCAGCATGGGCTGTGCCCGGACCAACCAGACTGGGAGCCGGGCAGAACAGGCCCTAGCACCCTGAATCAGTGAGCTGTGACAGTTACCAGACTTCTCAACCCACAAACACCAAAGAGAACAGAGAAGGTTAGTGGGAAAAGCTGCAAGGACAGAGTGAAAGGAGTTCATGGTTCAGCCACTGCCCCAGGGGGTAGCGGAGGTGGTGCAGCTACAGAACTACAGCTGCAGTTGCTTCCTGCCCCAGGCCCACCTGGTGGGAGGAATTAAGTGGCAGATCAGAGCAGGAGTGCAGAGCCTGCTTAAGATCTGAGTCTGGTCTGGGTTGGTGGTTCTTGAGGAAGGAGGAGTGCTGGTGTGGCAGAGCTTGCTGTGTAGAAAGAGCTCTGAAAACAACAGCGCAGCCCCTCAAGCTTGGAACAAAGTACTCTCTACTCTACAAGCAGTCATACCCTGCCAAAAAAAACTCAAGGGTCCGGTAGTTGGCTGGGAACATGGCCAGGCAGCGAAAATGGATGCAGATTCAGACTCAGACTTTGGAATCTTTCTTTGGTGACAAAGATGACCAAAACATACAGCCAGAAGAAGTCAACAAAGTCAAAGAGCCTACATCAAAAGCCTCCAAGAAAAACATGAACTGGTCTCAGGCCATGGAAGAGCTCAAAAAGAATTTGGAAGAGCAAATTAGAGAAGTAGAGGAAAAATTGGGAAGAGAAATGAGAAGGATGAGAAAAAACCATGAAAAACAAGTCAATGACTTGCTAAGGGAGACCCCAAAAAATACTGAAGAAAATAACACCTTAAAAAATAGACTAACTCAAATGGCAAAAGAGCTCCAAAAAGCCAATGAGGAGAAGAATGCCTTGAAAGGCAGAATTAGCCAAATGGAAAAGGAGGTCCAAATGACCACTGAAGAAAATACTACCTTAAAAATTAGATTGGAGCAAGTGGAAGCTAGTGACTTGATGAGAAATCAAGATATTATAAAACAGAACGAAAGGAATGAAAAAAATGGAAGATAATGAGAAATATCTCATTGGAAAAACCAATGACCTGGAAAATAGATCCAGGAGACATAATTTTAAAATTATTGGACTACCTGAAAGCCATGATTAAAAAAAGGGCCAATTGAAAGAATCCACCGATCGCCTCCTAAAAAAGATCCCAAAAAGAAAACTCCTAGGAATATTGTATCCAAATTCCAGAGCTCCCAGATTAAGGAGAAAATACTGCAAGCAGACAGAAAGAAACAATTTGAGTATTATGGAAACACAATCAGGATAACACAAGATCTAGCAGCTTCTACATTAAGGGATCAAAGGGCTTGGAATATGATATTCCAGAGGTCAATGGAGCTAGGATTAAAACCAAGAATCACCTACCCATCAAAACTGAGTATCATGCTCCAAGGCAAAATATGGATTTTCAATAAAATAGAGGACTTTCAAGCTTTCTCAGTGAAAAGACCAGAGCTGAATAGAAAATTTGACTTTCAAACACAAGAATCAAGAGAAGCATGAAAAGGAATTCCTTCAACAAAATCTCCAACAAGTGGTCATCTAGCCTTCACTCGAAGACCTCCATGGAGGGGGAGCCCATTACCCTTTGAAGAAGCCCATTTATCTGTGGATAGCTTTCATTATAATGAAATCTCTAGACCTGGGTAGGTGGCACAACACTGACTCATTTTTGATGCAGAGTTGCTTCAAAGAAGGAACTATGAATCATGGAGAAGGGTCTCATCTCTCCTCCTCTCAGTTCATACACGTTATGCCAGGATCCTCAGTTTAGGTGGAATAAAAAATTTGGGTATCAAGCCTCAAAAAAAAAATTCAGGAAAATCAAGTAATTCATCAAATGAGTTCTATAGTATATGCAGTGTTCTGTAACCACAGCTTCTTACCTTTGCAAAGAAGGGAGGGAGATACATTCTTATAACTTTTTATTCAAGACTCTTTTAACAAAAAATCGTGCAGCATTTCTTATAAATTTTAAAATGCTTTAGTGTAGTCATTTTGTTTTAAACCCTATTATCAAGTAGTAAAATGCAAAATATCCCTTAAAATAAAACAAAAATACATTGAAACTCAATACTCCCTTTTGCTCCCCTTATCCTACACTGCACACCTGCTAAATTTAAAAAAAAAGCACTGAATTATTTTTTTAAGTGAAAATGTTTTCAAGGGAACAGTTCAAAACAAAAGCTTGGTAGCATCTATTACACCATTTCAGTTTAAGCTATGCTCTTTAGATATGAGCAGTTTACCATAATGACTATTTGAACTTAGAACCACATTCTTTTAAATTGATTAGGCTGTTACTGAATTATCCATTTTGAAGATCATTCAAGCTTTTTACTCCTCCTTTTATTCCCTTCTGACCACTCTTGGCCAATTCCTTTCTCATTAGAACCACCATCAAAGGATAAGCTTAGAAAGGGAAGAGATGAAGTATCTATCCCTCTTCCTGTCAGATACACCTGACATCCTGCCTTCATTTGGTAGGCTAAGAAACTGATTCAGTGTAATAGCTTAGATTTGGGGGTTTTCTTAAGTGTCTTTGGTTTGCAATGGCTTCTTGTGCCTGCCGGGTCCCCCCTGCCCTCCCCCGCCCCCCCCCCCGCCCCCCCCCCGCATGTGTTAGACTGTGAGCTTTTTGAGAGCAGGGACTTTTTTTATCCCTTGCGATGTCACTTAGCACAATGTCTGACCACATAGTAGGTGTTTAATAAATTTTAATTGACTGACTTCAAGGGGTTGGGGGGAATTTTTCTTTGTTAAAGCAGTGACCGACCAACAATATACAAAAGGTCATGATAACATGATGGAATTTAAATTTAAAATTTAAGATTAACATAAGGAAAACGCTTGCATTAAATGTAAATTCAGTCCAAGTATACTGATATAAATAAAGCTTTAAAATAAAAAAAAAAATAATGAGATCAACTCGGTCTAAAAACCAGTTAATTTGACAACTCTGAGTGGCTTATACTCTCCTCTTCCACCAAATTGGTTTTGGGGAAAATGCTATTTCTGTGCCCCTTAAAACGCCAGATAAATGCATTCTGATTGTGGAGGTCCATTGGTGGAGTAGAAAGAACATTAGTTCTGCAGCCTGAGATCTCAATGCAAATTCTGTCTCTGATACTAATTTTCTGTGATTTCAAACAAGGGAAAGGTGGGGAGGAAACAAGCATCTATTCAGTGTCTACGACCTGCCAGGCTCTGTGCGAAGTATTTTACAAATGTCATCTCAACTGGTCCTAAAAATACCCTGGGAGGTGAATGCTGGTATTATTCCCATGTTATGGATGAGGAAACTAATACATATAGCCGTTAAATGACTCTCCCAGAGTCATACAGCTAGTAAGAGTCTGAGGCCATATTTGAATTCAGGTCTTTCTGACTTCAGGGCCAGCGGTCTGTCTACCCTGCTACTTAGCTGCCAAGTCACTTAATCTGTCGGCCTTGGTTTCTTCATCTGTAAAGTGAAGGGTTTGAACTAGATGACCTCTGATGGTCCCTTCCAGTTCAAGATGTCTGATCTAATAGACTACCTTAATAACAGACAACTAAGAATGGAAATGAAGACAGATGAAAAATATCTTCGAGTTGAAAGAAATATTTTGTTTAGTCTTGTCTACACAATCTAATCCCTTATGGTGTGTGTGTGTGTGTGTGTGTGTGTGTGTGTACGGTGGAAGGGTGACCCTTGAAATGATACGTAAACTACGATTCAGACACAAAAAAGGGATCAAGCCAGTCTCTACTGATGATTTCTAGTTTGTCCCTAGTTAAGTACTCCTAAACATTTATCAGTGTGGATAGCAATTTTTCCTGTGATATACATGCACCATGGTAGAATGCCTCTACCATAGTCAAGGATGTGGGGGATTCCTTTTGAAGTTTGTGAAGTTATGAGTTACAAAGTAACTGAAGGAGAATGGTGCCCTGGGGTGATTCCTCCACTTAGGTGGACCCACATAGCAGACACACCTAATCTCTTAATCCATCTGATTCTGCATGTATTTCAAATTTATTAGAGTTCTCTTTTTGGACAATCGAAAAAGGAAGCAGGAGTAAGGAAAAGGAAAATCTTTAGATCTTTCATAATAAAGATGATGGCCTCTATAACCTACCACTTTTAAAGCAGACTTTTTAAAGTATTATAATAAGATTTCATAGACTCACAAAATGATGCAGCAATTATTATAGTTGGTTGTATTTTAAAGCACAGACTGTCCAAAACCAAATGTTTTCTTTACATTAGCCATTTTTTTCCAAGTTAAATTAAGAACCATAAATAAATTCCGTTATCATCAAAAATATCAGTACATAAGCTGTGCTTTTATAAACAGTTTAATAGAAGTTTACAACATTGTAATCATGAGCCTTAATGAAAAAACAACTATAGTTTAATTTTTAAACAATAAAGCACTGCATATAAAGCAAACCACTATGGAGCAGAAGGAAAGAATGTGACAAAGGGACACATTACATATAACCATTATAGACATTTCTGAAACTTCAGACTTGGTATAAATAACTTGGAATTGCACATGCCTAAACCATAAGCCTTTTAGAATCTGTAGCATGCATAACATGTCTGAGGGAAACTGGAATCTTAATATTCTGCATTTCATATCTAAGGATATACACGACTATAGGACACATGAGTTGCCCTAGTAGTGGGCACGGATTTGTGTTAATCCAGCATCACTTTCTCGCTCACTGTTACAGCCAGCAATGTATGTGTGGCTGGTTGGGTTAGGAGTGAAGTGGGGATACACAAAACTAACTGAATCATATGAACCCAGGGGAATGTAAGCTCTACAAGGCAGACGGTTCCTTTTTTGTCTTTGTATCCCTAGCATACAGTAGGCACTTAATAAGTGCTTCTTGAATTTAATTGAGATGGGAATTGAACACGACCTCGTTGACTCTCTAACCACCTGAGCTACCTAGTCTCCTAAACGGGCTTACATCAGTCTTACATAAATTTCAGAAGTTTAAATCCTTTCCATAAGATATCTTTTGTTCTACAAGAAGGACTTCACATCACATGCACTAGAAAATCTAAGATATAAAATTACCAAATATTTGATTAACACAACACTGACTCAATGCAACTTCTCGAAAGTATTAATGCTGTCAATAAAATAACTGAAAACATTTTAAGTGCACCCAGTGGCCTGCAAATAATCATCTTAATATTTATGGTTTAAAATAAGATATAAATATGTCTAAACCCCATTATGATTTATGAAGTGACTAATAAATTCCCTTTCCCCACTAGATATGACAGTTTCAAGGGCTCTAATTTTGGCAATTAATCAGTCGAAAGAGAGCTTAAATAAGAATCAAAAGACTTCAGCTATAAAATAAGGGGTCTGGGTGACATAACCTCAAAGGTCTCTTTCAGCCATATCGGTATTATCCCATGATCTCAGTTATATAGACCCAGTTTTGCCACAGACTAGCTGAGTTATTTGGGTTATTACAAAATGCCTGCTTTGGGCCTGTTTTCACATTTATAAAATAAGAGGTTTGATTGGCCAAGAGGACCTTTAAGATTCCTTACAGCCAAAAAACATTATGAATTTTGTTCCCTGTCAAGCCTACATAAATATGTGAAAAATATAAACAAAAATATTACATGATTAGACCACCCCAAAGATAAAACTATTAAGCCATTCAAATTAAAATACTACAGAAGCTGGTTTGATTTCTTTTATAACAAAAATCTGCAATATAAGAACAGAAAATTAACTGTACATGATAGCTAAAAAGAGCTATTTGTCCTCTACACAAAGGTGAGAGGATCTCATGCACAGTACAGGGAGCATATTATCTTAAACCAATTATTTCTAGTGTATCAATCAAGTGTACTGTGACCAGTGTTGCTGACAGATTTTTTTAAAAAAAGGCTGTCAAGGTATTTTTCCTACATTACTTAGAAATGTAATTCTCTCCCTTCCATAATGCTCTTAAAGAAACCATAATCTGATTCTTACCTAATTTATTTCTTTTTTTCATCATATAATGTTGTTCTGAAGATTGGAAGAGGCTTAATAGTTTTGAGGGCATGAGGAAATCCTAAGTCATCTGGCTTTTTATTTCTACAAACATAAATGCTGTCTTTTAATATGAAATCATAGGTTATGAATTAATATGACAGGCTAAATAGTAAGGAAGACATATAAACTAGAATTTATCTGTTAACAGCTATAGTATACAGGATAAAGTTAAGTTTAATAAATAATAACAACATTGGACTAAAGGGCTTACTTCATGAAAAGATTCAGAATACCCAAGGATATGATTTACCCCAATCTTCCTTTTAAACCTATGTTGACAAAAAAAAAAGAAAGAGAACAAAAATATTACTTCTTCTAATTAAATGTTCAAATAATTACAATTTGGGGACAATGAAGAACTTTAAGTATCATCACAGCTCTTTGCTCAAATAATTTATACCAACAATCTTTTTTTTTGGTACCTAGTTTATTTTCATTTACAAAGTCAGGTCAAAAATGTTTAAACCCCAACTTGAAAGCTGTCAACTACTATTAGTTACTCAATGCTCTATGTAGCCACCATTTATTTATCCTTCTGGTAGCAAAATTATGACAAAGCAGTAAGTGGAAATGCCAAAGGAAATGAGAAAAAGAAGTTATTTCATTATTCTAAAATTTGTGCCACTTATAACAAAGACTTATTGGATACTTACTGGCATTTAAATTGAGGCAGTTACTAAGTACTTAAATATGTAAGTATCTCAATAATTTCATATAAAGGAACTTTATAAAGAATGAGTTTTTCACTTTTGTCTCTGAAAACTGTTGCTCTTGGAAGTGTTCTATAAACAATGTTTACAAAAATCAACCATCTATAATTGTTCCAAATCCTTAAACATTGATATCAATCGAACATGAAACTTAGAAAATAGCAGCTATATGCATTACAAATATATTTAAGATTTTCATTTCATTTTATCCTGTATTTCTTCACATCTATTGGACTTATATAGCTGCTATCTTTCAAAGAGCTCAAGGGACTGTATTTATTATAGGTTTTACATTGTACAATATTAACTTTTGGGTCAAATACTATTAATATTTCTAATTGATACCATTAACTTTCAGCTAATAAGTACTGTTTAATGTCAAATATTACACTATCAGAGGCCATGCATGTGATAGGAAAGGAAATGGGGGCGGGGGGACCAGGAAATGTACACAGGGGAAGAAATGAGCGCATGAAAAGGAAGCAAGTAATGTTAACTTCTAACAAGGCTAAGGTCTTGCTTTATAAAGATTTGATTTTCATACAAGCAGTCATACAGATAATGCCAGGTATGCTGTCTACTATACAGCATCACTTTCTCACTCACTGTTACAGTCAGAAATGTACCTGTGGCTGTTTGGGGTTAAAAGTGAAGTGGGGATAAACAAAGCTAACTGAATCATATGAACCCAAGGGAATGGAAGCTCTACAAGGCAGCTGGTTCCATTGTATCCCTAATATACAGTAGGCACTTAATAAGTGCTTCTAGAATTAATTGAAGTGGGAATTGAACATGACCTTATTAACTCTCTAACCACCTGAGCTACCTTATCTCCTAGATGAACTTACGTCAGTCAATATAAATCTCAAGAGTTTAATCCCTTGCAACCTTAATCTTAGTCCAGTTGTGAACTACTGATCCACACCTGTGGAACTCTTAGTGAGCAAAATGCCACACACACACCCCCACACCCCTCTCCCCCCAATTAATGTAGATCAGCAACTGTTAGGCTACTTAGTTTAAGCAAGTTGCTCAGGGCATTGAAAGGTTAAGTGATTTCCTCAGGGTCATACAGCTAATAAATGTTGGAGGTGGAACTTGAACCCAGACTTTCCTGACTCAAGACTGGTCCTTCATCCACTACACCACTTCTGGACTTCTATTATTTCCACACAACAATATGGCACAGATTAAACCATTCCTTCTGACAGATGCTACAGCAGACAGTTCTGGCATTTGTTTCCCATACAATTACAGATTTGTTGCATTCCTGAATAGCTCAGTAGACTTAGTGATTTGCCTAAGGTCTCTTAGAGAAATTTATCTTTAAGTATAGCTTTATAAAATTATGCTGTGTTGTAATTAGTGAGATGTCAATAATTCAGGCAGGTCAAGTATTTCTTTCTTTTTTAGTGAATAAGTACTCACTGGAAAGATATGAATCTCTAGTGAACATTTAAAATGAAGGAAAAAGAAAACACATTTTGCTTTTTCAAAAATAATAATGGCTCTGAGATATAGCTCAAAATTAATGAATAAATTGATATTTCTTAAAAATAAGTGTCATTATTAAACTAGTTGAGGTAGTTTGAAATGTTTTATTGTGCATCTATATCATTAAAAACAATAAACTGAAACTAATCTATGTGGCTCTATTTTGAGAATTTCAACTCATTTAAACTTTAAGAAGTGAGGTGATGATCTCTGAAACAGGTTTGCATAAAACACCAATTCTCAACTTGCCTCATTTATGAAAACACAAAATCTATAGTTATTCTACATGCATCACATTGATGAAAATAACCACTTTAAAGCACAGAAAGAGAGAGCCCTGAGACTAATGCAAGCTAGTTTAATTAACCAAATTTAACGATATCTTGTAAATTAAATTGGAAAAATTTATATAATAAATGAGAGATTAAGAGGATTCCCTTTAGGGCTTAAATTCTTATGGTAGATATAGAACAGTGATAACTACCTAGTCTTTTGAGAATAACAGGCCAAAGATTGTAAACAATGGAGCTATACTAAATTATTTTAATAACCTTTCAATGTTTAGCATAGAATAAAAACCCAAGATGATCTTAAACACTAAGTTATAATAGTAAGGGATTTTTTTTTTGCTCTTTCAAAATTAGAATGTTAAATTTAATACTAATAGGAAAATCTCATCTGTTCCTGATGATTCCAAATGATAAAGGATTTGCTTTTATCATCTGCATTATTTAAACCAAATTCTAGGTGCTCCTGTCCTTCATAAAGTAGTCTCTTCAAACATGGACTTATTTAGGATTTACATCCCAACTCTTTCCAACAAAGATTTTAAGAAGGTCACATTTTCAAATTCGTAACTTGGCTAAAGTCAATAAGAAGAACAAAGAATCCAAGCACTAAACAGACTTACCTGAGGGTCACTTAACCTCTCTGGACCTCAGTTTCCTCATCTGTAAAATGAGAGAGCTGGACTAAATGGCCTCCAAGGTCCCTTCAAACAATTAATCAACAAGCATGTATTAAGTGCCTACTATGTACCAGGCATTTTATAGACACTAGAGATACTAATACAAAAACGAGACAGGTCAAAGGGCAATTTTCTAAATGTACCTGGGCCTCCCACAACATTTTACCTTATTGCTCCAGTCTAAATTAAAATTTCTATTCCAAAAAAATGAAAACAAAAAAAACAAGAGAGGAATACCTATTTAGTTTATTTTGTGATATTGGAAAATGGAAAAAAAATTATATTTTTAAAATACTCTATCCCATAATGTTAAGATGTACTTTAAAGCCGTTCCATATTTACAATTTAATTTTTTTAAGCCTTTCTGAATGTTTCACATCCTGCTCTGAGACCCCAAGGAGTGATTTCCCCAAAAGAACTTTATTTAGAGTTAAGCTCTAAGAGCAACTTCATTAACATTTGGAGAGCAGCAAATTCAATTTGGCTTACTGTAGAGAAATCATTATCCAGCCCTACTTTATGCTGCTCTCAAAAATCTAGTTCTGAGTTAGTAGACACCAACTTTTAGGTCAAGAGAAGGCAGGTTTGTATAAATATTCACAGTCAAAACATCTCGAATCTTTTAAATCTAACCAGACCAATATTTCAAAAGGAATCTCTAACTTCAGTCTAGATAATAACTATTCAGGCTATGCAATAAAGATGGCAACATGAATAATGATTAATTTATTGGTCTGAACTAAAACTAGGCAAGCTATTTTTCCTTTACAAAGTCTAATAAGAACAGCATACATAACTTTGACTCTGCTGTAGTTCTTTTAAGAACCTTTATTGAATTTTTTTTAACAATTTGTTCTGTTGAATCTAGATGCAGTTTACATTTTTAAAAAACTTGATGTAGCTTCATGTAAACTGCAATCAAAAAGCAACTTTTTTTTTGTTTTTCAGAGAAGCTTCCTTTTTCAAAGAATCTGTCTGAGGTTGGGAATTTTGTAATATGCAGAACAGTTACTGTAGGCATGCATACTCTCTAATTGTTTGCTCCTCTGTGCACTACTGAAGGAAAATAAAAGCTTTCTAGACTCTGCAGGCAGTTTATGGAATAAAATTGTTTTCTCCACAATTTAGGTACACAAGAATAAAACCAGCATTGACAAATAAAATATGTTCTCAAAAAAGTTGAGGCAGTTTTTGTTGAATGGTATGTACAATTGCTACACCTTGTACTGTACTCTGAGAAAACCAGACTGCAAGAAGTCCTTAGTCATGACGAAACTTGAAAAATCCCTCCAAACAAGTTCGAACAAAGTTCCAAGAACAGGTGGAGAGTGGGTGGGAGGATGTGGGGAAAGCATGTCTCTTTCTGTACAGCCAAACACTATGTGTAATTGTCCAGTGTCTTAAGTCAACAGAAAACACCAGAGAACTCTACATATAACATGGAGGCATAGCTTCTGCATGGCTTTTCATCAGTCTGTGGTTTCTGTAGTGAAGGGTGGAGGGTGAGCAAGCCTAGGGTGCTGTAAAGCTTAAGTCTACATCTCATGCATAGCTGTTGTCAATGCTCTGCTTTCTTCATGTTTCTTAGACATCTGAATTGGAGCTGAGGTTTGTTAACCTGGGGTCCGCATTGATTTCATATCTGTAGTGATAACCTTCCATGTGATCCCTGCAGGCATCTCTGATGTTATATAGCCACTTTTTTATGCCTTTGCGGTTCAAATACAAAACCAGTAAGAAAATTGCTCCAATAAGGGCTAAAACTATCCCTAGAAAGACGTAAGAAGTCTGCAAAGGGTCTAGAGGGGGTGGTGGGCCACAGTCCAGCTCAGAGCTGTTGAGTTTCACCAAGGGACGGTTCCTCATTTTCTCTGGGGAGAAGCAGGAGAGGGTGGTTTTGCCCTCTACCACATTAGTTTCTTTGAGCCAGGCCACCGTATCAGCCAGGTTACAGTCACAGAGCCAGGGGTTGCTGTCTAGGTTGATCCGCAGGCTGGGCAGAGCCTGCAGCTGGGCCATGGTATCATTATGCAAGGCCTTGAATGCGTTGTTCCCGAGGTGGAGAGTTTCCAGTTGCGTTAGGTTACCTAAGGCCAGGTCGCGCAGGCTCACCAGCGAGTTGTTGTGGAGGTCCAGGTGCTTGAGCTTGGGCAGGCCGGAGAACATGTTCCGCGGCAGGTAATAGAAGTGGTTGCCGGACAGCTCCAGACGGAGCAGGTTGCCCAGAGCGCCCCCACTTTGCAGCGCCGCCGCCACCATGCCCACGAAGCTCCGGTTTCGGAGCTCCGAGTCCCGGGGTGGCAGGATGTCGTTCAGGAACAGCTCCGCGAGGGGACTCCGGACCAAGCCGCTGGCATTGCTGCCGCCGCCAGAAAAGGCGACGGGGCTCAGGACTGCCAGTGGGTTGTGGCTGAGGTCCAGCTGGCGCAGGCTGGGCAGGTGCTCGAAGGCGCCAGCTCTCACTTCTTGCAGGCGGCTGCCGCTGAGGTTCAGGGCGGCTAGGTCGGCCAGGGGCGGCCGTGAGGCGAAGGCACCCGCGGGCAGTACTGTCAGCTGGTTGCCTGTGAAAAAGAGGGTGCGCACGTAGCGGGGTAGATCCCCCGGCACCTCGGTCAGGTTCCTGTTGACACACTTGACGGTCCGGGCCGCCTCGGAGCACTCACAGGGCGCAGGGCAGTGGCCAGGGGGCGGCGGAGGCGGCGGGGGCGGTGGCTGAGCTGACACCGAGGAGGCTGGAGAAGATGAAGAAGTCGAGGAAGACGACGGAGACGACGAGGAAGTGCTGGTGGACGAGGAGACCCAGCCCAGGAGAACCAACAACAGCCGGGCCAGCCGCAGTCTCCGGTCCCCGGCAGCGGTGGCGGCAGCGGAGCCCCGGGCGCACCCTCCAGGCATCGCGCTCAGCTGTCTATCCGGGGCTGGACTGGGGACGCTCCCCACTAGCTAAGCCGGGCGCCAGGGACTGGGGCTCACGGCAGGAAGGGGCTTCCGGGAAGTCGAGACAACTTGCCTTTAGTGAGTGCAACAGCTCCCAGGGAGGCGGGAGGGACGCCACAACCTAGATGCCTACAGCGGCGCTACAGCCCCACCCCGCCCACCCCAGCCCCCCGCCTCCAGAGAGCGGGCGCACTGTGCGGCCGGCCGGTCTGTCCGAACCAACACTTCCCTTATCCCTCCTTCTCTTCCCGCCGCCGCGGGTGGCACTTCTTTGGCTTTACTGTGGCCGCTGCTCCCACCAGTATTCACAGCTCGACCTGGGACAAGAAGAAGAAAAGGATGAGGAATCGGTGGTAGCGGCACAGTCCAGAGACTGACTCTGAACGCGGGACGTGAGACTCGTCTGCGCCTACTCACTCCAAGAAGCCACCCTCCTGCAACCCAGACCTGGAGACAGGGTGTATCACCTCCCCCTGCTTCAACGCACACCTTTTCTCCCTTCCTTCCCCTCTTCCCCCTACTGTTGCCCAGCCTGCGGGACTTGGGACTCAAATTCCCAGATTATATAGTCTGCCTTCCCCCTCCACTTTGGACTAGACTCGTCCCCTTGGGTCTAACTTCATTAGAAGTCCCCCGACTCCTCTTCTTCCAAACTTCTCTGGTCCCCTCCGCTCTACTTTCCCCCCCAGTCGGCAACCTGCCTGCCTTTTGGGGGTCTCCACTACGTCCTCTGGCTCCTCTTGGTCCCTAGTCGCGAGTGAGGGAAGTTTCAGGTTACAAGAGGCTTTTGATCTCTCGCGCTCCCTCGGCTTTGCCGGGTTAGTGGAAAAGGGATGGGGAGAGTGGGGGGCGGGGGAAGGGGGCTAAAGTCTGGTGCAGCTGTCTCCCTTCCCGCTCCGTCCTACCCCTCCCCCCAGGTTCCCCCTTAGGTCCTGGCCCCTCCTGATCGAAGCTGGAGAACAAAGCTGCAAAAAGGGGCTGGGCAGGGCGAATCCGGAGAGCCACCCCCACCATCCAGCCGGTCCCAGGGTGGAGAGGCTGAACGGGCCGCCTCCTTTGGCTGGTCTTGCCCTACTCCCGGAGCACCGGCTCGGTTCCCGCTACTCACCACCTCCTAGACTTGCCCCTGCGCCTCCCGGTCAAACTCAGCCTGAGTCCCGCCTGAGTCAGAGTGACTTCCCACGCACAGCCGGCGCCGACTCTCCGCACACCCCGGCCCCTGGCCCAGCCTCCGCAGCAGGGAAAAACCAATGGCAAAGGGATGTGGGGGGAGAGAGACCGGGGCCCATTTGAATAGACTTCCCTCGCCCCCACAGCTGCTTGGGGACGCCGCGCTTAGGTGGGTACACGGAGGTGGTGTTTGGGAACGAGGGTCCTTGGAATGTGCGCCCTCCTTTTCCGTGGAAGTTAAACATGGATTTGCGGAGAAAGGTGAGAGAACTCCTTTCCCTGTCTCCCCCTCCCGGGCATTCTTTCCTTGTTCCTCATTTTGCATACTGTACTTAACGGTGGAAAGGAACCAAACCTCTGCATTTGCGTGTGTAGCTCATACTATCTCCAACACCTATAAAGGAGCAACTGACTGTAGATCCCATCAGCTCGGAAAGAGAAGACTAAACGAGAAAAAGGAAAGAAAAAGAAGAAACCTGGACAAGTACAAAGAGAACTGCACAACATGGAGCACGTTGAGACTGAGACAGTCTCCCGAAACGTGTGGGACTTTAAGGTTGCGAATATGGGGAAAGAGAAGTTTTTGTAAGGATGGCTCCTCCCCCGCCCCCTCCCTCACACACACCACCCCCCCATCTCCTTCGTAGGTAACCACAGAACTATGTAAAGAAGAGGCAGAATCCACTTTAAAAGGAAAGTTATGGAGGGGACGTCTGTTCTTGATTCATTAGTTTTCCTCTTCCCGGAATTAAAAGCAGAGGGAAGAAAGGGGCAGCCAAAGCATCCTAGAAACAAAGGGCAGAATAGCAACACGGTGTGTCACAGTAAATTTGTCCCCGCCTTTCTCACCAGATGTGGAATGGAGTAACTGGGGCAGAATGAAAGTTTTGGGTAGGAAAAAAGAACCCTGTGAAAAAAAGCGCTCCTAGGTATGAGGAACTTGCTTTTGTGCTAATAGTATAAAAGGGGACTTAATATTTAATTAGAGGGAAAAAAAAGTCTTTGCCACTCAAGAGTTTACCTCTCTCTCCTCCCTCCCTCTCTCCCTCCCTCCCTATCTCTCTCTCTCTCTCTCTCTCTCTCTCTCTCTCTCTCTCTGTATGTGTGTGTGTGTGTGTGTGTTTGTCTCTCTTTACATAAACCAATATCCAAGGTAAATGTTGGAAGGGACTGATTCCTTTGGGTTCTTTCATTTCAGCACTCAAACAGAAACTGGGAAAGACTGGTAGAAATGTTAAGATCTGGGCACTAAATGAAGTACTATTGCTCTCGAAAATGATCATGTGGGCTCTACCAAGAAAAAAATGTGGAACAGAGAGATAGGATTCTTAAGCGGGGACAGCATGGGTTACTGAAGTAATTACCAGGTAACTCCGGGGGAAAGTACCAAAAGTGTAGAAAATTAGACAATAGCATGGTCTGGTGGATAAGTCACTAGGTTTGGAGTGAGGAAGACTATGGTTCAAATCTCAGCTCAGACACTTAACAGTTGTCTGATACTGGACAAATCTCCTAATCTCTCTGCCTCTGATTCCTCATCTGTAATAGGAGGGGGTTGGATTCCATCCAGCCTTTAAGCTCCCTTCTAGCTCTAAATTTATGAACTTCTTGAAGGCTAGCAGTAATGTACTGAACTCCTATATTTTAATGCTTTCTTTAGCCTGGATTTTTCATTTCATTGGTATGGGGAAATTCCAGGAAGGACATTCCCTCTCCCAATACAGATTAGCACCTGATCTCCAATTTTTGGTCTTAGAGAACTATCTGCCTGGCAAAAACTGATGTATCAGAGGCAAGACTTGAACCCAGGTCTTCCTAACTCTGAGACAAACTCTCAGAGTCAGTTTTTCATTAAGCCAAGCTACTTCTTGTTTCGGAAATTAGCTCTATGTAAATAGTGAATTTCCACATAAGATGCCAGAGTTTCAGAGCAGGTGATCCCAGAATTTCATTCCCAAATGAAATTCTAAAAAGAGTCTGTCTAGATATTCAAGAGTGCATTCTACGAATTTCAATAGGTCAGATTTTTTTTAAAGCCTTCCTCTTGTATCATCTATTTAGCACAATGATTCTGCAGAAAGCACTTCTTTTCCAATAACTTAAGATCAAGTCATTGGTCAACTCTTAGAACAATGCTGCTAGTTTCCAGGGAGAGCAGGAAGGAGTAAAAGAGTTTACATTGATTATACCTGATTTTGGCTAACCTGATGACAGTTGTCTACCTTAGAAGAAACAAGTTTTCTAAAAGCAATTTGGTTCTCTATAAGAGGGTAAAAAAAAAAATTTCTATCTTAGTCTAATAAGGAAGTTGATAAAAGAGAATATCCTTCTAGTTAAGAGAATACCTATAGGGAGACCAGTAGCAAGGATAAATCAAATATATAAATATAATATAAATATGAATATAAATCAAATGTATCTTAAAGAGGCAAATGGCTAACTTCAAATAAAGGAAACCAAGCAATCCAAGAGATGAAATTGTCTGCCACTTTCAAGTACCACCCTGGTCATATGAGTTTGTTATGGAAAACAATAAGCTAAAATTCTTACCACTTAAGTGGGAAATAGTATTCTATAAATTTAATAGGGATATTCAAAATTGTCTTTAAAGTATTAGATAATGGCTATCATACCTAACCTGGAATATGTAAAATACAAGTTAGTGAATAAACCAAAAAAGAACACAGTTACTACATTATACAAAATAAACACAATATGAATTTAGCTAGCCAGATAAAAGTACACCCTAAAACATTTAGAAAGGTCAAATGAATTTCAATTAAAAAGCAATCCAGAAGAAGAGTGATGGAAAAAAATTAACTTGAATAAAAAAGTGATGCTGAGGAAATATTAAGTTTTTGAAGTTGGAAAAATGACTGAAATTGCTTAAAGATTAAGTAGAAAGTTGAGAAATTCTCTGGAGAGAATTACACAATGATTACATAATCATCATCTGAAAGAAATCTAATGTGATCACTGTGAATAAGAGTGGTCAAAATATGCTTTAAAGCAGCAGTTGTTCTGGAAACTGAAAATTTATAAATGTGGTTTTTACATTCTAAGTAATCAACTACAAGTTATCTCAAGAATTATAAGCTTACTTATGAGTTGCAACTTTTTTTTTCAATGATGGTAATTGACAGGCGAAAGCTAAAGCTGGAGCTAGATTTGAAGAAGAGCCCGAGAAATGCAAACTTTCTGATTCACTTGGGAAAAAAAGTTTAAATCAGGATATGCATTGATCCAAGAAGCATTTACTGGTAAATGTCCACATGAGGAATGCTGAACATGCCTCATTAAATGTCTCTGCATCCTCCTACTATGTTGTGCACAGTCAGTCTAAACTGAAGTCTTTATCTTTTTTTTTCTTTTCTATTTCAAAAAGCATTTGTTAAGTGCTTCAATTGTGAAAGACGTTAGGCAATGAACATATGAAAACAGAAACAACACGGTCCCTTCCTTCAAGGAGCTTACACTCTATTGGGGGGATATAACATATACCAAAGCAAATGAATACAAGGTAATTTGAGAAAGGAGAGAACATTAATAACTAGGAGTATCAAAGAAGGCTTTGCAGAAAAGGTGGTTCCTTAAGCTGACCCTTGAAGGAAGAAAAGGATTCTGTAAGACAGAGATGAGGAAGTAGCACATTCCAGGAATAGGGAGCACCTTGATTGACTATGTGTTACATTTGGGAACTGGCTAGTAGTCCCAAACTGAAAATTTTTCCATGTGTTTTAGCATTCCCACACCCTTGGCCTGGACATTCATCTTAAAGAAATTCACTTTAAAGAAATGAATTAATTTTGAAAGCATTATTGTGCTGTAAGAAATTATAAGCTAGGGATAGCTAGGTGATTCAGTGAGTAGAGCACCAGCCCTGGAGTCAGGAAGACCTGAGTTCAAATCCGGCCTCAGACACTTGACATACTAACTAGCTGTTTGACCTTGGGCAAGTCACTTAATCCCAATTGCCTTCCCTTCCCCCTCAAAAAAAAAGAAATTATGAGCTAGTCGATTTTAGAAAAAAAGCATGAAAAGACTTGCATGAAATGAGCAGAACCAAGAGGATGTTGTAACAGCAATATTGTTCAAAGAACAACAATGAACAACTAAATTATTCTGAGTATCATAAATACTCAAATCAACTACAAAGGGACCCATGAAGGAAGACACTATCTATCTCAGAGAAAGAATCAATAGAAGTATGCATAGTAGGAGTTCAAGGAGGAGGCATGGTATAGATTTTATGATACTATTTTTAGAGCTACAAGGAACCTTAGAGACCATCTCTTTCAATCTTCTTGTTCTGCAAATGAGGAACCTTGAGGCAGAGGTTAAATGATTAGCCTGAGTCACACAGCTAGTAAGTGACAGAGTTTGAACTCAGGTCTTCTGACTCCAAATCCACTCTGCCTTCCACTCTGCTTAAAACCTTCTGACCTCATTCCTACTTTAAATGTGAGAGGCTTACACTATTAAAAATCATCTATTACTTTCAGAGAAAGGATATTAAGAGCAAAAAAGCTGGAAATTTCACCTCGATTATAAAAAGGAAAGACAAAAAGCAAAGAGGAGAAGAGGGAATGAAAGAAGAGAAAAGAGGAAGAAAAAGGTGGTGGAGATGAAATGCAAAGGAGAGAAGACAGGCAGAAAAAGAAAATGGGCATGACACAAGAAATAATTAGTTGTGATACAAGGGGGAAAGGATGAGAAAGAGGCAGGGGCAGAGGCACAGACAGGAGGGAGGAGAAAAAGAAGAAACAAAGACCCTTTCATTACTTAGACTGGCACCTCTACCATCACAGATCCTTCCATCTGGTACCTAATGATTATCATTGCCCCTGTATAGCATCTATCAAAAATTCATTTTTGTCATATTATCTTATAAAAATGATTATTTAAACCATGAAATCTATTGTTTTTTAAGATTTTCAAAATAAGGAGAAGTATCAAAAGGAGCAGCATACTGTTAACTTAAGGCAGCAGTTCTCCATGTTTTTGGTCACAGGACTCCTTTTATACTCTTAAAAACTATTAGGCATCACCAAAAGAAATTTCTTTATGTGGTTCAGATTGATTAATATCTTTCATATTAAAAATTAAAATATCTTAGTATTATTGTAAAAATAGTTTTGACTTTGCAGATCCCCCAAAATTATCTTGGGGACCCCAGAACACATTTTAAAACCACTGACATGAAGAATACTCTTACCTAATGTGGGTTTTTGTTATTATTATTACTCTTTCTATTTGAGCACCCAAACCACTGAAATCCTTTTCAAATACTTCATTGCTGTGTGGTGGTGACTCTGGGTTTTTGAAAGCAATGCCAGTGGAGCACCAGCTGTGAAAGGTCCCAACAAGCTGAGTCCGGTGTCCCTTATCTGAGGACCAGTATACCTAAGTTTGGAGGGGTTCATTATCTATTTGACCATGGAGTGATTAAATTTTTGACTGCAGCAGCTTCTATGACTTTTTAAGTCATAGAAGAATTATGACCAGCTTCAATGATGGAGGGAATATCCATATTGATGAAATAATAGATCAATGAAAAATGGAATTAAACCAAGGAAAGATCTTAACCAGCATCATAGCTTTCAAAAGAATAAAGACAACATAGCACCAACTAGCAGTTTTTGACAGTGAACAAAAAACCCCATCACCTAAGATGAGTGTGTAAACTACACAGCTCAACACTCTGAATAAAATTTTTAAAGCTTGAACTTACTTCAGACATATAATGAAAACTCTTCCAAGTTCTATAGAAAATTAAAAAAAAATTTAAAAATCCCAAAGTATTTTGAAGTTAAAAAATTTTGTAAGCCAATTTGAAACAATTATGAAGGAGTAAAGCTATTTGTAAACAACTGTCTGAAGAAGGCATCAGAATTAGAAAGTGCTGTGATAAGCTTGGCTTGAAAAAATTATTTAGTGTCTATTTTGTGCAAAGTCCTTTGCTAGGTATTGGTATAATAACCTCAAATAACAAAATTCATCTTCTTCCTCACTGCAGAGAGGACTAGTAGGACATAATATTGTATATCTGTAATAGTAACTAAGGTGGGACTTTTTGCTGTTGACCTTTAATGATTCTGGCCTTTGTTTGAATGGGGCAGATAAAATGGGATGTTTTTGTATTTCTCAGCACTGAGACAATTGGGAGCCATCGATTTGTATCTGATGTGATATTGGGGGTGGGGAACTTCTCCACACCCAACCTGGGTGAGGTCAGGGCCCTCCGGCGGCCCTGAACAAGATATATAAGCGAAAAGGTTAGTGTTTTTGCTCGGAGCTCTGAGCCACAGCAGGAGTGGCGTGTGACTCTGGGCCAGCCGTTCTAATGAGCTCCCCAGCTGTACACCCAGATGTTGATAACTATGAGTTGTATTTGGTCTGTAATTCAGGGTGCTGGATTTTTTCCCTGAATTAGGTGGACGTTGTTTGTGTGCTGGATTAAAGTAAGATTGTTAACCCCTTAATGTTACTTTCCTTAAGTAAAGCAGATCAAAAGGACCTGTGTTGGCAGCTTTCTGGGTGCTGGTTGTTGGTGGATCTTACACCCCCATAGAAGCTGCTAGCTGGATTGTTGAAATAATATCTTGTCAGATTCTATCGCTGGATTGAATGTTTTCAGTTAGTAGTTTTTCTTTGTCACAAGGAAGGATTCCCTCTGAGGGAGAAGTTGAAAGGACTATAAGGTAAGGACAAAAGGTGTCAATAGACCACGTTTTATAAACAATTTAATAAAAGATACCCTGCAGCTGGATTTGACACAGCTTTATTCAGAATGAGTACTTTTTTTCAATAATTACTTCAACTTTTCATAATCTCCTCTAATTTGAGGGTCTTAAATTCAAACAAGGTTGTGTGATGTATGAAGAGTTCAACAGACATATTTCTTGGGTAATCAGTCATTTTATTAATTATGCTGGCAATAATTAATATAAGGGATCAGTGATACTTTCGAATGCCAAAGACCTCTCATGGAGCCCACTCAACACTTATATGCCCTTAGAAGAATGGGTGTTCCCAAGGGTGGCAATTGATTTTGATTGGTTAACAAGTAATGAGAGAGAATAATTATTATAATGAGAGGTGGGCCTATTCTAATAAGGGGCTGGAAGACCTGACTGATCACTCCAACCTGCCTGATTAGAACACAGTGGGCCAGATTTCACCCGGATTAGATTAAATTCTTTGTCAGGCTCTCTAGTTGGATGAGGTCTCCCACCCATGATCAAAAAGCAGTCCCCCTCCCCCACTTGAGCAATCTCATCCATCAACACTGTCCGTAAGATACTGAACAGCCTACAAGCTTCTGAGAAAATCCTGGTCCTAATTCAATAATTGATTATTAATAGAGGGAAATAATAATTTCTTTCAGTTGTTAAAATTCAAGGAGTTTACCATTTAGTTAGGTTGACACCATACACCAGCAATTTATTGTTAATTTCAAAATTATAGAGGTTAAGTGAGTTTATATGGACTGAAGTGATGAACCCAAATCAAATAATGACACTCAGGGATAGTCTTCTGAAATAGGTATGTTGAGATCTAATGTTTTGTTTTAGATCGAATGTTTTAAATGAAGTGATATGAACGTGGATAAATGAAGTACAGTACGGAGGATTATCTAATTCTAAAATATATTAATTTTCTACAAGGTCTTCACTAATTCACTTTATCTTTCTGCAGTTTTGGATAATTGAACTAGTTATATCTGATGCCTTTCTAGCTAATAGGGTTTTAATGAGAGTGATTTTTGAGCTCATCAAAAGAAAAAACTAGAAATTTATAATTCAAAATTTACTTATCATAGAAATTGATGAGGCTCTTCTTACTCCATCTCCAAAGTAAGGATTAAAATGAAGCTAAAAATAAAGAGGGGGAGGGAAGGAGAAAAAGGAGGGGGAAAAGGGAGAAAAAGAGAGAGAGAGGGGAGAGAATAGGGAAAGGAAAAGGGAGAGAAGAAGAGTGTGGGGGGGGGAAGTAGGGGAAGGAAGAGAGATAGAGAGAGGAAAGGAAGAGGAAGTTATTGATGCAGAGCAGGTAGAGTGCTGGGCCTAGAGTCAAGAAGATTCATCTTCCTGAATTCAAATCCTGCCTCAGCCACTAGATGTGTGGTCCTGGGAAAGTCACAATCCCTCAGCCCAGATTTTCTCAAATTTGGATGATAATAATATCACCTGCCTTACATGGTTGCTGTGAGAATCAAATGAGATGATATTTGTGAATGCCACACAGTAGGTACTTAATAAATGCTTGTTGGGTTTAATTATATAGAAGGCATTATCTTTAACTTGGATAGGAAAAGCTTAAATACATAATGATTGAAATGATGAGAGAAGAGTTAAACATCAAAATAAAAACTATCACGGGGAAATGTGAAAGCAAATGACTACTACACATAAAAGCTATAAAGAATAGATAGCCCCTACATTGTCTATCACTTTGCTTTTGAAGTTATCTTCTATCTGTGAGTACATATATAAATAAAATAGAAGCATAGAATAAAAACAAAGCAAGAAAAGTATAAACTGCCATGAGTTTTGAGAAGGGAGAAATTACTTTGACTGTAAAGAAAGGTGTGGGGGTCATCTTCAGTCCTCCTGACCTATGTCTTGTCACTGGACTCAGATGATCCTGGAGGAGAGAGTGAGGCTGACGACTTTACACAGCCCTACTTCACTTAAATCCAATTCACTTGCAAGTTAAGGCTTCACCCTCCTGATGCTATTGGTCCTCTTTGAGAATGAAGGATAAACAACAACAACAACAAAGAAAGGTTTAATGGAGAAGGTTGAACTTGATCTCGGCTATGAAGGATCAATAAATAGGTTATGGAAACTCAGAAAAGAAAGGGAAGGGCAGAGGGATTGGTTTGAATAAAGATATGGAAGTGGCAAGCATACCATACCAACATAGCTGGAGAAAAGTATTTATGTAGGGGATTAGCCTTAGATGTCTCTAAGGAAAGCCTATGTCCAAATAAGGATGCCAAGCTAAGGAATTTTTTGCTTTATCCTAAAGGATAAAGAGCCATTTCAGCTACCCCAGGCTTCAATGTATCAACCATGCCTGGGTATATGTCCTGGGAATTAACACCAAGATACAAAACACTTGACAGATGAAACATCTTTTGAAGAAGGCTGAGCTCAGTCTTAGACCTCTTTGCTCTAGGGTAGTTATTTAGGCACATAACTGTACCCCATCCTCAGAGGGGGTAAGTTACTCAGCTCTAACTGAAGTCTCCATGTATGTGGAAAAACTCACAACACCGACTGCTACATCTCCAGGATTCAAGGATACTCCCAGGACCAGGAAACTATGCTAAGCAGCTGAGAGTCATCTATAGACTGTTAACCTCTATGTGTCCTTCCTGCTACCTCTCTATTATCTTCAGTAAAGCCTATACAATAAAGCAACCATAAGTATCTCCCAAGTATCAGAACACAAGAATACAACAAAACCCTTAGTTTAGACCAAGATGATTGGTGGCAGCAGTGGGGTTTGTGACTGTCTGCTGGGACAAAGTGATTGAAGTTTTCTAAGTAAGGCATGTAGATTATAAAAAAATGGCATTTGGGATATATAAACGGCATGTAGTTGATTTGAAAGGGGGAAAACCTGGAGGCAAGTATGCTATTTGGTAGGCTGGCACAATTGTAGTAACTGTGGCACCCCTACTCATACAGGATTCCCTCAAAGCTACCCCAGAGTCAAGGAACTTGGTGGGTTAATACCCATTTCACATCATAGCTCATGATTCCCTTATGATATATTTATTTCTGCCAGCCAACCACAGAATAAATTAATTTAACACATAAGATAAATAATAAAACAACATAGAAAAGGAAGTGATAAGATAAGCCTCTCCACTCCCACCACCAACTACCCATATATACTTGGAGCATGTTGTTGCACAGATTACACAGGAAGGACCTGAAAGGGTTGTATTCCCCATATCTTGTATTGACCATATCACTGGATAGACAACCAGTAGCAGAAAACATACCCAGAGAGGAGCAGAAAAAGAGACACTAAGGACAAACATAAGCATAGATAGACAGAAAAATAGTCACCTGAAGGAAGAGGCAGCTTCAAAAAACATGACCCCTGCACAAGAGAGGAATGCCAGCTAAGGATTCAAGAAAGGATGGTCAAAAGATATGAATAGGCAGTTTTCCAATGAGGAAGTCAAAACAATTTATAGTCATATAAAAAATGCTCTGAATCATTACTGATTAAAGAAATGCAAATTAAAACGACCTTGAGATATCATTTTACATCTACCAGATTGGCTAAGATGATTGAAGGGGAAATCAACAAATGTTGAAGGGGATGTGGAAATGTTGGGATACTAATTCATTGTTGGTAGAATTGTGAACTGATCCAATCATTTTGGAGAGCACTCTGGAATTACGCTTAGAGAGTTATTAAACTGCCTACACCCTGTGACTCAACAATACCACTATCAGGTCTATTTCCAAAGATGATTAAGGAACATAGAAAAGAGCCTATATGTTCTAAAACGTTTATAGCAGCTTCTATTTGCAATGGCAAAGAATTAGAAATTGTAGGGAGGCCCATTCATTGGGAAATGGCTGAACAAGTTGTAGTACATGATTGCAACGGAATACTACTGTGCTATAAGAAATGATGAGCTCAATGATCTTAGAAAAACATAGAAAGACTTGCACAAAATAATGAAGAGTGAAATGAGCAGAACCAAGAGAACATTGCATACAGTAACAGCAATATTGTTTTAAGAATGACTTTGAGCTGATATGTCATTTTGACTTATAAATACCCATATTAACCATAAAGGACACATGAAGAAAGATGCCATCTCCTTCCAGAGAAAGAACTGATAAATAGAAGTATGTGTGGAATAATTTTACATTTATAACCTATTTGTGTCATTTCAGGGGAGGGGGTGGAGGGATGAAAGAGAGAGGGAAAAAAAAGAAATTTACATGGTAATTATGTGTTTAAAAGGAACAAGATGTACATAATAGATTTGCCGTTTCATGAGCAATCATCTTTTGTATTGTACTATGTTATGAAAATGCTTGTTTTTTAATCCATAAATTAAAAATAAAAGAAATTTTTTTTTAAAAAAGAAAGGATTTCTAGTAACTGGGAGTTGTGAGTTTTTTGCCATACATGTTTTCTACAATTAAAGCCCATTCTCCCATGGACTTGTCTGTACTTTTGGGACAGCATGCCCTAGACTCTTAAGATGACGTTTTGCATCAACCCAGGCCCTCTATGAGCAAGGGAGCACCTTGACCTTTTTCACTAGCCACCTGGGAGGTAGAATAGATGCAGACCTGACTGCCTCCTTTATAATGTCCCCTTGGTGACTGGAAATTTCACTAGCCATCTGCCACCCATTGTTATCCCTATGGCTTTAACCGTTTCACTCTCTAACCTTATACTAATCAATCACTCTCCATTTAGGAGAAAACTATCTATTTTCATAGTTTCCCCTATTCTCTCATCTTCATTGTCTTCAATCTTACTCCACCATTGTCCCACTCCATAGAAATGGCATACATTGTCTCCTCTAGAATTCCTGTTTCACAATGAACAAACTCCCCTTCACTCTAGACATCTTTCTCTCTTATATTATTTCAATCTATTAGCCTTCATGAGAACTTGGCTACCCTCTAACAACACTACATCTTGGCTTATCTTCTCCAGCACTGGCTGTACATCTGGCCCACCAGTTTGTAATACTCCTTGCTATCACTTAAAATGCTCCTTTTGACTCTTTCACTTGGCAATCTTTTCCTTCTTTGAAGTCAGCACAACCAAATTTTTCTACCCAATCCAAATTATGTTTGCTGTAGTATAATGGCCCTCATTCCTTCTCCTTTCTCAAAGAGTTCAGTGCCTGGTTCCCCATCTTCCTCTCCTCAACTCCATGATCTATTTCCTCAATCCCCTAAATTTTATAAGCTATTCCATCATCTCACATCAGTTACACATAATTACGGTTACATACTAGATATTAGATCACACTGTTCCCCATTATGGAGATTTTAGTTAACTGATCCAACTCTACAACATTCTAATCTCACATCTCTCACTTCCTTAGATTATCTCCATACATGCTTTGCCAAACACCAGCCCTGGATTACTTCTCCCCCACCTGCATTTGCCCCTTATAGCCCCATTCATGTGCTGCTAGATGGAGCTGGAGGAAGTCACACAACTATGCTGTGAGGCAGACTACGAACTTGTATCATGTAGCCTTCTTTGAATCATCTCTGTAGCAAGATAAATCCTTTGATTCTTTCTTAATTGATTCCCTAATTCACTCCCTACAGAAGTTATTTGAAATATTTTCTTCTTTCCTCGAGCCTCCGACATTGCCCTTCTCCATCAGCTGAGAATCTTGCCTCTTATTTTACTGAGAAAATTGAGGCCATTCTCTGCCAAGGTAAGTAACGGTTTCATTGTGTACCTAAAGGTAGCAAAAACATCATTTAGTGGAACATTTAGTGGAGCAGATAGGCCACTCTGAAGATAATTGTACCTTATACTATTGTGGTGGGTTAAGAAGTACAGAAGTTGTATGAAGAGCTTGATGCAATTCTACAAACTAAATCAGGATATACTTTGATACTTGGTGACTTCAATATGAAATCTGGAGATTAAGTAATGAAAAGACCTGAATCATTCTACTAGTGTATTAGGAAGACTTTCTTTGAGAAGTAAGAAGATGCTGCACATGGGAGGTGCTAAATGACAGAAGAAATCTTGACAGTCAGGAAACAACTGGTTCCAGGTATGGAAGTGATTGCAGAGTCAGCTCTATGTGTGGCATTATAATGTCATAGATTTAGAGCCAGGAGGGACCTTCGAGATCATCTAGTTCAACCCCCTCATGTAGTCAGATTATCAACTAGTCAGAGCAAATGTCAGAGTAAATACCAAGCTAGAAGAAAGAAAAAAGATGAGAAGGAAGCACTGTGTGTGATGACAGCAGCTCCTGCCTGATGTGTTTAAACAAGCTGCCAACTTCCCTAAATGGAAAAGGAAGATATAAGTGTTATGTAAGGGAAAACTTTCTCAGAATCAAATCTATCCAAAAGCAGAAGGGAATAGATGCTTCAGAAGGTAGTGGGCTCCCCATCTTGAAAGTCCTTCAGGAGAGGCTGGGTGGCCATGTGTTCAGGATGTCAGAGAAGGAGTCTTGGTCAGGTACACTTTTCACTGGCTGACCTCTGAAGGTCTCTTATGATGCTGGAACTGTGATTGTGGAAATGAACCAAAGTAAAGGCATTGACTCTACCAAAATTTCTTAGAGAAGTTCAACTGACGCAAAACTGTCACCGAAATGAGGTCAAAAGGATGGAGAAAGTGCCTCAGACTTAAAGACTTAATCTCATTACTAAGTGCAGAGATGTAGCAGCCAAGGATGACACTGCTTCAGAATGAAAGCTCATTTGTTCACTCCCCCAGAGGATTATGATAAAAGATTACAAGGAACTTTGCCTTATAAGACAGTGAAAAGAGTTGAACAGACACCAAGCCTGAGGAGAATTTGCCATAAGATTCTGATAAACAACATTTTATTTCGCAAGAATTTGAAAATAAAAAAGGAGGATAACAAATAGCTACAACACGGAACAGATAGGCAAGAGGATAGAGAAGCCACATGGCCTAGTGGGGAGAGCGTTGGAACTAGAGACAGAGAACCCAGGTTAAAATCCTAATTCTTCTATTTGCCACCTTGAGGAAGTCACTCAACCTCACTGGGCTTCAGATTACTCGTCTGTAAAGTGAGTGGGCTAGATATGATGACCTGTAACCTTAAATCTTTGGTCCTGACACTACAGAGGCATCTGGGTAATCCAGTGGATAGGATACTGGGCCTAGAGTTTACTAAGACTTAAATTTGAATCCAACCTCAGATAATTACTAGCTGTGTGACTCTGGGCAAGTCATTTAGCCATTATTTGCCTCAGTTTCCTCAACCATAAAATGGGGATAATAATAGTACCTACCTGTGATGAAAATCAAATGAGATAGTATTTGTAAAAGCTCTTAACATAGTGTCTAGCTCATGGTAGGTGCTATCGAAATGCTTATTACCTTCTTCTATGACATGCCTACATTTTTGTTTATGATGATCTGTTTTCAATGGTAATAATAGTGGGACATTAGTGGCCACACATGAATAATGACTCATATTTATTCTGTGCCATTCTTCACATAAGAACCTAGAGGGGCAGAAGGTACGAGTGTTATAATCCAAATTTTATAGATGAATAAACTGAGGCTCAATATAGTTAAGTGATTTGCCCATGATCACACATCTAGTAAGTGCTAAAGCTAGTTCTCAAAACCAAATCTTCTGCTTTAAAGTCTATACGACACTGTCTGGGTTCTTAATGCACCATGTAAAAGAACAGGATGACAAAGTCAGAAATAGCAGCTAGACCTGACCAAGGCCATTCTCAAAAACATGAGTGAGAGGTAGAAGAATTTTAAAAACACTCAAATATCCCAGGATATTTCAAGCAAGATTCCAAATGGATGGAAAAGATCACAAATAATGCTTTTTGCTGGAAGAGGGTGGGGGAGGGCAACTGAAAAGACAGAAGCAGTTACTGACCCATCTGCCAGCTTCCCCATCTCTATAAAATCTTTATGAGAGTGGTCTATCACATATCAAGGGCATCCTTATCAGGTGATTTTCATCTCAGGTGATTTTCTATACAGACCACATCTTCACAGTCACCAGGTTTAATGAGAGGTATAGAGAACATAAGAGCCTTAGTGTTTATTGTTTACTGATGGCAAGAAATCAGTGCTCTTTCTTCCAAGAGAGCAAAATACAGTCTCGAAATCTGTCCTCAGACAAGGTGTCTCTTACGCATGTCAGAATTATACAAGACTCCATGACAGATGCAATTACAGAGATTGCTGTGTTAACAATCCACTGAGTACTGACATCAATCAAGGCCTTGTACAGGGAAGTAGATGTTTGCCAAAGGTGTTTCACCAGTGTCATTGAAGAGATGCTGTATAAGGTTCAAAAAAAAGTAGAATTTCATATGAATGGTAAAGTTTTCATCATGTAGTAGTGGATAGAACACTGGACCTGGGCTCCAATCCTGGCTAGTAGACTCACTAGCTGTGTGACCTTGGGCAAGACATTTAGCATCACTGAGATTCACTTTCCTCATCTGTAGATGGTAGATAAAAAAATATCTGGAGCACTGACCTAACGCAGCTGTTTTGAGGATTGATTGAGGATTATATAATGTATACCAGCGCTTCTTAACCTTTAAAAAAATATGTCATGGACCCCCTTAGCAGTCTGGTAAAATTTGACCTCTGAATAATGTTTTAAATACATAAAATATATAGGATTACAAGAAAACAATTATATTGAAATACAGTTAAAACATTTTTTTAAAAGTTGTGCTATGAGAAATGATGAACAGGTAGATTTTAGAAAAACTTGGAAAGCCTTGCATGAAATAACAAAGAGTGAATGAGCAGAATCAAGAGAATGTTGTATACAATAACTGCAATATTGTGTGAAGAATAACTGTGAATGACTAAGCTATTCTGAGTATTATAAATATTCAAATCAACTGCAAAGGGCCTACGAAGGACGTTGCTATCCACAGCCAAAGAAAGAACTGATAAATAGAAGTAAACAAGGTATGGTTTTACGTAGATATATATTTATATATACACACATACTCCTTCATATATATATATATATATATATATATGTATACATGTGTGTGAAATGGTGGCTTTCCTCTATGCATGTATTAGTATATATAATATTCAATGCAGATATATAATGAGCCAAACCTAGATTGAGTAGGAGGAAATAGAACTGATTCAGATTTGGCAAGGTGTTCAGCTTCCAGTTATCCCAAACTCATCGCCACTGCCAGAGTCCCATACTGTGTCACCATCTAGGTTATGCTATAGGGCTGTGAAATCTTGGGAAACCACAATCTCAGAAAGATCTATACCTTACGTCTGGGGTTCTTTTAGACGCTGTTCTAGGGCATGGGTAGGAGTTTCATGGCACTGATTTCATTGCACAGCTTGATGGTAAATCTCAAGCAGCATCATTTTGGACCCTTGGAATACCAAGTTCTGATACCAAGTACTTTGCATAGCCCTAGTACATGAGACACCTAAATAAGGGGAGAACACAAACATGTCATGCCTATCTTCTCCCCACCAATCACACAAACTGTTGACTTCCTAGCAGATTAGACAACTGGTGAAAACAAAGACAGGATTCAAGGGAAAGCTCCAGGTCACTAGGACAACCATAGTGGCCCGGTAGAGTACCACTTGGGCCTACCTTTCTCCTACTCCTAATCTAAAAATCGTCCGAAGAAAACCAATCAATTCAATAATCTCTGTGCCAGAAGCTGGAGAAGACACAAAGTTTAGGCAAGGCATGGAACTTATAGTTTATTAGGAGGATATTCAAGGCTGAGCCAAAAAAACATCCGTGGAGACACCACGTGGCATTTCTAGTTATGTATCCAGCGCTTCCAAGAATCATGCCACAGCTTTTAACTCCATAGATGCTGTCATAGGCCAGTGTTGACTTTAGGCCTGCCTGGTAGTTCGTATTTGAGAATAAAATGAGACACTTAGAGAACAACTAACAAGTTAACAAAAGGATGTTTACTTAGCCAATACCACGGCAAGAAATTCATTGGAGGAAAGGATATTCAGTGAGGATATGGGATTCAACATGTCCGCCATGCTGTTTTGCCAACCAGAAACCAGAACAAAGAGCTTATGACTTAAGTCCTGGGTTTTTTTGTAGCTTGACCATCAAGAAGGTACATTAAAGGCCCAAGCCTTCAGGCTCCAGAGTCAATGAAGTTTCAAATATGGCTTCAGTACCTTATAAGGAAAAAACTGTCCTGGCCAGCATAGGCAGAGCCTTAGAATTTTCATTCTCCTACATAGGCCAGTAACGGTTGGCAAAGAGGTATATTCTACGGGGGAGAGCACAGAGATGGGAGATGGAGTGCTATCTCTGAGCAATGGAAAAAAAAGCCAATGTGGATAGATCACAGAGTAAGGAAGGAGCACTGTCCAATGAGGTTATATAGAGGTTGGAGTCAGGTTTGTAGGGCTTTAAAAACTAAACAGAGGAGTTTATATTTAGCCGTAGAGACAATAGGAAAAAACTGGAGCTAATTGAGTAGAAGAGTCATATGGCAGATCTGCAACTAAGGAAAATTAATTTCTCCATCAAATGTAAGGAGGACTGGAACAGTAAGAAATCTGAGGTGAGGAGATAGTCAGGATGCTGTTGCAATAATCTAGGTGAAAGGTGAAGAGAATCTGAGTTAAGGTTGTTGGCTGCGTGGATGCAGATAGAGTTAGGTGCTACAGATGCTATGAAGGTAGAAATGGCAAGCTATAACAACTGATTGGATATGTGGGATGAGAAAATGAGGGGTCCAGGAAAATTCCGAGGCTATAAACTTGGGGGCCTGGAAGAGTAGTGGTGTCTTCAGTATAAATAGAGAATCTTGAAAGAGGGGATAGATTAGAAGGAAAGATAGTGATTTTAACTTTGGAAATGTTGAATTTAAGATGGCTCAGGGGAGAGATTGGAGTTTTCTGTGAGTGATCTGCATCAATGAGATAGTTAAACCCAAGGGCTCTGATGAGGTTATTGATGAGAAAGTATAGAAGAGAGAGAAGTGTTAGGACAGAACTTTGGAGAACACCTACAGTTAAGGGGCATGATGTGGATAATGAGTGAGCCAAGGAAATGGCAAACGCGGTCAAACAAGTAGGAGGAGAATCAGGAGAGAACAATGTCATGAAAACCCACAGAGGCAAGAGTATCCAGGAGGGAGAAGGTATGTTCAGTGTAAATGCATCAGATAGGTTAAGAAGGATTGGGACAGAGAAGACCCTCAGATTTGGCCATTAAGACATCATTAGTAACTTTGAAGAGAGCAGTTTCAGTTGAGTGATGAGATCAGAAACCAGATTTCAAAGGATTAAGGAATTTGTGAAATAAGTGGGAGTAGTCAGTGAGTATAGAGAGATTTTCAAGGAGTTTGACTAAGAAAGAGAAAAGAGATATTGGACTATAGCTTAAGTAGTTTGAGGGGATAGAATAGAAAGGTCTACTAAAGTTTTTTGCTTTGTTTTTAGAATGGGGAGATATGTGTAGGCAGTATGGAACTAATAGATTGGGGCAGGGGTGGGCAGAGAGATAGACAGACAGACAAAGAGACTGAGAGAGAGAGAAAAACAGAAATGATTTATGGCTCTACCTACTGGAGAAGATAGAGAGGATGGAATTGAGTTCATGTGCAGAAGGGTTGACCTTGACAAAAAGAAGGGTCACCTCCTTGTCAGAGACTTGAGGGAAGGAGGAGAGAGTTGCAGATGATGCCAAGGGGTTTTGAAGTGAAGAGAGAAAGTGATATTTGTGTTGAATGGCCTCAATTTTCAAAGAAATGTGAGAAGCAAGATTTTCAGCTAAGAAAGAGTGGGGAGGGTGAGGTGTGGGAGGCTTGAAGAAGGAATAGAAGGTTTGGAATAGTTTCTAGGGAATCGATTAGAGAGCAATAAAATAGCTGCCTTAATGAAATGAAGGATCAGTTGAGGTTGTATAACACGAATTTGTAATATACATAGTAAAAATGGTTGTGAGTTTCCTCCATCTGCATTCAGCAATTTGTAGGTAGAAGTGGGGCAATTGAACAGTGGAGGTAATTCAGAGCTGATATTCAGCAAGGGATGAGCTGTGATAGGACAAGTAAGATATTGGATTCTAGAGCAGAGGACCATGTAGAGTTGAAATGGCTTACTACTAGGTTGAGATTAAGAGAGGAAGGAAAGTGAAGTCGGAGCAGAGATTATGGCCTCAGAAAATATTGAGAGGTATAAGGATAGGAGGGATTAGAGAGAATGATAAGTGAGGAAGGGGAGGGAAAATAATTACTTATATAAAACTTATATAAAAACTTAAAATAACCACTTACATAAAACTTAAATTAAAACTTAAATGTTTTAATTGTTTTTTTCTCATCTTAAGTGTCTGGGTGAATGGGCTTATTCACTGAATGGGCGTTACCTCACTCAAAGTGAGAACCTGAAAAGACTTTAGCCTGAAAGGGCCAGGGTCTCCCACTGCATCCTGGGCATCTCCAATCATCCTGGTGAATATCTGGCCATTGGACCCAGATGGCTCTGGAGGAGAAAGTAAGGCTGGTGACCTTGCACAGCCCTCCTTCACTCAAATCGAAGTCAACTGCAAGTCATGGCATCATCTCCCTGATGTCATGGTCCTCTTTGAGAATGAAAGACAAACATGCACACACACTGTGTGTCAATCAATGTGCTAAATGCTTTTATAAATATTACCTCATTTGATGAGGTTGAAGGATAGATTTACAAGGTGTGAAGCATAGGGAGAGATAAACTGATAGGAGGTTATGGACAGATAGGGGAATATTAGAGTTTCTAATTAGGAAGCAGAACACTTGTGCCTGGAAGATAATAGAGAAATACTCAGAGGTAGAGGGATTGGAGGTCCCTCCAGTTTGAGGGAATGAGGATGAAGGAAGGTTGAGGCATAAGGAGAGATGGAACTATAGGGAGCTTTGGCCAAATCAAGGTACGTCAGTTTTTTATCGGAAGTGGAACACGTCTGGGTAACGGTGAGATCCAGGGTATGACCATCTCTGTGTGTGACTGACACAGAGTGGAAGATCATGGTGTTTGAGGACAATGAAGATGGGATCTCATGGGATCTCTTGATGCTTAAGAGAGAATCAATATGACTGTTGAAGTCTTCTGGTAGAAGGGTAAGGAAGTAGACAGTAGGCCAAATGCTGAACTCCTTGAAAAAGGAGACAGAATGACCTGGGGGCCAATAGATAACAACCACTGTGATTTGCGAAAATGTTAATAGAGTGGACTTTAGAGGTGGACCATTTGCAGCATAACAGTGGCAAAAGGAGAGTCTGGAAATTCCAGTGGGGACCAAGGAATATTCCAACTCTCCCTCCATGATCAGTTCAAACAATTTATGAACTGGATACTTTGATACTTTTATGGGTCCATGATCTTCCTTGCGTAAGTACTTCTTTCACCAGGACAGATCACAAGCCATACATGTCATCTCATTTCATAAGATTCTTTTTTATGTATTTCCCCAAGCCCTCCATGAAGGATCTACCTGGGATACTGCGGTTCTTTCTCTAGGATCTTTATTATTTCATGGGTACCAAATGTATCCTTTAGGCTGATGTCACTGTTCAATTTCTAAAATCCAATCTAACCTACTTTCCTCCTATTTGTTTCTGCTCCTAGTTCACCATCTATCTGCAGCACCTATCCAAGGTATATTCATTAAAGACTCACTCAATATTTGTCATGTCCATCCAACTGCGTGTCATAGGCTAGGCAATAGGCATTACTCATTCATTTTATTTTTTCCTGTGTGCCTCGTTGAGCAAATCTGAATGTTTGCCGATCTCACCGAGGAGGCTCTACAATTTTCTAAGGCTTGAAGCTGTCAGCAGAATGACTGCTTTGACATCTACAGGGAATCCCTCTTCTATGAAATGAATAAAAATACAAACTATCCCTCAGCCCTGTGTAGATGCCACATGGTACAATGGATACAGTGCTAGTCCTCAGGCAGGAAGATCTGAGTTCAACTCTGCCTCAGACCCTTACCAGCTTTATGACCCTGGACAAGTCACTTAACTTCTGTTTGCCTCAGTTTCCTCAACTGTAAAATGGAGATAGCAGCACCCACCTCACTGAGTTGTTGTGAGACTCAAATGACATATTTGTAAAGTGCTTAGCATAGTGCTTAGCACATAGTGGGTTCTATAGAAATGGTTATTCCCTTCCTCTCCCTTCCTTTCCACTTACAAAGTTAAATAACAAAATGACATAAAAAGGTTATCTAGACCCTTAGACAAGCATTGATTTTACTTTGGATAATATGTGATCTCTATCCCCAAACTACAAAACTACCATGCTATGTGAATTGAAACAAAGAAACATAATACTTTAACATAGTTCAAGGTCTTTGTTTTGGATGTCTTGGTTGTGTGAAGCAAATTGCTGAGACAGCAGATGAGCTACAGGTCCAACAAAGCAATTGATTCTTCATGTGTGCATTAGGTAGGGAGGGAAGGGAGGAAATAAGCAAGTACTAAGCACCTGCTATGTGCCAGGACTATTCTAAGCATTCTACAAATATTATCTCATCTCGTCAGAGAGATATTATATGGTGTAGTAACCAGATTTGGAGTCAGAAAATTTAGGTTCACTTTCTTGCTCTGCTACTTACTTCCTGTGTCACCTTGAATAAGTCACTTAATTCTATGGGCCTTATTTTCCTCATTTGTAAAATAAAGAGGTTAGATCGATTGACCTCTGACTAAATGACCTTCCAGCTCAAAATCCCATGATTTACTATAGCTGAGACTTCAGAGTTCAGGTTATGCTGGTGCGGGGAAATAGCTCTCTCTATCTTGTGGCATTGCTTGCCTCAAGGAAAGGAGAGGTATCTGCTGTACATGGATATTCCTTTTGTACTTATCACATAGAACATGTACAACAAAGTGTACACAAAGATTCACTGGTACTTGAGGGCTAGATGTGGAGTCAAGTGACCTTTTAAACTTCAGCCCAATACTTAGTAGCTCTATGACCCTGAACTTACCTTACGTGAGTCTTAGTTTCTTCATCTGTAAAGTGGAAATAATAATACTTGGCTACACCACAGGACAACTGGGAGAAAAGCAATTTGTAAAACTTAAAGCTTTATAGAAATGTATAGTATCATTAGTGAATTGTAGACTTTTCTTGAAAAAATGAAGTCGAAAGTGATTTTTAATTCAAATAAACTCTACTTTTCAGTAGGCAGCTAGGTGGCACAGTGGGTAGAGAGCTGGGCTTGCAATCGGGATAACCTGAGTTTAACTGTGGCCTCAGATGCTTACTAGTTGTGTGATCCGGGTCAAGTCACTTAACCATTATCTGCCTCAATTTCCTCCTCTGTTCTTGTTGAGCCTTCATTTTCCAAAAGGACCAATAACATCATGAGGTGATGTCTTGACTTGCGAGTGAATTGGATTTAAGTGAGGCAAAGTTGCACAAAGTCATCAGACTCACTCTTCCAGAGTTGTCACAGTCTAGTGGAAAGACAAAAGTCAAGACAACTGGTGATGGCTTGGGATGCGGTGGAAGACCTTGGCATCTTCAATGTCTGACCAAGCTCTAAGTGCTCCACAGTGCCTGTTTCAGTCACCTTTGTGGGCACTGGAACAAATTGTTCTCATCCACCCTTTCCACTAGGGGAAGTTGCCACATTCTTGGGGTAGACATCTCTCTAACTCACTAATGGGTTTGAGGTCTGTCAGTTGCTCTCAACATGGTTCAGCCTATTTGTAGAGACTGTTTTACTGGGCAAGCTGCACATGTCTCAGCTTCTCGAAGGCTCAGATGAGAATTGGATGACAGGTGGCCACCAAAAGTGGATTAACAACCCTGAAAAGGGCTCAGCTAGTCCTCGCCAGAGAGGTTGGTCCTTCTTGAATACCTGATACACCCCCTTCATCAGTAAAATGATGAATGATAGCATCAATCTCTCTGGGTTGTAATGAGGACAAAGTTAGCTAATATTTGTATGGTTATTATTCCTCATTGTTGATGTGCATAAACATGCCTTTATCAATGTGTTTCCTCTGAAGTTGCCAATCTTTCTTATGTGACAGGCAACCTGATATAATGACTAAAGGCGGAACCTTGGGGTCGTACAGATTTGGGTTCAACTTCTGCCGCTAACATGTTATTATCTCTGTGACCGTGGGCAAGTCGCTTAAGGTGTCAACTTTCTAAGATTGTAAATTACAGAAAAATTGTGGATTGGCATTGGCAGGGAGAGATTTCCCCACCAGAAGTTCCCAGCATCAGTGAAATCATAGGTCTGAATGATAACAAAAATCACTCCTAGAATTTGGTATAAGATTGTAGACAATTTATTATTGAAAAGAAGTAGTGGAATTTCTTCTTTCCATCCCCTAAATAGGACCATATATACAGTAAGACACTAACACAATTAAAGACTGTAATGATACCTCCCATACTTACTACTTTATTTGTTTCAGTCTCCTTCCACCCCCTCAGTTACCAACATGAGAATCACATCCTTCCCATCTTCCTTCCCCCTTATATTTTATCCATGCCACCTGTTACTGAGCCAGAGGGTCCCATTTAAACTGTTATTTGTTAGACTTAAAATGAAACCCAGCTGTTTTTCTTGTTTAACAAGTTCCAGACAAACATTGTCTCCATCCAGAATTTGACAAGAACTAGAAATCAAAAGACCAACACTGTCCTGACTGCCCTGATTCAAAGGCACCAAGAGAACAGTCAAGCACTAACTACTGCATCTGCTGCCCTTTTTCTTCCAGCCCTTGTTTTAAAACTGTCTTCCACGCCATGTCATTTTCTCAATTCCTTTCCATGTTTTTTTTTCAGTTCAGCTTCATATCCAGGACTCTCAGACGTCCAAAGAAGTGACACTGGCCTTTCTTGTTGAAGCATATGGCAGGACTAATAGCTATCAGGATTCCTCTGTCCCTGTTTCCCACCCATCCCCCTACTCCACCCCCACTCAATTTGGTTAGGTCAGATTTTCCCTAAAAGGTGACAAATCCAGGACTTGATAGGCCTGGGGGAGGGGTTAAGCTCAAACTGTGCCTCCTTTGACATAGTTTCTCAGTAGTCTCTGGAAGTATTCATGTGGCTTCCTGGTCACCTAAGAACATCAAAGTCCCCTCCACAGGGAATCTGCACCCTTCAATCTTGGTAAATATATTGAGATTATGTGAGTCATCACACCTTGTCCTGCTCACAGGGCTCATTTACATGTGGAGATGGGGTCGGAGGAGCTGTAACTATGGAATTTAAATACTACTGTATCCTTGTTGTGTATCCTTGCTATATTCAGGCTAAGTAAACCTCCTTTAGTTAACTACTCAGTGACCTTTGAGGGCTTCATTTTATCCCACACCAAATCTAAATTTGCAAGTTGCTAGTACCAAGTCCGCCCCTAACAATCTGCTCTGCCATGGCAAATATGTTTGGGCACTGTTCATGATCAAGCAAGAGAATAATCAAGATTCAGGATTAGACTACTAGCTTGGAATTGGGAACAAAAAGATCAGGAGCTTTAGCAGAAGACATATCAAACAGGAGCAAAATAAGTAAGAATCTGTTCATCAAACCAGCACCAGGAATCATAAAATCTGAGAGTTGGACTCCAAGTTATAGTTGAGAAGGGATACCCTCCACAGCATCCCTAATAAGTTGCCATCCAGCCTCTGCTTAAAGACCTCCTATAGTGACAAATGTACTACCTTTTGAAGCAGCCCATTCCATTTTAGAATAGCTCATTCTAACAATTTTTTTTATCTTTTAGTTCCTTGTATCAGTCCAAGATCAGTCTCTCTCTCTCTCTCTCTCTCTCTCTCTCTCTCTCTCTCTCTCTCTCTCTTTCTCTCTTCCTCTTCCTCTCTTTCCCTCTTTCTCTCTCTCTTTCTCTCTCTCTTTTCCTTTCTCTGTTTCTCTTCCTCTCTCTTCCCCCCTCTCTCTCTCTTCCCCTCTCTCTCTCTTCCCCCCTCTCTCTCTTCCCCCCCTTTCTTCTCTCTCTCTTTTTTCTCTCTCTCTTCCCCTCAATCTCTCTTCCTCTCTCTTTTTTTCTCTCTCTCTTCCTCTCTCTTTCTCTCTTCATCTCATTCTCTCTCTCTCTTTCTCCCTCTTTTCCTCTCTCTCTCTCTTCATCTCTCTCTCTGTGTCTCTCTCTCTCTCTGTCTCTCTCTGTCTCTCTCTCTCCAATCTCCACTCATTGTCCTAGTGTGTCCTGTGGAGCCAAGAAAAATAGTCTGATTCCTCTTTTCCATCACAATCCTTCAAATACTTAAAGACTACTATAATGGGTTACCTAAGTGTTCTCTTCTTTGAGGTGACCATTCCCAGTTTCTTCAACCATTCCTCATATGAAACGATTTTCATACTCCAACCTTCTTTGTTGCCCTTGTCTAGATATTCTACAGCTTTCTGGTATCTTTCCTAAAAGGTAGGGTCTGGGACTGACCATGGTACTCTTAGTTACATTCTGACTATCACAGACTTACATCTCTCATGTTCAGGATGCTATATTTATTAAAAAAGTTTAAATCAGATTACCTTTTTTTTTTGGCTGCCATAGCTTAGACTATAGTTTCATATTGAGCTTGTAAGTTCACTAAAACCTTATATCTATCTACTCATGATTTCTTCATGCTATACCTGTGTGACTCATTTTTTTAATTCATAGGATTTTATAATTATCCCTATTTAGATTTAGCTCATTTTTTCTAGTCTGTTGGAATTGTTTTGGTTCCCAGTTCTATAATACAAAAAGTAAGCTGACTCTCCCAATTTTTTATCCCTCTAATTTGATAAATATGTTTACTATGCCTTCATTTGGGCCAATGATGAAAATGGTAAAAACAAAAAGCAACATTAATAAAAAACAGTTGGGCTAAGAACAAATACTCTATATGTTCTACATAGGACCTTTTCCTGCATCATATTCCATATGCTTCAATAGACTTCAAATGGAAACAGGATGTTAATAAGGGAGGCAGTGTTTTTCATTTAAAAAAGAAAAAAGAAAAGAAAAGCACTGGACTAGGGGTTTTAGGAACTAAGTCCAAATCTCCAGAATTTCCTACCAGTGTGAACTTCTTAATCTCTCTCTCTCTCTCTCTCTCTCTCTCTCTCTCTCTCTCTCTCTCTCTCTCTCTCTCTCTCTCTCTTTTTCTCTCTCTCTCTCTCTTTTTCTCTCTCTCTCTTTTTCTCTCTCTCTCTGTTCTTCTCTCTCAGTTTCCACACACAAATGTAAAATGAAAGGGTGGGATTAGGTTCTTTCTAGTCCCAGATCTATGATCTTAAAGAACTATATAAAAGGTTTCATCAATAAAAATAGGATTAAGGAGAGAATATTTAACTATAGAAGGGATAGAGGAGATCATAAAATATAAAATATGCCATTTCTTTTCAATAACATTAAGAAGCTTTTGCACAAACAAAATCAATGAAAATAAAATAAAAGAAATGGTTGGAACAGGGGTCTTTCCATCACATCTGTGAAAAAAGTCTGATATTCAGGGCATATAGGGAAATGACACAAATAAACTTAAAGTAATTTCTCTAATAGATATGTTGTTAAAGAATATGAAAATTTTTCAAAAGAAGAATTACAAACTATGAAAGCCTATTTGAAAATATTCTAAATTACTAGAAGTAAGAAAGGCAGAAATTAAAACAACTCAAAAGTTTTACCTTACACTGTGCAAAAATGGGAAGAATTTTGAAGGAGCTAATTATTATTGGTAAGGTGAATTAGTTCAACCATTGTGAATATTAATTTGGAATTATGCAAGAAAAGTGACTGCTCTTTGACCCAGAAATCCCACTACTGGACATATATATCAAGGAGATGAAAGATAGAAGTAAAAGTCCAAACCATAAAGGGGAATACTCTTTGTGCTAGCAGAGAACTGGAAATGTGTGCCCATAAGTTGGGAAATGGCTAAAAACAAAACAAAACAAAACAACCCTGAGGCATATGAATGTAATGGAATATTATTCTTCAGTGAGAAATGAAGAAAATGAAGAATTCAAAACACATGGGTGGATTTTTATAAATTGCTAAAGCATAAAATATGCAGAACTAAAAGAACACTGTACACAATAACTGTAAAAAAAAAATAACATAAAATGGAAGGATCGTTAAAAGGACACTGAAGTCTAAGAATGTCAAAATCTGGTAATAGTCCCAGAGAATACTGTAGATAATGAAGCATATCTTCCTTCTCCTAGGGAATTACTAGGTAAGAATGATGTATACATTATAGGAGGTCATTATTCCACTGGGTGTTTTGGAATAATTGGATTAATTCAGATAAATTCTTTGTTAGAACAGTGGGTTTGGTCTGGGCTAGGGTTGGGCTGGTATTTCCAGAAATGGTTGTAATGTAAAAACCAAAGGCAACTATGAAATTTATTTTGAAAATAGGCTCTATCTTCCTCAGAATCCATTAATCACCATAAACTATTATTTCAGGGGCCCCATAATTCAAGTAGTCCTAACTATACTACAATCTAGTCCACATTTCTTCATCTTACACACTAGGATAATTTAAGAGACTTTGTCAAATGCCTTCCTGAAATCTAGACATATCTTGTCTATGGAATTTCCTTCTTTGTTAGTCCAATACTACTATCAATGATAGAAGTGAGATATCTGATGTGAGCTGCCCTGAAGAAACCCAAGTTTATCACTCTAAATGATTACTGCTGCTCTTTGTTAAGTGTTTGCAAA
Organism: Trichosurus vulpecula; assembly: GCF_011100635.1. NCBI lineage: Eukaryota > Metazoa > Chordata > Mammalia > Diprotodontia > Phalangeridae > Trichosurus > Trichosurus vulpecula. Next base: position 192,127,375 of record NC_050579.1, read on the forward strand.
CAATTCTTTTAATAATATTATCTAGGAGTTTTCTGGGAACTTAAATCAAGCTCACCAAACTACAGCTAGTTATAGATACCCCACTTCCCTCTTCCTCCTCTTTGAGAGACAAAATATTTGCCCACTTCTACTCTTGTGGCACCTCTCCTCTTTCTAATGATGTGTCAAAAGTCATCAATAGCGACACAGTTATTATATCTACAACCTCTTTCAGCAGCTTGGTGTGTAATTCATCCAGGCCTGATGACCTGAACTATTTAAGAGCACCTCTTGCTCCTTCTTCACCTATATAGAGTTACATAGAATCTCAGAGTTAAATGAGACCTCAGAGTTCAATCTTCACCCATAATCCCCTTTGCAGCATGACTGACAAGTGTTCAGGAACCTTACCAAATGGAAGTTTTCCATTTGGGGATGGATCCAATTGTTAGCAATTTTTTCTTCACTGAACCCCAAATTTGCCTTTTGGGCAATCTACACCCATTTCTCAATAGCTCTGCTTTCTGGCATCAAGAAGGAAAAAAAACCAAGGGCAAAATCTCAGTGTTAGAAGAGAAAGAAAAAAATCAAAAAATAAATAAATAAATTAAAAAAAAGAAGAGACATCAAGGATCAGCTAATCTGACCCACGTTTGAATAGTCATTCTTCTCTACAATATAATAGTAACAACAAAAATAGCTAGCATTTATATATAACACTAAGGTTTGCAAAGCACTTTACAAATATTATCTCACAAGATCCTCACGAGAACCCTGGGAGGCAGGTGCCACTATTATTCACATTTTAGAAATAAAGGAACTGAAGCAGACACAGATTAAGTGACTTCCCCCTGAGTTCATCTAGGTCAACTAGGTGACACAGTGGATAGAATGCTGAGCTTGGAAGCAGAAAGACTCATCTTCCTGAGTAAATCTGGACTCAGACACTTGCTAGCTGTATGACCCTGGGCAAGTCACTTAACCCTGTTTGCTTCAGTTTCATCATCTGTAATATGAGCCAGAGAAGGAAATGGCAAACCATTCCAGTATCTTTGCCAAGAAAACCTCAAATGGGGACATGGAGAGTTGGACACAACTGAAAAATGATTGAACAGCTTCCAGACTGCAGGTCCAACCTTCCATCCTTTGTACTACCTTGCTGCTTATATGTCCTTGACAAATGGTCATCCAACTTTTACTTGAAGACCTCAGGGCAGCCCATTCCACTGTGAGGTAGCTCTAATTGTTAGGAAGTTTTTTCCTGATGTCAAATCTAAATTTGTCTGGCCAACTTCTACTCATTCCTCTTGGCTCTGCCATCTGAAGCCAAGAAAAATGAGTCTAATCCCTGTTTCTTGTGACAGTCTTTCAAACACTTGAAGACATCTATCACGTCCCTCCTAAGTCTTCTCCGATATAGTCCAAACCAAACGTGTCAAACATGTGGTGGGTCACATTTGGCTCACAACACGCTTGAGTGATTTGGAATCAAAATGTAATTGGGAAATATTTTTAAAAATACAATAGAATGTAGATAGTTAATATGTGGTTTTCTAAGTCAATATGCTGCCAAAGTTTACTGACCCTTGTTTCTATTTGAGTTTGGCACTACTGGTCCAAACATTAGTAATTCGCATGTTTCTCAAATGGCCTCTCTCAGTTCGCAGTTGCCATCTCTGACCTTCTTTAAACAGCCTCTAATCTGTCTTATCAATGTCTTTTCTAAAATGCAGCACCATGAACAAAAAATCAGATTTTAGAAGAACTATGACCATGACAGAATTAAGACTATCACCTCTCTCTCTTTTTAAAAATTTGATAGTATTTTTTTCACCTATATGTAAAGACAATTTTCAACATCCATTTTTTGAAATAATTTGAATTCCAAAATTTTCTCCCTCCCCTTCCCCTTCCCCAGGATGGCGAGCAATCTAAGTAAACATGTATAATCATGTAAGACATTTCCACATTAGTTATATTGTGAGAGAAAAAAAAAACCAAAAAGGGCAAAACACACATATACACACAAAGGTGAAAATAGCATGCTTCAATCTGCAGACTCTATCAGTTCTTTGTATGTATCACCTCTCTTGTTCTAAACAATATGTCTTTGTTAATGACACCTGAGAAGCAATTACATTTTTGCTTTTGGTTTTGGTCTCTCTTTTTTTTTTTTTGCTGTCACATCTTACTGTTGAATCCAGTTGGGTATGAAGTCTATGAAATCTCTTTAATTGTCAAATCTACCATCCCATCCCAAATCTTCATCCTTCTTGACCTCTGTGCAGCCTTTGACATTGTAGATCACTTACTTCTCTTTTATACGCTTTTCTTTCTAAGTTTTCATGGCATTTCTCTCGGCTCTCTTCCTATTTTTTGGTTCCTTCTGAGATTCCTTTGCTAAATAGTCATCAAGATCATGCTCACTAACTGCGGTGTCCCCCAGGTCTTAGTTGTGGGTCCTCTTTTGTCCCTCTAAACTATCTCATTGGTGATCTCATAAACTCCCAAGGGTTCGATTTTAACCTCTATGCAGATGATTCCCAGATCAATGTACCCAGCCTTAGTAGCTCTCCCAAACTCTGTTCCCAAATCAACAACATCTCAAGCTGGGTGTCCTCCGGGCATCTCAAACTCAACATGTCAAAAACGGATGACATGATTTTCCCCCCAAAACCTCCCCGTCTTCCCAACTTCCTTGTTACTGTTCTGAGCACCACCATCTTCCAATCACCCGGGAAATGGAAATGAGACCGAAAAAGCGTTTTTCTGGTGGGCTTTAAATACTTTTTCAGTAGAAGCACCTTACGGAGCTTCCCAGATCAGAGAACCTTTACCCTGGGAAACTCATGTAGGCACTGTCAGCCTGTTCTGGGCAGCGCTATCTCACAGGGCTGTTGTACAGATTAAATGAGTTAACATTAAATGGGTTAAATTGCAAATCCTATAGTGTTTGAAAATATTTGAAATTTTTTATTGTTATTATTATTGATTTAGAATACATTGTTTGTCATATAACATCATATCTGTTATTGTTCAGTCATTTTTCAGGCATATCTGACTCTTCATGACCTCATTTGGGTTTGCTCAGCAAAGATACTGGAGTGATTCGCTATTTCCTTTTCCAGCTCATTTTACAAATGAGGAAACGGAGGCAAACAGAGTTAAGTGACTTGCCCAGGATCACACAGCCAGTAAGTGTCTGAGGCTGGATTTGAACTCAGGTCTTCCTGATTCCAGACCTAGTGCTCTATTCACTGAGCTCCTAGACTGCCTGTTATATTATATCACACGGTGTTGTATTATTGCTCTCTGCAGGGTGTTTCCTTGTCTTTGCATCCTGTTATGTCACAGGTATTCACTGGATGCCTCCGCCAGTATCAGAGTCACTCAGTTGCTCAGAGGGCAGAAGTCCAAACAGAACCATTTCTGCAGGTCACTGATCCATCATACTTCATGGAAGAAGGATCTTCAGTCCTGGGTCCTTCTTACCATTAACTCCTGCCACATAACAGCCTGTTTGTTGCAGCTGTTAAATGCACTGGGTGCTCTTGCTATAGGCTTACAGTGGAGGTTCCTAAGGGAGGCTTTATCTACAAAGTGCTTCCCTGCCTTTTTATGAGTTTTCCCTACCTGTTCTTGTGAGCTGTGATCCTACCTAGGTCAGGCACATCAGACCCAGTAGTAGTAGTCTAGTAGTCTAACATAAACAGTAGCTGAACTCAGCTTTTCTCTTATGAGAAATGCAACATTCATTCACTTCTCAGCTTTTCCCTTTCTCTTCTTTCCTCTTGCTACTTAGTGGGAAGATCAAAGTCAGGCTTTCTTATCCAAGGGCAAGATCCTCGAAGGTCCAAATCAGGAGGTTAAATTACTGGCCTAGTTCCTTGCCTTTATATCTGTTCAGTCTTCAAATGTAGTCAAAGTGGCCCTTTAGGAAGGTATACCCCAGCAACAGGGCCTAAGATCAAACTAGTGGTCTAGCCCATAGCCAGAGGAAATAAAAGCACTCAATTGGTTCAATATAAATCCAGCCTTGCTTGTAGTCTCTCTTGGAACTCTTACCCTGGTTTTGGTAACTGGACTCTTGCCTCAGTCTTAGTAACCAAGCCTTCATCTTGCATACCAGGTATAGTGGTTGAGTCTCTCTCTTGTTCCCCTGTTCTTGTGCCCTGACAGAGATCCAACTCAGTTCCTCTGGGTCTGGGAATTTGACTTGATCATACCAGTGTGTATTAATTCAATGAATATTTAAATACCCAGTCTGTACCAGGTGTCTTTCTAGGCAGTGGGAATATAAGGACAAAAACAAAACATTTTTCTAAAAGATTTTATATTCTATTGAGTCAGCAACATGTGCACGTCTATGGAAACATAAATGTGTATTTGGATTTCAACTGGACCAGAAAGTTCATTGGCATAGGGAAGTTCCAGAGAGGAAATATGCTTTACAAAAAAGGATCAGCAATTGATCTTCAACTTATAGTCTTTAGAGATGTACCTGGGGGCACTGAGGAGTTAAATGACTTGCCTAGTGTCATGCAGCTAATACATGTCAGAGGCAGGACTTGAACTGGGTCTTTCTAACTCTATAGTCACTACACAATGAGGCCTCTCAATAGGAAGTTAATGTAAGGTCATGTTAGGGAGGATTAGAAAAGCCTCCTATTATGCCTCTAAAGCAAGTCCTCCAGTACCATTGCCAAATCCGCCCCCACCCTTCTGCAAATTCTGCCTTTTTTCCTGCCTGTTTGTTATTGTTGTTCAGGCATTTTAGTCATGTCCAACTCTTCATTTTTGGTTTTTGGGGTTTTTTTGTTGGTTTTTTGGGGGGGAGGGCAAAGATACTGGAATGGTTTGCCATTTCCTTCTCAAGCTCATATTACAACTGAGGAAACTGAGGCAAATGGTGTTAAGTGACTTGCCCAGGGTCTCCCAACTACTAAGTGTCTGAGGCTACATTTGAACTCAGGTCTTCCTGACTCCAGGCCTGGTGATCTATCCACATGCTACCTAGCTGCCCTACCTGCCTATTACTGAACCTAACTCACAGAACTTTAAAAGATAACAAAATTTCACTCAACCAATCCATGAACCTTCAATGGGAGAAAGAACTAATATGTTGGATAGCGAAGCAAAAATTTCAAAAGTTCTTAAAAGGTTCATCAAATGAAATTTAACCATCCTAAAACTAACAAGATAAAATATCAGGTACTGTATTTTGCCTCAAAAATCAGATATAAGGGAGGTAAGTCCTGATTTATCTATAGCTCAAGTGAAAAGAAAAAAAGCTAGAGGCTTCAATTGACTGCATCCTCATCATAAACCCCCAGTGTGAAGTGTCTGTTAAAAATAGCACATGCAAATTCAAGTGGAGACTAGACCCAGGTCTTCTGAGGTCTAGTCACTGCTATTTTCCCTATACCAAGACATCTCCCTAATAGAAATATAGTATCCAGGACAAAGGAATTAATGGTCCCATAGCACTTTGTGTGGATTAAAACACAAAAAGTAGGCATCTGGAGAGACACCTAGTTGGCACTGGCCCTGAAGTGAGAAGGGCCCGAGTTCAAATTCAGCCTCAGATACTTACTAGTTATGTGACTCCGGGCAGATCACTTGGCTCCTGGCTGTCTCAATTCCCTCATCTCTTAAAAAAAATGAAGACATTAAGAAAAAACACACATCTGGAAAACTGTTTAATTCAGGGTGCTCCATTTTTATTGGAGCCCATTGAGAAGAGAAGAGCCAGGATGACCAGAGAACACAAAGCAATATTAGATCTTTTACCCATGAAATCATAGATATGGTAGCCATCCCACCCTCTCCAGTGAGGAAGAATTTTCTACCAATTAGGGCCATCCTAACATAGAATGGGTAGTCTTGAGGCAGTGAGTTCTCTCCATCGCTAGAAGTGCTGAATCAGAAACTAATCTGGAAGAAAACAGCCCTGCCAGGAATATTGTAGAGTTTATACTTTCATGGAAGAGGAGGAGGTTGGACCAGATACACTATCAGGTCCTTTGCAACTTCAAGGTTCCATGACTCTAAATGAACCTCAGATCGACATTATTAACTTCGATCTGCATTGAACACCCTATTTCAGGACTTAAGTAAAGGATGCAAAGGGAAAAGTTTTTGGGGAAAAAAACATTTTGTTTTTTAACAAACTCACTTTGTAAGGCTAATAGGGATTTACAGCCTAGAAAAGAAATTAGACATACTAGGGAAGAGAGGCACTGTGGGACAGTGTGCCATAGTGGACAGAGAATTGTCCTGGAAAACAAGAAAGTCCTGCTGAGTGATACATTCTGGTTGAGAAACCCTGGAAATCACTACACCTGTCGGTTATTGTCAGTCGTTTTCAATTGTGTATAACTCTTTGTGACCCCTTTTTGAGGTTTTTTTTTTTTTTTTGGCAAAGGAGTGGTTTGCCAATCCCTTCTCCAATTCATTTTATAGATGAGGAAAATGAGGCAGCAAATAGAGTTAGTGACTTGTCCAGAGTCACACAGCTAGTAAGTGTCTGAGGCTGGATTTGAACTTGGGTCTTCCTGACTCCAGGCCTGGCATTCTATCCACTGTGCCACCTAGCTACTCACACTAGCAGTGCTCTGGGGCAACTCTATACATTGCAAAGAAGGACACTTTGAATCTACTGCCTTGATGGCCTTCCCAGGATAAGCTCATCACTTCAAGCCTCGATTGATACCACACACATCCCTCGGTCTGTACTCCTCTCTGATTGGAGGGCTGGAAGAATGCCAAACTTCTTTCAATGCCTTCCTTTGTAGAGGGCAGAAAGTGGACTCAGCTTACTCCACTTTGCATCTGCTACTCTGCCTGGTTTCAACTTGTCGGAATAAGATGCCTTCATATAGTTATCCCCTAGTGTCTCATCTCCACTCCACTTTTCTTGGCTCCTTTTGTGTATTGCATCCCCCTTTAGAATGAAAGTTCCTTGAGAGAAGGGATTGTTTTTTTTTTTTATTAGTTGAGTCCCTAATGCTTAACATAGTACCTGGTAAATAAATATTTATCAGATTGGATTGGATTGGAAAAGGAGGTGACCTCCATGGATAGACGGATTTCTCCAAACCAAAGCGATCCTAAGTTCAGGGCAACCATTATATCCCATGAAAGAGATCAGTTGCCTGGAAGAGAAATATTGAAAGTTAATGATGCAGTTACCCATTATTCCCAGACCTTCTTGTCAATTAGTGTTGGAGGAGGTATTGCCCAGTCTGCAGCTTTTGTAATACCTCACATCACACAGCAAGTCACCCCTTTACCTGTCTGTTCCTGTTAAACATCACATATAGGCAATCGAGGAAGAACTAAGATATTAAGGGCCCATTCCCTTTTGCTGGCCTGGACCTATCTGAATCATCTTTATGTCATTACGAAAGCCGTCAATAAAAGGGAGTTCCATCTTGAATCCTTTGATAATCTCCAGTGATCAACCCATCAATGTGTTGCTACTTTGCTATATTTATTAATAAATTCCTTTTAATTGTCTTTGTCTTGAGCTTTGCCTCATGGTCAGGGTGAAAGCCAGAACAAAGAATTTTCCTTTTAACAGAAAGGCCTTCCTACTGCAAATGTGCTCAATGTAAAATAAGCAATAATTCACATTTCTATAGTAACATCCCCAGTGTCACAAAGCTAGAAAGTGCCAGAACAGAAATTTGAATCCAGGCTTCTGACTTCCAGGCCAGTATTCTTTTTGTCTAAGCTTTGCTTTAGTAGCCAAGAAGTTTTGCAATAACGTAGAAAAATAGAAACCATAAAAAGTGGGTGAAAATTGAGTTTACAAAAAGTATAGGAGCAAGTTGGAAAGTAAGATTTGTCATTGAGCTTTTAGCACTGGCTAGAGGAGAAATGGTTTTGATATTAAACACTCAGTTCCAGTTATCAAGACAGATAGATCACTTCTAAATCTGTGATTCTATGATCTGCACTAAAGTTGGTTCCCAAGGGAAGGCAGCTGTTTTGTAGTGGGAAGAGCATAGGATTTGGAGTCTTGAATCAGGGATGGGTTGAGAGGAGACTCTTAAATTTTCAATGTAAACATTTACATCTCAGAAATCAGCAAACTCTGAAAATCAGGGCTTGATTTATTGTTTTGTTGACTGTCTTGACTTAAGTAGGTGATTGAGAAAATGTGAATAATGTTGATTAAACTTTATGGGTACTCTCACACACTCCCATCCCCTACCTCCCCACTACTTCCCCCTTCCCCCCCTTCACAACCTTCCCCACCACAGCCCATTGTTAAACATTTACTAGAACATCTGTGTTGGTAAGAAAAATGGGCTCTTAGCCCTTAGTTCAACCAAGTGCCCTTGAAGAGTTTGGCTTTTGTTTCCTTTGAGTAATTCAGTGTATTTCATTGAGTCTTACTAGATGCTAAGCCCCAGGCCCAAACCCCTATTAGGTGCTAAACCTATGTGGGTGTGGATTGGTAACTAAAGTGGAGCTACCTGAGGGGAGGTGCTAACTCCAGAGCCAATCATAGGAGCCTAATTTCTGGTCGTTCAGATGACGTTTGATGACGTCTGAAATGCTTTAAGAAGACAAGACAGAGCCATTTCGCAGGGCTCTCACTCGCAATGGTATTGATGCGGAGACGCTGGGCAGCTGTAGCTAAGAGCCCTCCAGGTTGTAACCTGGATGCTGAGACTTTGTTAAACTCTGGTAACTACGTATTGGGATTTGAATCAGACAAGGTCTGTCTGTTGATGTTTGTACTTTATTTGTATTTTGCTCTGAAGTTCAGGGTACTGGTTTTTTCCCCTGAACTAAGTGAATGATATTTGTATGCAGAATTAAAGTAAGCTTGTCAGCCCCTTAACATTGCTTTCCTTACTAAAGCAGATCAAAAGAATCTGTGCTTTTGCAGCGTGTTGGCAGCTTTCTGGGTGCTGTTTGTTGGTGGATCTTACACCCCCACAGAAGCTGCTAGCCGGATTGTTAAAACAACATCCCTACTTGAGTCCTAGATCTGCCATTTATTTTTTGTGTGGTGTTGGGTAGGTCGCTTAACTTCTATGGACTTCAGTTCCCACATAATTAAAATGAAAGTTTGGGACAGGATGATCATTAACATTTTACAGGGATTCTATAGGGAAGAATTTATAGTTTAAAAATATAGCAGGAAAGTTAATTCATCAGTTGAGAATAATTGAATGGAAATCTATCTGCTGTGCACTAAAAAAAATAAGGATGCACATTTTGAATGTTGACACAATATTTATAAATGTAGACATCCATGATAATTTCTGCTAATATGGGATAGCATACTAGTAGGTGTTGATGACTCATTGTATTAATTATAATAGCAAGCAAAAAATAAAAATTCAAAACAATGAGCTCTTGATTGACATTTGAGCAATGTAAACAGATTTTAAATTATTCCTGGAAAATTAAAAACGTTATTGGAAATGATGGCTCCAGTAGTTGTAAAAGTCCCTTGTTGCAGAAAACTTGGGTGGGTTCTAAATCTGACTCTGCCCCTTGTGAATATCACTTGCTTTGTGATTCTGGACAAGTCATTTAAGTCCTCTGAGTGCATTTCCTCATGTACAAATGGAGGACAATGATGATTTCCCTACTTACCTCATAGAGTCGTAATGGAATTGATATCATGAACTATAAACTTGTACGAACATTATTATCACCGTGTATAATAATAATAGTTAACATTTGTGCCAGGTACTATAATTAAACAATTTACAATTACTATCTCATTTGAGCCTCACAGTAATCCTGGGAGATAGGTGCCACTATTATCCCCATTTCATAGACGAGGAAACTGAGGGAAATAGATGTTAAGTGACTTGCCCAGGGTCACAGAGGTAGTAAATGTCTGAGGTCAAATTTGAACTCAGGTCTTCCTGATTCCAGCCTAGGCACTCTATCTTGTGTCAACTAGCTGTCTAAATTCCACGGATTCATTTGTCTACTATTAAAGAGTAAGCATCTCCACCATTACCTTTCTACTCCTCCTAGCCACCAACTAACACATTAAGTCCTATCAGCAATTTATAACTTTGGTGTGAATGAATTTATCCATCGCTTTCCTGGGAGCCAGTGTTTTAGGTGACTGGAAAGGAACAATGCAGAGTTTCAAGATAAATAATGAAAAGAAGGTCCCAGGGGTGGCTAGGTGGCACAGTGAGTACAGCACTGGCCCTGGAGTCAGGACAACTTGAGTTCAAATCCACCCTCCGACCCTTGACACATGTACTAGCTGTGTGACTTTGGGCAAGTCGCTTAACCCCAATTGCCCTGCTCCCTCCCCCAAAAATAACAAAAAAAAGAAAAGAAGGTCCCAAGGAGGCTGGAAAAGGGGAGCAGGAAGGGAGAGTTTTGGAGCAATGAGGACCAACTTTGTGTCTTTCACTTAGAATTAATAGACTCTGCTAGGTCTATTAATCAAATAAGAAAAGTCCTAGAATAGGGGCTCTACTTCAGTCTGCAAACTTAAAAAAAAATTTTGATAACTATTTCAATGTAATTGCTTTCCTTTGTAAACCTATGTATTTTATTTCATGCATTTAAAAATGTTATTGTGAGAAAGGGTCATTAGGTTTCACCAAACTGCCAAGAGTCTATTGAAATTAAGAAGAAAAAAAAAGATTAGGAACTTGTGTCCTAGACGCATTTGAAAAGCTTTCCAAGAACAGTCACATTAATGCCATCCCTTTTTCCAGTGGTGTCCAGAGACAGTAAACTCTACTGTTGGTAGAGTTGTTAATTGGTCCAGTTATTCTGGAAAACAATTTAGAACTAAGCTCCAAGTCACTCATACCCTTTGACCCATCTATACCACCAATAGGCCTATACCCCAGAGAGATAAAAAAAGAGGAAAAGTACTTATAAGTCCAAAACTATTTATAGCAATTATTTTTAGAGTAACTAAAAATTGGAACCTGAGGGTATATGTCATCAGGGAGCAGCTAAACAAATTATGGCATATGAATGTAATGGAATATTATGGTGTCCTAAGAAATGACAAAATGGACAATTTCAGAGGAAGCTTGAAAGACATTTATGAACTTATGCAGAGAAAAGCAAGTAGAACTAGAAAACAATTAATAAAATTACAACAGCATTATAGGGAAAAAAAAAACAACTTTGAAAGACTTTACACCATTGATCAATGCAATGAAAAAAACAAAAACAAAACAGAAGTCCAGTAGACTGAAGGTCAACTATGCCATTTGCCTCCTGCCAGAGAAGTGATAGACTTAAAATTCAGAGACAGAGAGACATATGTTTTGGGGCAAGACCAATGCAGGTATTTGTTCTGCTGGACTATTCTCTATAATGAATGTTTCATCATTCAGTTTTGTTTGATCATTGTTGTTTAGTGGTAGGGGTAGTGGAGGGGGAAGTAAGGGCAGCTAAGTGGCACAGTGGATAGAGACCTGGGCTTGGAATCAGGAAGACTCATCTTCCTGAGTTCACATTCAGCCTCAGACACTTACTAGCTGTGTGACCATGGACAAGTCACTTAACCCTGTTGCCTCAGTGTCCTCATCTGCAAAGTGAGCTGGAGAAGGAAGTAGCAAACCACTCCAGTATCCTTGCCAAGAAAACCCCAGATGGGTCATGAAGAGTCGGACACAACTGAAATGACTGAACGACAGATGGAAAGGGGGAATGAGATAGGGACGGATTATAATGCATATAAAGATAAAATTTTTTAAAACTCCCAAACAACCTTCCTGACATTATTCTAAAATGCTGAATGGAAGAGATATCCTCATATGGAAAACAAGAAAGAAAATGGAATAACTAAAGCCTAATATCTTGCAAATATAATCATATAAAGACCAAAGAAGGCTTTAGGTAATGATGTTTAAAACATGATAATCTTTTTTAGGTTTTCAGAAAGCAGTATCCTCTACCTGGTTGTATTTCCCTTCTCGCTTTCTGCTTGTGTGAGAAAAAACAAACCTTTTGTTCCTTTGACAAATTGTTTTAAATAAAAATGCAGCTACATAAGTGAGAAAACAATAGAAACTCTGAAGCTCATTTCACTTTATATGAATCATAAATGGATTTTAAAACCAGAGAATCCAATGCAAGAATCTCTGCACTGGAGACACCATCAGATACTCGGGTTTATTTATGATTTTCTTTCACGCCCCAACTGCTTGAGAATATAATAGATAATTATGTTTCTTGAGACTTGTAATTTCTGTTAGTGTATCCTTCTACGGCCTCTGAAAAGTATTTACTTCTTGGGGCACCCATAACTGGGAGGAAAAGCAGAAACTTATATTTATAAAGAGAATTGAGGTTTACAAAGTGCTTCCCACGTATAATAGATGATGCGTGGAGCTCCTGTGTGTCGAGGGGAGCTAGCCGAGGAGGCGATTCCCAAGTGAGGCAGCCCCTTGCTTCTCCAAAGCCTCTCAACATGAGATAGTTCAAGTGGAGGCTGGTTGAAAATGCTCCCTACATGAGGTTTATCCTGCCCAGGTCTTGTTTGGATTTCTCTATGTTATGTCTCAGGTTATATCAATTATGGCACAACCTCTTCTGGTTAGGGGAAAGGTTGTATTTGCCTAAGAGTATCATAATAGTATGCCTCACTTGCTCATGGGAAATCCAGACAGGATCTCTCTCTCCTCTTCCTCAACCTGCTACCTTCCTCAGCTCACGCTGAAGAAGGGGTACTGTCTCCTGCCTCTTTAAAACAAACTGCCTTAGAATTACCTGGAGGTTCTTAACTTGGGGTTCGTGAACTTTTAAAAATATTTTAATAACTATATTTCAATATAATTGGTTTCTTTTGTAATCCTATGTGTTTTATATGTAACAGGATTGTACTTTGTGCATGCCCAGATCAGCTAAAATGGAGGCTCCCACATGGGAGAAGCCAGGGACCAGCTTCAGAGAGAAGACATTCTTCTACCATATGGATGAAAATAGCCTCTTTTGATCAGCTGTGTGGCTTTAATAGGCCTTGTCTTTTATTTTTTTTGGGAAGGGGGAAGGCAGGGCAATTGGGACTAAGTGCTAGGTGGCACAGTGGGTAGAGTGCTGGGCCTAGAGTCAGGAAGATTTATCTTCCTGAGTTCAACTCTGGCCTCAGACACTTACTAGCTGTGTGACCCTGGAAAAGTCTCTTAAACTTTTTTGCCTTGGCTTCCTCATCTATAAAATAAGTCGGAGAAGGAAGTGCAAATTACTCCAATATCTTTGCCAAGAAAATCCCAAATAGGATTACAAAGAATCAGACATGACTGAAAAATGAAACCAATATGTTCGATCCCTTTAGAGCAGGATTTTTAACTTTTTTGCACATCATGGACTCTTCTGACAGTTTAGTGAAACCTATGGATGGACCTCTCAGAATAATGTTTTTAAACACAAATGTAAGTGGTTACTCTGGCTTCATGGCCTGAAGACCAGGCATGTTACATTCACACTTTCCCCTGGGTTCTCTAGTACTCTTAGGAAGGTTTGTGGGTGTTTCGTCTTTCTGCCGTTGGCTCAAGCTCCCACCGATGGTGTTCTCCCAATTATAGAGGTCCCTTGCATTCCAGTTTGATTCAACCGCATTGTTAGATACACTAACAAAAACAAAGGAATATTTACTTCAAGTATAGCAAGAACAAATATATAAACATCCTCCCCAACACGTGATTTATCCTCCTGATTTCAAATCTGGCCTCAGGACACTTACTAGCTGTGTAAACCTGAGTAAGTCACTTAACCCTGTTTGCCTCATTTTCCTCACATGTAAAATGAGCTAGAGAAGGAAATGACAAACTACCCCAGTATTATTTCTAAGAAAACCCCTAATGGGGTCACAAAGAGTCAGACCTGACTGAACAACAATAACAACACATAGCTAGTGTGTATCAGACCCGGGACTCAAGCCCACATCTTTTCATTCCAAATCCATTGTTCTTTTCACTATAAGATATATGGTTCTCCCTAGGAACTAACACAAGTACAGATAACAAAAGTACAGGTCATAGGATTATAGACTTAGAGCTGGAAGTACCTTTAGAGATCCATTTCACAGATGCAGAACTGGAGCCCTTAAGGTTAAGTGACTTGCCTGTGGTTACAATGGTACTAAGTGGTAGAACGGAGATTTGAACCCAGGTTCTCTGGTTCCAAACACAGCACTGTTCCCACTATGCCATGACCCTTTGGAAGGCATGGTGGTATGGTGGAATCTCAGATCTAATTATATGTGGATGAAAGGGAAGGTCACTCTTGGACAAGTTAGGGAAAGAACAGGAGAGTGGAGAATGAAGAAATGGAGATGAAATGGGGAATTGTAGTGGCAAGGTAGGATTTAATAGGTCTCTAGAAGCCAAGGAGAGCTGTTGCTTGAATAGGGAAGAGAGCTAGATAACAGGCAGTAGGAGTAATGGTAGCAAAAGGATGGTCAGTTTAATATTAAAGGTTGAAAGTAATCAGTTGGAGAATATTGCAGGGCAAGTGGAGAGAACAATTGGAAGTTAGGAGTGCAGGTAAGTACAAATACATAATAGACAGATGAGAGCAGAACCTGGTATAAAAACAAAATATCTAGATGGGCCAAAAGGGTCAGGAAAGCCAAAGAAAACCAAAGCTAGCCCCAAGAAGAATTACAAAGTGAATGAGTGTCCATCGCTCAGTCTAGTTTGTGTTGGCTACATCCCCTCTCGTTTCTTAAAGAGAAAGAATTGCCCTAATGGCCTAATGGGCAATGCACTGACTGCTTTAAAAAGACAGTTGTCAAAATCTGAGACCTTAAAGACCAAGAGAAATCACAGGAGGATAGGGGTCATAGTTGGGCAGAAAAATCCTGAGTGAACTAATTGAATCAAGATGAGTAGGTTATCCTAAGACTGGCTCCATTTGATTCATGAGCCCACTCAGGGCAATAGAGAGAAATTAAACAGGTGTTCTATAGTTTCTATTCACACCAGCCAAGTGAATTAGCTAATATCTTGTTCCTCTGCTTTATAGTTTCATATCATAGATAGCTACATAAAACCAGAAACATAATCTACCACACAAGGAAACTGCTTTTAAATTTTGTGAATGACATGAGGGCCTTTCTGAGAAAGTCAAAGAGGACGTAGACATATCAGATGGCTTGGGTGGATTGAAGTAGAGTTGAAAGGGTGGGAGGAAAACCTTTGGTAAATGAGACCTTATTTTTTATTGTCTTGAAAAACTGATTCAAAGGTAGTTTTCATTGTTGGGATTGTCTGTCATTCCTGAATGTTAGGGGTGAGTTTTATCAGCCTCTATGGAGAAGGAAGTTCTTTGTCTTCAGAGCTTCTCCCCAAGTGTAACATGGCAACTATCACAGTAGAAAGTAAATTGCTTTTTTTTTTTTTGCAAGGTTGTCATTTTAGCACAAACGGTTCAGATAAGAATATCTTACTCTTTAATGCCTCAGATTCCAGGAAAATTTGACATCAAACCTAAGGGAATCCAAGCCATTTCCTGACAAATCAAAGATAAAATCTCAAGGTTCTCTGAAATGCCTGGAGGATTTTAATAAGTTTAATTCCCTTTGTTGTTTTAAACAAAAACTTTTCAGCCATATACAGAGGGCATGGAATTATAGAACCATTACTATTCCATAATTTGGGAGCATTTGCCACCTCTTTCATCATGTAGATGTCTCACCTATACATGATAGCAACATATCCAATGCCTTCCCAGGTCAGTCCCAAGGGCTGGTTTCACATAACTGCAATAGTTTGGGTTGACTTGGGAAAAATCTGTGCTAAGTCCAGCATAAGTACTGATATAATTATCTTGGCATTCTATCTTCCATTAAGACACAGCTCTAATAGAAAAGAAAATTAAAGCAAGGCATGAAGGCTTGACAGAGGGCATCATTCATTTATTCTCTCTATGGCTCCCTGAACTCACGAAAGGAAAAATTCAGCTGTCTCATTCTTGGTCTCTGTCTTTCTATTCATCTGCCCTGCCTTCTTTCTTTCTATTTTATCTGTCTATCTATCTATCTATCTATCTATCTATCTATCTATCTAATTCACAGTGTCTGGAACATAATTGTTGTTCATCCTTTGTTTTTGAAAAAGACTGATGATATCATGGGGTAATATCTTGACTTGCAAGTGATTTAGATTTAAGTGAGGCAGTGTTATACAAATTTGTCAGCCTTACTCTGTCTTCCAGAATCATCAAAGTCCAGTGTAAAGACAAAAGTCAAGAAGACTGGCAATAGCCTGGAATGCAGTGGATGATGACCTTGGTGTCTTCCATGGCTGACCAAGCTCTGAGCACTCCATAGCTGCCTTCATGGCCCTTGGAACAAAATCATTCTGACATGGAGGTCTTTGAATGCTTGGGGTAGATATCCTCCTAACTCACCAGTGGGTTTGAGGCCTGTCAGCTATCCTCAGCCTATTTATTACTGTTTTTGGCCATTTGCCAACACAGTTTTACCAGGTTGTGGCCGCTGTATGTGCTACGGCTTCTTGGAGCCACAGGTGAGAGTTGGGTGACAGGTAGACACCAAAGGTGGATGAGAAGCCCTGAAAAAGGCTCAGAAAGCCCTCACATCAGAGGTGCTAGTCCTCCTTGAACACTCCATGCACATCGAATATAGTAGGTACTTAATAAATTAGATTTATCCATTTGATTCATTGATTTATTATAAGGAATGAGCTTTGGGGAGGATAGAAGGGAGATGCTTCTAGAAATGAAGGTGATATAAAATACATCAATACAAAAATAAAGAAAAAATATATAAATTTCTTTAAGACAAAACAAAAGTACATCAGCTTGTAGTAATATAGCAGAGTGAAAGTTATCCAAAGCAAATTCTCTTTATCATCACCTCAGAAACAGTAATAAATCAACCAAATGATGCAAGGGGTCAAGAAGGAAAAGAAATCACTGTAAAAACTATGGGGGAAGAAAACCTCCAAAGAACAAAGGTCAATACCATCAGCTCTCTGTTCCACCTGGCTCCCACCTTAAATAAAAGCCTGGTGCTGAGTGCTCCAAGAGGCTATTATAAGCTCTTGGGGTGATGTAGGAAGATGAATATTTCTCCCCCCTCTCAATAGAGCAATGGCTGACTGTGGGTGCAGAAAGTTCTGGCCATTGTTTGACATGGTTTACATGTTAGTTGTTCCTAACCATTTCCATTTATTGCAAGGGAGGGTTCTATGGTAGAGTGGTTACTAGGAAATGATTTTTAAAAAGCATCAATAAAACATTTTTCTAAAAAAGACGAATAAGTAGTATACAAAATTGTGTGCAAAATAGATTCAAAGAAATATAGGAGCAATAATTATCATGAGGAAGGAGAGCAAGAAATATCTCATGCTTAGTAGTGAAATGAAGGAAGAAGATACTAGTAAGAGAACTTTAGAATGAAGAAACCAGTGATTAGGTAAGAATGAAATCCTGGCTCTGCCACTTCTTCCCTGTGTGACCTGGACCAAGCCACATCACCTATTATTTCCTTTTTATCTTCTATAGCTTGCTTTACATATATTTGTTTGTATGTTATTCTCACCCATTAGATTGTAAGTTCCTTGAGGGCAGGGGCTGTCTTTTGCCTTTTTTTTGTATCTTCAGATCTTACTACAGTGCCTGGAACATGGTAGATGCTTAATAAATGTTTATTGAATGAATGAATGAATCACCTTTCTCAGCCTTTGTTTCCTCATCTGTAAAATGAGGGAGCTGGGCTAGATAGCCTTGAAAGTCCAAAACTAGATAGTTCTGGGTATATGATCCTATTATCCCATGAGTTAATTATAGAATTTTTTTTCAAAATACCGCTATTGGCCTAATTATAACCACTGATTCCCAATACAATTTATTCAGCCCTGTTTTCATTAAAAAACCAGAAACAAATTTGCTTAATTAGTCATGGCTGAAAAAAGAGGTCCCAAATTCATTTAGTTAATATCACTATACTATAAAAATAGATCTGCAAGAATGTGAAGAAAGAAATTCTGGTAAACACATTGTCTTCCTTGGAGAAAAAAATAAGCAAAAAAAGAAAAGAGCTCAGATATAAATTGTCTGTTGAAGGGAGCTATCTACCCTGTAACCCTGGTTTCCATTTGTTTTCTAATTTTCCCAGATAAGTGGTAAAAAAAAAGAAAAAAGAAAAACAAGACAGGTCATAAGTGGAAAAAAATCAGATGGGGAAAGTAGTATCACAGTAGGGCAAATAAACAAATGTTTATTGACAGCATCTTGGCTCAAAGTAGACAACACATGCGGAGGTGATATTCTAACTTCTCCCTGAAAGACACAGCCATCTTTTTAGCATTCATGTTCTTCCAGTAATGTGGCCTAGATCTGAGTCACACAAAATGGAGAGATGCATGTGGGTATGAGTAAGCTACAACAAATTACAAACAAATATTGTAGAGAAGAAACCATGGAAAGAATCTCACAAAGGGTCAATCACATGCTAAGAGCAAGGAACAAGGGTTTGTACTTGATTGGTATTCATGAAAACATCGATAGACAGATCTAAAGCAGGGGCCCTTAACTTTGTATCATGGGCCCCTTTGGCAATCTGGTGAAGCCTATTCACCCCTTCTCAGAAAAATGTTTTTAAATGTATAGAATAAAAGATAGGATTACAAAGGAAACCACTGACATTGAAGAGCAGTTGTTGAAATATTTTTTTTTTAAAAAGAAGTTCACAAAACTCAGTTAAGATCTAGATAGAGGAAGGCCTCCAGCATGCTGGGAGGACTATGTCTAGTAGATCTACAGGAAGACATGAACGAGAATTCTATTGGATGGCTGGGCATGGATGGGTTGTGATCTGTATCATTAGTGAGAATACCCCCATTTATGAGATCACAAATCCATTGGAGTATTGGTGTAGGTATTGACTGTCCAATGTGTGAATTTTAAACAAAAGGTAGTCTCAACTATGATTGCACGCCATAAATTAAATAAACTCATGTTGAGTTGCTGTAAGTAAACTTTGGCTAGAATGCCAAGCCAGCAGAAAGAAAAGAGAGAGGAGTATGCTTTACAGCTGAAGTTAAAAGCTTGTTCGTGATGGAATGCATTACAATGCAACAATGTGATGGCTTGGCTGTAGAGTGAAATTGTTTCTTTAAGTGGTGAGTTCTTTGTTTTAGGATCACTTTCACAGCTGTAAAGGGAAGATTCAAAGAGAGTAGGGTAAAGAGAAGGAAGTCCAATAAAGCAATAGATCCCTCACTGATAGGGGAACTAGGATTTACTTCTTTTGGCTGAAATGCAGTTACAGGGTGGCACCTTCTGTGGGTAGAGTTAGAGTCCAAGTCAGACTGACTAAGATGAAACTCATTTAATAAAGAATTAGCAGGTGTCCATAGTAAGAGTAATAACGGTCAGGTCGAGTCAGTTAAAGAAGCATTTATTAAGTCCCCAGGGTGCCAGGCATTGTCCTTTAAAAAAGGTGGGGGGGAGGGGGAAGAAAACAGTTCCTACTCTCCAAAATTTTGCAGTCTAATAAGGGAGACAATATACAGATAACTAGATGTAAACAAAATATAGACAGGGTAGAGGGAAGCTGGAACAGAACTCCAGGAGTAGGTCTGAAGAAACTTACTGATTTGAGTTTTAACCAAAACAAAAAAAAACAAAACAAAAAAAACCCCAAAAACTCTAGGTTAATAACAATGATAGTCTTTATGTAGCAATTTAAGATTTGCAAAATGCTTTAGATATGTTCTCATTTATCGAGCTTCGCAACGATCTAAAGGGGTGCTAGTATATCCCTATTTTACAGATGACGAGTCTGAGGCTAAGAGAGGTTAAGTGATTTGCCCTAGGTCACACAGCTAGTAAGTAGTCTGAGGCAGGATTTGAAATCAGTTCTTCCTGAATCCAAGTCCAGAACTTTATCCACTAAGTCATTTAGTTATTTCTCCTAGGTCATTGGGTAACTGCCCTTACCATGTTTGTGTGAACTATGGAGAATTAAAAACTAATCTTAATACAGAACACAGTTACTTCACAGGTGGTAAGTGTATGTCCAAGTTTCTGAGCCCATGGCCCCTTACTAGCATGGATAAATTGGAGTTCAGCAAATCTGACCCATGACTACAATAATATTTAAGTATGGGGTAGGGCAGTGAATGACGCCAACATAAAAGACCAAAACTTTGGGGAGAGAAGTTAGTTTAGAAAAGAAACTCACTGATATTCACTCCATCATACCTCCTGACAATATGAATCTCTGTATATCTTACTTCATTTCCTTCACCTGGCTTCATGCTCATCTCGAACTTTGCATTTTAGCACTCCAGAGAAGCCTAGGTTCCTAGCCTGGCACAATCTTTCATTTATATTCATGCAGATACTGATTTGGGGCCCTTTCCTTCTTTCTCCAAGTACAGATTTCTCCCCCTAAACTCAGCCCACGTGATTGTATTTATCACTGACACATAACATTCACTGTAATAATGCTGGACTCCAATAAAACAAATTATCTGTCACTGACAATGATGGGTCAATACTGTAAACCCCTTGGCTGGGGACTGTAGCAACCTCAGAGCTTCTGTGACAGCTGAAGAAGACCCTGACTTCAGTCAATAGCTGCCCTAGGAGCTACATTCAGTATTCTGCATAGCAAATTCCTTGTGGAAGCAGCAGCTGGGATTAGTTGCCAGGGCCCTTGACAGTGCCTAGAATCCCCTATATTTTTGCTGAGTAGACAAAGGAACTCTTGGAATTCCTGGACCAGTATGAGATTCATAGACTTCTACTTCTCTCTCAGAGGACTGATTGCCACTGGCTTAGACCAAGGTCCAGTTAACTATAGCAGTTTCCCTGGGCCATCCCTTACCCTATTAGATAATAGTGATTCATGAAGAATTGTGAACCAACTTCACCTCTCCCTCCACCTTTACTCTCCATCTCCCAGACAAGATCACTAACTAGCTGACTGGCCAACTCCAGCAGGCAGGGATCTTGGAATATAGAACACATAATGTCAGTGTCAAGCGGGCCCTTAAAACACAGAATAAATATCAGACTTGGAAGGAAGCTCAGAAAACATCTTTTTAAATGAAGAGTCATCTTATTTTCTAAAGTAGAAAGATGAGGTTCAGAGACAGAAAAGGTCATGTAGCTAGTGAATACTGAATCATGGATTTTGTTATAGATGGAAAAAGTTGAGTTAGTTAGCCGATAAGACAACAAGCACCTAATGGGGAAGACAGCAAACAAACAGATATGTACAAACACGTTTATATAGAATAAATTGGGAAATAGTTAAAAGAGAGAAGGCACTAGAATTAAGAGGCATTGGGAAAGGCTTCCTGTGGAAGATAGGATTTTAGTTAGGTACTTGAAGGAAGCCAGGGAAACTAGGAGGTAGAAACAAGGATGGAGAGCATTCCAAGTATGGGGGTTACAGCTAGAGAAAATGCCTAGAGATGAAAGATGGAGTTCAGCCTCAAGGTGGACATTGTCATTAGATCAAAGAGTATGTGGTGAGTAGTGAGATGTAAGAACACTAGAAAAGTAGGGGAAGGAAGGTAGAAGGGAGGCCTAAGTTATGAAGGACTTTGAATGCCAAATAGAGGACTTTGTATTTGATCCTGGAGGCAATCAGGAGACATTGGAGTTTAGGGAGCTGAGAAAGGAGGTGACAGTTAGACTTGTGCTATTGGAAAGTCATTTTGGTGGCTGAATGGAGATTAGACTGGAGTGGGGAGAGACATGTGGCAGGGCAGACCCACCAGCAGCACATTTCAATATTCTCAGCATGAGGTGAAAAAGGCCTGCACCAGAGTGGTGCAGTGTCAGAGGAGAGAAGGAGGTGAATTCAAGAGGTGTTGCAAGGGTGAAACTGATAGGTCTTGGCAATAGATTGTATATAAGGAGGTGAGAGAGAGTAAGGAGTCGATAATGACACCTAGGCAATGAGCCTGGGGGACTGGGAGAATGGTGGTGTCCTCTACAGTAATGGGGAGGTTTGGAAGGGGAGGGGATTTAAAGGGAAAGATAATTATTTCAGTTTTGGATATGTTGCATTTAAGATGTCTAGTGGGCATCCAGTTCAAGATGTTTGAAAGGCATTTGGAAATGGAAGAGTGAAAGTCAGCCAAGAAGTTAGGGCAGGATAGGTAGATATGAGAATCATCAGTAAGTACTGAGGTGGGAATTAAATCCACGGGAACTGATGAGATCATCAGGCAAGGCAGTATCAAGAGAGAAGAGGGCCCACGGTAGAGTCTAGTGGGTAGCCCACAGGAGTCATGACTTGAATGAGACTCCAGCAAAGGAGACAGAGAAGGAGAGGTCAGATTGACAAGAGAAGAACCAGGAAAGAGGAGTATCCCAAAAATCTAGAGTGGAGAGAGTATCAAAGGGAAGAGAGTGATTAACAGTGTCCAAAGCTGCAGAGAAGTCAAGAAGAATTAACTTTGAGAAAAGGTCATTGGATATGGCAGTAAGGATATTATTGGTAGCTTACCCCTATTAGATAATATTGACTCATGGAGAACTGTGAACCACCTTCACCTCTTCCTCTACCCTTACCCTCCACCTCCCAGCTATGATTGCTAACTAGCTGACTGGCCAACTCCAGCAGGAAGGGATCTTGGAATATAGGACATGTAATATCAGGGTTTAAGAGAGCCCTTAGAACACAAAATGTATCAGGCCTGGAAAGAAACTCAGGAAACATATATTTTTAAAAATGAAAAGTCCTCTTATTTTCTCAAGTAGAAGATGAGGTTCAGAGACAGGAGAAGCATGGTCATGTTGAACGATATGAGAAATTGAATTGTAAAGGATTAAAAAAAGAGTAAGAGGTGAGAAAGTAGAAGCACTTATTGTAGGTGGCCTTATCAAGGAGTTTAGTCACAAAGGGAAGAAGAGGTATAGGATGAAAATTAGTGGGGGTTATGATGAGATGGGAGGACATAGGCATATTTGTAGGCAGCAGGGAAGGAGCCAAAGGACAGGGAAAGATAGAAAATAAGTGATAGAGTGGGGATGACAGAGGAGGCAATCTGTTGTAGGAGATGAGATGGGATGAGACTGCTTGTGCCAGTAGAGGAGTTGCTTTGGTAAGGAGTAGGGCCACCTACATGTGTGAGACATGGGTGAAGGAGGAGAAAGTGGCAGAAGGCATCTGAATGATATGAGATGAGGAAAAGTGGAGAATAGGGAGCTCACATTGAATGGCCTCAATTTTTCATGTAAAATAGGAGGCAAAGTTCTTGGCTGGGACAGTTGGGGGAAAGGGAAACATGGAAAGTTTGAGGAGGTATGAAAAGATTTGGAAGAGCTGCTGTGAAGATTAGGATAGTGAGATAAGGGAAGTGTAGTAAGATTGTCTAGGAGCAGTCAGAGCCCAGTTGATGTTGTATAATATACACTTGTAGTGGACCCAGTCAAAAAGGTTGTGTGATTTTTCTCCACCTTTGTTTAGCAGCACATGTCTAGGAGCAAGGGTGGCAGATGGTGGGAGTGATCCAAGGCTGAGGCTTGACAGGGTGCAATAAGGGGGTCAGGGACTCAAGAGAAGAGGACAGTGTAGATTTGAACTGATCACCAAGAGGTGAAGATGAGGAAAAGAGGAGAGAGAGTGGCTAGTGCAGGGGTGATGATCTGGGAGAGAATTGAGGGATTGGAGGCCAAGGATGGTTAGGAGAGTAGGGTTTGGTATGGGAAGGCAAAGGAAGAGATGGAAAGTCAATAAAGTTTAAGCAACTTGCTTAAGCTAATAGTGGCACAGTCAAAATATAAACTTAGGTCTCTTGATTTCCAGGCCATATCATCTCATCCAACTTTCTTCCCAGTGAAGGACCCCTTTTACAATACACTCATTAAGTGGTCATCCCACTTCTATCTGAAAACACCCAGTGATGGAGAAATCTCACCATTTCCTAAGGCAACCCATTGCTTTATGAGATTATTCTGATTTTATTAAAGTTCTTCCTCAGATGAAATGAAAATGTCCCTCCAGAGCTTTCCCCGAATCTATCTTGTTTTATTTTCTGAGGCCACATAAAACAAATACAATCCCCCTTCCCAATGATAGGACTTCGGCTACTGGAAGACAATGGTAATGTATTCCCTTAATTTTTTCCTCTCCAGTATAAACACCTCCACTGCCTTTAAATGATCCTCTCAGGAATGATTTCAAGTCCCCTCAATATTCTGTATACCCTTTTATGTAACCATTCCAATTTGTCAGTGTCCTCCCTAAAATATGTCAGTATGTTACATCACTTTGCCTCTCCCATAGCATCTAATAAAAGCAAACATCAGAATCCACATTTCCTGGCTCCCAGTCCAGTGTTTTTACCATTGAGCTAGGCGCCGAAAAAAGAGTAAAATTTGAATAGGCAGATAGGAAAGCATTTGGGTGGGAAAGTGTACTGGGTAAAGATGTAGAGGCAAGAAGAAACCTGTATTGTTTATGATGTGGGAAGAAACACAGTCCAAGATGGAGTGCATATATTGGTTAAGTAGTGGGAAATATGGCTGGACACAGGGGAGAAACTGGATGAGGAGTTTGGATAAGAAACAGAGAAAAGCACAAAATTTCTGTGGTTGGAAGTGTAATGTGGAAAGGTAACTTTGACTCTGTGTGTAGGATGAAAAGAGACTGTAGGTGAGCAGGCCAGGGAAAACTGATAAATGTTTGTTGAATGAATGATAATATATGAAGTTGTAAGAAAGCAAATTAAGACAACACAAAGAAGGCCATATTAGATGGCTTATGAGGTCCCTCCAGTTCCCGGCAAAATTCTAGAATGTATTATTAAAAGAATAGTGAGTGAACGACTAGGAAAAGAAGTAGTGATTACAAAGAGCTAGACTGGTATCTTCAAGAACTAATCTCAAATAGTTTTTTTAATAAAGTTATTGAACTGGTAAATCAGGGAAATACTGCAGCTATATCTTCTTATCTATAATTCGATAAAGTATTTGACAAAGCCTTTCATACTGTCCTTGTGGACTTGATGAAGAAATGTGGGTTACAGGAAAGCTATGTGACACAGTGGATGGAGCACTAGGCCTAGAGTCAGGAAGACCTGAGTTCAAATTTGACCTCGGACACTTATAAGCATTGTTTGACCCTGCATAAGTCACTTTGTTTGCTTCAGTTTCCTCCACTATAAAAAATGAATAATAATAATAATAGAATCTATCTCATAAGGTTGTTGTGAGAGTCAAATGGGATAATATTTATAAAGCACTGAGCACAGTGCCTAGCACATGGTAGGTGCTATATAGATGCTTATTTCCTTCCATTATATAATAGTACAGTATGTGCATTTGTAATTGGTTGGATAGTTAGACTCAAAGAGTAGCCTTAATGACAGTACAAACTTGGAAGTTTTTCATTTCCAATATCAACTGGAGTTTCTTAAGGATTTGTGCTAAGCCCTGTACTATTTAACTTTTTTTTTTTTTAAATTGGTGATTTAAATAAAGTCATAGATGACATGCTTATCAATTTTGAGGATAATACAAAGCTAAGAAGCACACCTGATGCTTTGAACGACTGCCAAGATCTTTTTTTTTTGATAATTTAGAACATTGGTAGAAATTTAATATGATTTGTTTTTGTCTAGACTTGTGATTTCATTGGTGAGAATTCCTGATGGGGAACTTTCTTCCACCAATGCAGATCAGCCCACTGTATCTTTAAAATAATGTTAAGAGACTAAAACACTGAGCCTTTTGCCCTCTTCATGGGGATGGGATGTGGGGTCAGCAATTTATAGTCTTAGAATTCAGCCAGGGGCACTGAGAAATTAAGAGACTTTTCTAGGGTCAGGTAGACATAGCAATATGTCAGGTGTGAGGCTTTATCTCAACTCTACCTGGTTCCAAAAGCTGTTCTGTATCCACCATGGAGCCCCTCATTGATATTTCAAAGGGATAAATGTAAAGTCTTCCTCTTAGATGAAAAAATTCAACTTCACAAGTATAAGATGGAGTGATATAGCTAGACTTCAGTTACTATGAAAAGATCTGGGGGTTTTAGTGGATTACAAATTTAAGCTGAGTCAGCATAAAAAACTTATCTAACTTGGGTTGAATTAATAGAGGCATAGTTGTGCAGGGCTAGGAATTTGATAACGCTGCTGTGTTCTGCCCTAGTCAGTCAGTCAACAAGTATTTACTAAGCTTTATTATGTGCCAGGAACTGTGCTTAGCACTGGGAATACAAATACAAACAGAAAGAAAGGCAATTCCTATCCTCAAGGAGTTTACATAAAAAGAGGCTGAAAAGGGGAATGGGAGGGAGGCATGGCAGCAGTAGTCTGAAGGGTATACTGGAGAGGAATAAATCTGTTTTCATCTGGGCACCTCATTTTAGGAAGGGCATTGATAAGATGGAGACCATACATCTTAAGGATAGAAGGGTAGATAGAAAGAGAAGGGTAACCAGGATGATGAAGACTGTTTGTAAATCTGTAAATTATTTCCTATTTATCCCATATTTACCTTGTTTGTACATAATTATTTGCATGTTGTCTACCTCATTATATCATGAGATCCTTGAGGGCAGATACTATCTTTTGCCTCTCTTTGTATCCCTAGAGCTTAGCACAGTGCCTACCACATGTGTTCAGTCATATCCAATTCTTCATGACTTCATAGACTATTGCATGCCAGTACTGTCCATAAGGGCTTTCTTTGGCGAAGATACCAGAGTGGTTTGCAGTTTCTTTCTCCAGTGGACTAAGGCAAAAAGGTTAAATGACTTGCCCAGGGTCACACAGTTAGTAGATGTCTGAGGCTGGATTTGAATGCAGGTCTTTCTGACTCTAGGCCCAGTGCTCAATCCATTGAGCCACCTAGCTCAATAAATGCTTATTGATTTACTTAGATACCATGCCATATGAGAATCACTTGAAGGAAATGGGGAAACTTAGCTTAGAGAAAAGAAAACTTAGGGAGGACATGACAGCAGTCTTCAAGCATTTGAAATGCTTTCAAATAGAATGAGAATTAGATCTATCTTGTTGGGTCCCAGATGACAGAACCAAAAGCAATAAGCTGCAGTTGCAGAGAGACAGTTTTAGGCTTAATGTAAGGAAAAGCATCCTAACGAATAGGAGCTATTCTAAAAGTAGTATAGGCTTGTAATGGTAATCAGGGCAGGATTTTTTTGCTGTTCTTCTCTTAAGTGCCTTTAATGAGTCTGGCCTTTGTTTGAATGGGGCAGGTAAAGTGGGATCTTTTGCCTTGGAGTGTTTCTCAGCACTAAGAGGATCGAAACTAATTGAATTGTATATGATGTGGTGCTGGTGGTTGGAGCTTTTCCACATTCTGGTTTCTCACACTCTAAATGTTGGGCCTCGAGCCCTCAGGGTCCTGAACAGGGTATATGTACTGGAAGGTTAGCATTTGACTTTTGGGGTACAGTCATTGAAAGAATGTGGGTGATGAGACTCTGGGCAAGCCACTGAAGCCGCTCCCCGCACCGGCTTTGTAACCCAGATGTTGGTACTTCTCTGGTAACTATGAATTGTGATTTGATAAGACAAGGTCTGTGATGTTTGTAATTTCTGTTTGTATTTGTCCTGAAGTTCAGGGGGCTGATCTTTTCCCCCTGAACTAAGTGAATGGCATGTGTATGTTTGATTAAACTGAGATTGTTAACACCTTAAAGTTGCTTTCCTTAGAAAAGCAGATCAAAGAACCTGTGTTGGCAGCCCTTCTGTGGGCTCTTGTTGTTGTTCTTACACAGCCACAGTAACTGCTAGCAACATTGTTGTCACAAGGCTGCATCAGGAAGGGTCAGGGAGTTTCCCCTTGGTGGAGCTCTTCAATCAAAGACAGGGTGATCATTTGGCAGGTATATGGGCAATTCCATCCCAGAGCAACTGCATTTGATGGCTTCTGAGGTCCCTTCCAAACCTGATACTCTGTGATTCTGTGAGCATTGGGAGGGATCAAGAGACAAAGGCATGAGAAAACATATGTGACTTCACTGATCAAGAGATAGAATGTTTTGGGAAAATAGTGCTCCTGAGTATAGAATACAGAGCTATATTGAAGATTGAAGATGTTGATAGATTCTTGGAAACAGGCAAATTTATTCACATACACACACACGTACACACACACACACATACATATAGATGTATATGTATATACACATATACATACATGCATATATACATACAAGCATATCTATATGTATAACATACATCTGTATTATAGACACACATATGTATGCATGCACACACATATGTATATATGTGTGTGGTATGTTTATGTACATATATACATATATGCACATATATCTATATCTATCTATATATCTATATATACACACATACCAGACAGACCAGTAATGGGTATTTATATTACATCTTTCTTCCAAAGGAGAGCTGAGGTCTTTTAGACATTATTTCACTAATATTTCATAAAATGAAGTATACCCAGGAAAGCCAAATACTCTGAGTTACTAATGTCCAAAAGCCCCTTTCCAGCTGCCAGAGAGTTTGCATATCAGTTGACTGGACCTAGTAGAGTCAAAATGGTAGAATGATAGGAAGAAGTATGATGAACTCTCCTCCCTAAACTCCTCCAAACAGATCTAGAAAATGTTCCAGGCCAAATCCTGTTGGGGACATCCAGAAAATGTCACAGAGAGTCATTTGTACAACCCTGCTTTGCACAGGGAGACAGGCAGGAAGGCCTGCAGACATTGGGGATTGGGCAGGGAGAGAAGCACCCTGCTTGAAGAGTACAACAGTGCTCTGGGAGAGGTTGTGCACAAGGACAAATGAGGTCCCAGATCCATACCAGGGCATCACCAGATCCCTACTGGAGCACTGCATGGGAATAGGTACAAACTGGCAGTTTTGTTTCCTGGTACTCAGTTCCAGGTCATAGACAGAGTGGGGAATGAGAAGGGAACTTGTACAAGGGAGTGGTATTCCCTGGGATGTGTATGGATAAAAGAGGAAATTCAGAAATCAGAAACAGCAGTGATGTGGCTCAGACCCCAGGCACAGAGCAGGGTCTCACTTTTAGCATCTAGCTTGCAGAGAAATAAACAGAAGAAGAATCTCAGACTAAAGGGAAACCTAGGATTCTGTCACTGAACCAACAGAGATTTCCAGTTGGCCAATAGATGCAGAATCCAGCATCAGCCTACATTGTTCAGACCCAAACTCAGGTCAGGAACTTGCAGAGCTTGGGGTGAGCAGCAATATTTGCCCTGGATCAGAACACTTTGGGAGCCTTGAAAGCTTCCAGGTTCCCAGCCTGTCCCTGAGATCGTGAAATAAAGCAATATGCAATATCCTTTAAAAGTATTAATAGGATTGGCCCAGATCTTCCCTCCAGATGTGTGCAAAGTCTAGCTCTGGCATCTAGTCTGAATGCTTATTTAAACAGATTTGAAAGATTGCATATTATGCCATATTGTTTTAATGTATTGATCAGGTTTGCTGAATTTTTCCCTCTTTTTCTTCTCTTTCTCTTGCTGCTTTTTTTATTTGTTTAAAAAAACCCTCTTTTTATTATAGGGAATGATTCTATGGCAGAGGGAGAGATGCAAGGGAAAATTTCAGCGATTTAGAAGCAAGAATATTAATATAAATCTCTTTTAAAAATAAAAAAGTGCCTATTAATTGATTTATGACGAAGCTTCATAAGCATTGATTCTCTCCTATCTCAACCTCTATATTCAATCAGTAGCTAAATCTTGTCAATTCTACCTTCACAGTATTTTTCATCTCTTGCCTTCTCCTCATTCAGATAGCCTCTACCACAGTTTAGGTTTTCATCACCTCTTGTCTGGACAACAACAATAGTCTCCTAATTGATCTCCCTACTGCCATTCTCTTTCTTCTTATAGTTTCATGAGACCAAGGTGTATGGGATATTCAGGAAGAACTAGCGCCTCTGGTGTGAGGGCTTGCTGAGTCCTTTTCAGGGCTGCTTATTCACCTTCACCCATCATCCATTTCTTGTCTGTGGCTCCAATAAGCTGTAGCATGCACAGCAGCCACACCAGTAAACTATGTCAGCAGAGGGGCTGAACCAGGTTGAGGGTAACTGATAGGGCTCAAATCTGTCAGTGAGTGAGTGGGGTATCTACCTCAAGCATATGAAGACTTCCTGTGGCAAAATGATCAGATGAGAATAATTTGTTCCAAGAGCCATGAAGGCAGCTGTGGAGTGCTTAGAACTTGATCAGCAGTGGAAGACACCAATGTCATCCACTGCATCCCAGAACATTGCCGGTCCTCTTGACTTTTGTCTTTCCACTTGTGTGGGATGAAAGACCCTCACCAATTGAATTTATAATAAGGAGCCATCTCAGGGTGGGAACAGAAATAAATTTTATTCAATTCTCGAGAATTGGGTGTCCTGTGCTAGCACAAAGCAGAACCAGCAAAGGAGGTGCTTTACAAGAGGCAAAGCACCAATAATTATGCCAAATACAAGAGAATTCTTGCCCACCTCTGACCCTTCTCACCATTGGCTGGGAGGTGGGCTTACAATCTGAGCACGAAAGCTAGACAAAGAACCAGGAAACGGAGGCACAGAAACTCCAATTCCCATTCCCTTAGTTAATGATTACAACTGAGGTGGCATCTATAAATCTAAAGATGGAGAATAGGATAGGGGGAGGGGGAGATCCTCTCCATTCTTCTACAGTACTTTTACAGTAAAGGAAAGCAGGTCACAGTGACCCTATTCTTACTGAGCAAATCTTTAAACCAGAACCAGAAGAAAGAACAAAAAGTTTCAGAGCAAACTTTTGCAGAGGCTGAGCCATCAGACTCTCATGGCCTCAGAATTTTTTTTCACTTCCCTATTTCTTGATTTTTAAACATTTCCTAGTACAGATATAGATATATATTTATACATATCTTCCCTGTAAAGTCTTCACATTTTATTTACCACACACACACTGGACTGCAATGACTCTGGAAGAGTAAGTCTGATGACTGTGCAACTCTGCCTCACCTAAATCCGATTCGCGAGCAAGTCATCACCCCATGATCTCATTGGTCCTCTTAGAAAAGGACTAACAACATCACGAGACCATAGATTTAGTGCTGGAAAACATCCTTAGAGAAACCACTGAGTCCTCATTTTACAGATGATTAGCACAGTGCCTGGCATATCATAGGTGCTTAATAAATGTCTGTTGACTGAGTGAAAAATAGAGAGGCTAAGTTAATAGTCCAAAGTTGCACACACTAGTAAGCGACTATGGCAGAATCTGAACCCAGGACTTTCTGACTCCAAATCCCGTGTCCTAACCATACTGCATGACGCTTCTTTTCACTCCACTTCCATCAATCCTTTACCCAGCTTATTAAAACTGACTATGTCCCCTTCCTACTGAAAAATCTTCTCTAGGAAAAAATACAAAACCCTCAGTCTAGAATTTAAAAGCCCTTCATACTCTGGATCATACCTACCTTTCCAATCTTATTCTATAGGACTCCCCTTTACGCACTCTTCCTTCTAGTGAAACTGACCTACTAGATCTTCCCCATATACAACATTTTATCTACTGCTCTTTCACTACATTTCCTCCATGTTTGAATTGCCCTTCATCATCACCTCTCCTTCACAGAATCCTTAACTTCTTTCAGCTTAGATGCCACCCCTTACAGGAAACCTTTCCTGATCCATCTCTTAGTTATTAGTACTCTTCCTCCACTTGAAATTAATTTGATTACTTTAGTCTTATTTTCAATTAACATTTATTTTTTCTCTCTCCCACCTCTTGTAATCACACTGTTCCCCATTCCCCCAAATAAAACTAAAGGTTTACAACAGGTATACATGGCAATCAAAACAAATACAAACGAAATAAATTCCTATACTGCCTATGTCCAAAAACGTATGCCTCATTCTGTATACTGAGTTTATCACTTCTTTGGCAGGACATGGGTACACTCTATGCTTTGTATTTACTTACTGGTGTGCATGTTGTAACTCCCCAGTAAAATATAACCCTTGAAGGCAGAGACAATTTTGTTTCTGTCTTTGTGTCCCTACCACCTAGTAGCATTTTGCACCTAATAGGCACTTAATAAATGTTTCATGAATTAAACAAAATGGAATTCAATTTAGGTAGTTGCTTTTCAATCAATCAACAAGCATTTATGAAGTACCTACTAGGTATCAGGCTCTGAGATAGCCACTGGGGATGAAAAGGTAAAAATGAAATAATGAGCTATGGTATATAATATAATATAAGTAGTGGTTAAAAAAAAGGAAAAACTTAATAAAATTTATCCTCCCTCTACCTACTGCAGTGTCTGAGATGCTTAATATTAGCTTCTATGAAAGCCTTTTTAAAAGCAGTTTATTATTTTTATTTTTCAACTAACAAATATTTTTATTAATCTACTCCTCTTCCTATCTCCCCACTGAGCAAATTTAAAAACAAAAAAACAAAGTCCTCAACATACAGTAGCATAGTCTAGCAAAAGAAATTCCACATTGATCATGTCCAAAATGTAATGTCTTTTTTAGCATTTTAAGTTCATCACCTCTGACAGGAAGTGTGTGGTATGTTTCATCTTCATGCTTTTGGACTTAAGGTTTTTTACTTCATTGATCAAAGTTCCAAAGTCTTTCAAAGTTATTTTTCTCTTGTAATGTTGTTGTCACTGCATACATTATTCTCCTTGTTCTATTCATGTTGCTCTGTGTCATTTTCATGATGTCTTCCCAGTTTTCTCTGAAATTGCCCACTTCATCATTTCCTAAAGCCCAATAATATTCCATTATATTCACATACCACAATTTATTTAGCTGCTACCCAATAGAAAGAGAACCTCTTAGCTTCCAATCTGAGGCTGCCATGAAAACAGCTGCTATAAAATATTTGTACATATGGGTTCTTTTCCTCTTTCTTTGATCTCTTTGGGGTATGTACCATAACGATGTATCTGGGTCAAAAAGGTAGTCACAGTTTGTTAACTTTCTGAGCTGTTCCAAATTGCCTTCCACAATCACTGGACAATTCATAACTCTACCAATAGTGTTCTAGTGTATGTGTTTTTCCCACAATGCTTCCATTTGTCATTTTTCTCTTTTCTCATCTTTGCCAGTCTGATAGAAATGACGTGTAACATCAAATTTGTTTTAATTTGCATTTCTCTGTTAGTGATTTAGAACATTATTTCACATGATTGTTGCTATCTTTCTTTCTTTGAAAACTGACTTCATATCCTTTGACCATCTGTCTATTGGGAAATGGCTCTCAACCTTTTAAATTTGAATGCATTCCTTATATATCTTGAATATGAGACCTTTACCAGAGGAACTCATTTTTTCCCAGTTGCCTATTTCCCTCATGAGTACATTCTTAATGCTATGCATCTTAATTGGTTTAAGGCTTTATAATATTTGAGGAGGATAATATATGAGCTAGCTCACACATTAGCATGGATTAGTTTATTCTGAAATGAGAACAGGACTCTAAGGAATGGAGAGTAGCAAATGTATGTGCTGCTGAGGGAGAGGTATTTGAGAGCATTAAGTTCTGCCTAAGACAGGTAAGGTAGTGAGGTGAATGCTCTAGATAGCCAAAGGGGCAGCATAAGGACCCTGGGACTTGGAGGTGGTGAAGAAATACTAAAAATAAGTCCCTTTTTCACAGTTTTGTCCAGGATCAGCTATACCATTCATTTATAACGGGTATACTATATGGAAACCACTGTGGAAACTATTAGACTCTATACTAGACCCAAAGTATTTTAAAGTGTTGAAACTTACTCTCATGCCTTCCTTGGATTTTCTAGCATTTCCCAAGTAATTAGACTATTTTTTGTCATATGCTATTGACATCACACAACTGTTTCTTCTCCTTGTCCTGTTCCTAAGGTATACCTAATGTAATAAATGGAGAATGATTAATACTTGGAAAAATAAAAAAAAATGTGGAGAAAGGCCCTTAGCAATTTCTAAAAGTTAATGTCCACTACATATTGAGTGATGAACCTAAAATGGTTTTGGAAAAATATAGGAACTTTTCCTTCAGCTTCTTTAGTCCATGAACTTCGATAGATATGTATATAGATAGATATATACACATGTATACTAATTAATATAACATAACATGGCATGATAGGATATGATATGAGATAAGATAGTACAATATGATATGTATACCACATGATATATCATATCATATGATAGAATATAAATAATGTGTTATAAAGGGGGGGATATGTGAGACAACAAAAGAAAACAAGTTTGTCTTGGTAGAATAATTCATAAATGATCTTCATATCCCAGAAAAATGAAACTCCAAATTATTACCTAACTTTCAGAAAACTGAATGTCTAGCTTCCAGAAACAAATTTGGTCACGTGAAATGGAAAGTAAATTTACTAAAACAAAAACGAAACAATTCCAATCCTCAAGGAGCTTACATTTTACTGGGAGGAGGGGGATGTACAGCATGCACACAACTCAATAACTAATTTAAAATGACAAAAACATAAAAAACTATAAAAACTCAATGAAATTTTATAAATTTAATTCGTTTAAAGTCTAAATCCTCTCCTTTTCCCCAAACCAAAATCTTGTGACCTTGAAGCTTTCTCTAGAAGATGCAAAGACTCCCACAACAGCTCAGATTAGTGGGTCTATTGATATGATTAGGGACAGGGGAAAGTAGTGTAGGGAAGAGAAACTTTGGGGGCACAGTGAGAAGAAAATTGTCTCTGAAGCCAAATGACCTGAGTTAAAATCCAAGCTCTGCTTCTTACTCCCTTTATGTCCTTGGGGTGGTCACTCAATCTCCCTGGGGCCTCAGTTTCCTTATATGTAAAATGATGAGATTGGACTAGATGGCTTCTTCTGACTCTGGCTCTATGATCCTGTAAGTGTCGTTCGATTAAGTTCCCTGATTTCCGTGTTCCTCGAACTCTTTGCAGATGATTGCTCTTCTGACTAAACCTGTCTTTCTTTCCATCAGTTCTGCTATCCCTCTCCCTTTCCTCATTCCATCCTCCTGCTGTGTCCTACTCCTCTTTTCAATGGTTTTTGCATTTTTCCCAAGCCACTATTTTAAAGCTGCAGACATCAACCTTACACTTTCCCTGACAGTGATACTAATGAACTTCATCTGAAATTTTTGGCCTGAAGACATATACACTCACATAGCCTAAATGCCAATAACCCAAGACTGTACTGCAGATTAAATTACTGCCGAAGGAAAGATTTTAGTTGTTCAAAGGACAAAAAGCTTGTAATGTGGAGCATTACAAAAAAGTCAATCCAATAACAGAAGTATACATAGAATTTCAGGGAAGGAAATATAGTATTTAATATACCTCTGAGTAATATTCAAACAAAAAAACCCTTCAGCACTTTTCACTGACATTGAAACAAAACTGATAGATTGCCTCTGTTTCTGTATTTGTAAGATAAAGTCAGGAGATGGCCTCCCAAATGAAGATCTAACATTTAATTTATTTCACTTTACTAGCCTTTTATATTTTTCCGTGGGAAATCTTAATTTAATTTCCTCTCTCCCTCTCCTCAATCACTTGGCAATTTTAATTCCTGCCAGTTTTTCAGGTCCTTTTCATCCAAATGATCTATTATCATTCTTCCCAAACTAAGTTGTGGTTGAGTTCAGGTTAAGAAGACATCCTGTCTGCGCTTTATATATGTACTTTTTGTTGTGGGGAAAGGGGGGGTGGTGGGGCAAATTCATTCAATTTCAAATCCAGAATCCCTACTCAAACCTTAATTTTCTATTCCAAAGGTTAGATCACATTGCAAGATTTTCAGACACTGCTTCATATATAAATGGTAATTGAGCTTCATTGCCTACATTACCCATAAAGATAACCATACATACAGGAGAGACAAATACATAAACACATAGTCATCAATGTAGCAGGCATAGAGCAAATTGTCTTGTTTTACCAGAATAACCTAAGATGGATGTTAATTCTTTTTCATTCCAAGTTCGTGCAGGCAGATTTAATCCAAATCAGAGAAGGTTGCATGTATTCTTCAGTATTACTAAGGCCTTCTAACTATAAAACTTAGAACATGAAATATTTATATTATGGACATATTTAGTGCAAAATGAAAAACTTGGAGCAAGCTGGATTATTTTTTGTTCTTGAACCAATTACCTTATAGAGTTAATAAAAATACAGTAAACTCTTGAATCCAAATTAATAGAGGAAAGCAGATAAACCAAAACATTTTAAAATTATTTTTAGCTATGGCATGCACAAAATGAATATGGTTCCACTTCCTTTGTAAACCTTAAAGTGCTATAAATATACATGTTATTATTTCAAATTTCTATCTTAGATCAGTGTATAACACTCATGGTGGTCACTTTAACTAGATAACAGTAGAAGAAGAATAAAGTGAACTGAAGAGCATGGAGAGAATGGGAAGAAAGTGATATAGAAAAGGAACACTAATTTTCCACATAAGTAACCCTGAATCTCAGTTATTTATCTGTGTGTCCTGGGCTATAACTGAGCAGCTTGCTACAAGGCAGCCATTAGTGTGGTATGTCAAAAAGGACCATTTCCTTGTTCTACCAAACCCCTATACTTCTCCTTCTTTTACTATACTACACTCAGAATTTCTGCATTAAGAATTTACCATGAAGAAAGTACCATGGTTTGAATCCCAGCTATGCTACTTATTAGTGGTATGACTATGGACAACGTTTTCTTCTCTGGGCTTGAGTTTCATGTCTAAAATGAGAGAGTTGGACTAAATTAAATTCCATAACAATTTATTAAGTGTCTACTAAGTGCCAGGCACTGTGTATATGATGATTATCTTTGAGATCTCTCATAACCTCATCTCTAATCCTATAATACTATGAAAATGTATCCAAGTAAAGGTAATTTGACTTTGGCTACTATTTTTTTTCCCAAGCTGGCCCTGTGATTTCATGAGTGTATGGAACTAGATACTTCCTCTACTGACATAGATTAGCAATTCCTCTGTAATTTATTGTGTTATCTATCCAGGACACTAAGAAATTAAGTGATTTACCCAGGGTCATATGGGTACCAAGAGTCTTGAACCTATGTCCTCCTGACTCTAATACCAACTCTCTATCTACTCTACCATGAGAGTCCCTAGTCTCACTAAAGAGTCAAAAAGTCCAATTCAGTATCCAGGAAAAAAATGTGTAATTTGTATAATTTACAAAATATAAAACATTTCACAATGAATTCATGCCTTTAGACTACCCAAACTGTATATTGACCTAGTTTATTTTTAAGCTTGTCATGATACATTAAATGACAAGATTACTGCTAATAAACCCCAAATTTCAATATTTCTTTTTATTGTTCACATATGAACTTCTCTGCTTCTTAGTTTTATTACCCATAAATCCCATAACTCAAGCTGGTCTCTCCTGTTCTTGCTTCCTTCCTCCATGCCCAATATGTATTCAGTGTTCACATCTCATTTCTCAGCAAAATTATGAGATGTTTTGGGAGAATTCACATTAATAATATTTTGAATGGTTATATTTTAAATAGACCACAGCCCATTTACCAAGAATACTAACTTATTACAACTACTTTTTATCAAAATAAATGAACCAGGGACACTTTCTGATGCAGTACTTGTTCATTTTATTATGGATATAAACACAACCCACCAATCTGTAAAATTCAGCATTCTTCAGTTGATTCTTTTTTCATTATTAAGAGAATATTTT
The DNA here is from genome assembly GCF_011100635.1 of Trichosurus vulpecula. Lineage (NCBI taxonomy): Eukaryota > Metazoa > Chordata > Mammalia > Diprotodontia > Phalangeridae > Trichosurus > Trichosurus vulpecula. The sequence continues at coordinate 192,165,023 of NC_050579.1, forward strand.
GACACAAGAATAGGCTGTCCTTTTTAGCAAGACTTTTCATTCATAAAGTGTGTGAGAGTAATAGTCCACTCTTCTAAAATAAAAGTGTGTCTGGTATTGTTATTGTTATTCAGTCATTTCAGTCATGTCCAACTCTTTGTGACTCCACTTGGGATTTTCTTGGCAAAGATACTGGAATGGTTTGCCATTTCCCTCTCCAGCTCATTTTATAGTTGAGGAAACTGAGACAAATAAGGTTAAGTGACTTTGCCCAGGATCACACAGCCAGTAAGTGTCTGAGGCCAGATTTAAACTCAGATCTTTCTGACTCCAAATCCAGCACTGCACCACCTAGCAGACTCTGTTATGACTAAGAAGTTTTACAGATGATATCCACAGTTTTTTAAGATTATGGATCATAGAGAAATATGCTGTGTAGTTATTGTCATTTAAAAAAATTAGCAAGCTAATTTTTTTAAACAAATTTTACTGTTAATGTTTGCTTTTCAATGACTCTGCTTTTTCTTACTTAATAGGCTTTCTTTAGCCTAAGGGATTTCTGCTGAGAGACATGAATTCTGGCTTAGTAGCAGGGTGATTTTTTTTTTTTCAGATGGGTGTCAATATTTGTAGGCTAAAATAAAAAATAGGAAAATAAAAGCTGACTGAATAGCTAAATGGCCAAAAGAGCTGGTGAATTAGTCCAACTCTCCTGGGAAATAATATAGAATTACTCTAAAATAGTGACTAACCTTTTTGTGCTTTTTCACTCAGAGATCTTTCTGTTGGACAAATACCTTCAGGTGGCTAAAGTAAGTCCTGACATATATACAAATATCCACAGTCATATTTTTTGTGTAGTAGTGAAGTGTGTGTGAAGGGGGATGAGTGCCTATCAATTGGGGAATGGTTGACTAAGTTGTAGTATATAAATGTACATCAAGAAATAATGACTATGAAGGATTCAGAGAAACATGGGAAGATTTGTATGAACTGATGCAGAAGAAAATAAGTAGAACCAAAAAGAATAATATGTATCGAATGAAAGTGAAGAGATCACTAAAATGAAGCCAAATTGTGAATGTAAATGGGATGAACTCACCCATAAAATGAAATAGGATAGCAGAATGGATTAGAAAGCAGAATTCAACAATACATTGTTTACAAGAAACATACTTGAAATAGAAAGATACATGTACACTTAAAATAAGGGCCTAGAGCAGAATCTATTATGCTTCTATTAAAATTTTTTAAAAAGGCAGAGGTGGCAATCATGATCTCAGACAAAGCAAAAAACAAAAATAGACCTACTTGAAAGAGATAAATAGGGAAACTACATTTTGCTTAAAAAGTATCATAGTCAATGAAGTAATATCAATACTGAATATGTATATGTATATATCTAGACACATACACACATATGCAATATACATATGCATAAATACGTACACACAAATATGTGTGTGCATGTACCAAACAGCACAGTATCTTAATTATTAAAGTAAAAGTTAAATGAATTATAAGAGGAAATAGGCAGTATAACTATAATAGTGGGGGACCTCGTAACCTTTCTCTGTGCTAGAGAAATCTAACCATAAAATAAACAAGAAAGAAGTTAAGGAAATGAATAGAATTTTACAAAAGTTAGATATGATAGATCCCTGTAGATGACTGAATGGCAATAGAAAGTAGTGTACCTATTTCTCAATTGTGCATGGCATCTTCACAAAAACCAAATTGCCAATATCAAAAATGAACAGAGGTGAATCCACAACCAGTAAAAGCAACTATTAGGGGCTATTTTGCCCAACATTATGCTAATAAGATCGACAATTTAAATAAAATGGATGAATATTTACAAAAATATAAATAACCCAGATTAATAGAACAGGAAATACTTAATAGAATACTTAAATAACCCTATTTTAGAAAAAAAAAATTGAATGAGCCCTAAATGAACTCTCTCAGAAAAAAACACCCAGGACAAGATGGATCTACCAGTGAACCTTACCAAACCTTTAAAGAACAATTAATTCCAGTACTGTATAAACTGTTTGGAAAAAATAGGTAAAGAAAGAATCCTACAAAATTCCTTCTGTGACATAAATATGATTGCGATATCTAAATCAGAGAGTCAAAACAGAAAAAAAATCATAGACCAATTTCCTGTATGAATTTTGAATTAAATTAAATAAAATGCTAAGAAAAATACAGAAATATATCACACTAATAACTAGCTGAATTTATGCCAAGAATGCAGAGCTCATTCAATATTAGGAAAATTATAAGCAAAATTGACCATATGAACAACAAAACAACAAAAAGCATGACTTTTTCTAATGAATGCCTATAAAACTTTTGACAAAAATACAATACTCATTCCTATTTAAACACACACACACACACATACACACACACACACACACACACACACACACACATGCACGCATAGGAATAAATGGAACTTTTGTTAAAATAATAAGTAGAAAGTATCCAAAACCAAGAACAAGTATTATAGTATCTATAATGGGAATAAACTAGAAGCCTTTCCAATAAGATTAAGAGTAAAATAAGAATGTCCTTTCTTACCATTATTATTAAATATTGTACTAGAAACATTAACCATAGTAATAAAATAAGAAAAATTAATTGAAAGAATAAGCATAGTCAATAAGGAAAGAAAACTATCACTTTTTGCAGATGATAAACCCTGGAGATTCAACTAAAAAACTCATCTTAATAATTAACAAATTAAAGAAAAGTTGCAGGATGTGAAATAAATCCATGAAAATCATCAGCATTTCTGCATATTACCAACAAAACTCAGCAGGAAGAAATAAAAAGAAAAATTCTATTTAAAACAACTAAAGACAATTTAAAATACTTGGCAGTCTACCTCACAAGACTCACACAGGAAATATATGAACACAATTACAAAACTTCTAAAGAACATTTATTACCAATACCACAACAATTATTCTCAAAAATTGAGAAAGAAGGCATCCTATAAAATTCCTTTTATGAGAAAAATATAGTCCTAATACCTAACCCAGGGAAGAATCAAGCACAGAAGGGGAACTGATATCATTCATGACTATTGATTGAAAAATTCTAAATAAAATCCTGTCAAAAAGATAACAGCAATTCATCTAAGACAGTATTCAACATAGGTAAGTTGTATTCATACCAGGAATGCATAGATGGCTTATCTATGGAAGACAACCAACATAATTAATCATATTAAAAAGAAAAACACGGAAAAGTTCAACTCTGGTGGGCTCCTGGTGCTGGTTGTGGTGGTGGTAGTAGAGTGAGTATATTCAGAAATGGCTGTTACATAAATGAGATATAAATTAAAAGGCAACTATAAAAAGAACCATCCCATGGAACATGTGCAAGCTGCCTTTTTTGACCAACTGCATGTGACTCAGCATCAGAGCACATGGGAGATGATGAGCTTCTTGGCTACTTCTAGCCATGTGGTAAAATCAGCACCTAAAGGACTTGGCCTTTTGGTATGATCTGGCAAACACTGAGGAGAACACTGAATGTCCTTCCCTATAGCCTATTGTAGTGGCAGGAAGAAGGGGTAGGGGACTACATCAATTATAAAGAAGATACAATTTTTATCTTGTTCTCACTTTTGTTCTCCCACGTGGCAAATGTGTCTCTCTCTTGTCCCTAAATTCCCCATGAGGGGGACGGAATGATGGAGTGCTCTTCCTTCCCACCCTTTGGCTGCTCCCAACTAAGCTTTAGCATGTGTCCCTGTCTATCTTTTCCACTTTGTGTTTCCTTGGATGAGCAAGTCATTCTGTTCATCATTCTGAAAGTCCACACTTGGAAGTGACCTCATGAGTTCAAAAGGTGAAGAGGGTTCTGGGTGCAAGGTGACTGGTGGCAGGGGAAGCTTTTGTCTATGAGAAGAAAACCATCAACAAAAGGAGAAGACCATTCTCTTGTTCCAGCTTGCCAGAAGACATGGAATTTGGAGGAGGCAGTGTAGAGTACCTCTCATTAGAGGCCAGGTTCCCATTGGACTGAATCCATTGATCCATGTGCAGGGTCCAGAGCAGAGTGGTTCCTTCAGGAGAGAGAGTGGGGACAGTTTCCAGCTCCTTAAGCCTCAAAGTGGTCATTAGTATTATTATCATTGCTACACAGTTAGGTGATACAATGGATATATCTGAGTTCAAATTGTGCCTCGGATATTTATTAGCAGTGTGACCCCGAGCACATCCCTGCCTCTGTTTCATTATCTCCAAAATGGAGATATTAATAGCACCCAACTCAAAGTATTGATGTTAAGAACCAATGAGTTAACATATATGAAAGTCTGCAAACTTTTGAATTCTAGCTATTATTAAACATTTTTTAAAGGAAAAGAAAAAGAGTTCATTCAAAGCAGCTTTCTCACCTACTCCAACGGATTTCTTCCCCTGCTAGAGTAATGGAGCTGTCAGCTAGAGATGGCTGCTGTTCTGTACCCAGGCCTGGCTTATTTGGAATTCTCTCTCAGTGACTGCTTGTCAGTCAGGAGAAGAAACGAACATATGGCATTTGAGTTCTGTGGAAGGTATCTAACTACTCCTGGGAAGGAGAGTCATGGATGTGCATCCCCTTTAAATCAGAAAGAGGCTCCTTGGGTCAAAGAGGCAGGTGACCTAGGTTACTTCTGTGGACCAGCAGTCACAAAGACTACATTTGGTCTGGATAGGACCAGATGTACTCTACTCCCCTGGTTTGAATACACTTAACTTTGGTTCTTGAAACTTCTTTGCATTCCCTGCCCCCTCCCTCCATTGTCTTTTCCATTCTTTTCTTTAAAATTTGCCAGAACAATAACTCCACATGCAGTGATCATCATCTATCATTTGTTTCTTCATTCTAATTTTGGATCCCTTTTTCACCTGTGTATTTTCTTCCTTTTCCCTTGCTTCTTTTTCTCATATACTTTTTTTGTGCGAAAATCAACCAAATATTTTTCTGTTACTTAATAGGAACATCCTAAGATAAAACCTCCTCTTGAGGCACAAGACCTGCGTGGTTATTTACGTATGTAATCTCCTCCTGTGCTTGCCCAGCATGGGTCTTCTTTCTAACACTCACAATGTCACAACAGAATAAATTACAGCATTATTGAAAGAACACTTAAAATGACAATCTATTGATTCACCAAAGGGTTTAATGGAAATAAAAAAGTGGCTTTTAAAAAATTCATTTATTCCCTCTATCTGCCATTCACGTGTTACAAATAGACCCATCACTATTGTTATTTAATTACTTGAACAAACCAAGACAGCTAATGCTGACAGTTTTGGATTATCCCTTTTAGACCCTGTGTCCATACAACTGTATTGATAACAACTCAATATAACCTAATTTTTTTGGTCTATGTCGAAACAACTGTAGCTACCCACATAGTGAAAACAGTTTAGCAAACTCAGTTCATGACAGAATCTGAGTCTTTTGATCTAAGGAGCAGGACACATTTTTAAGCAACAGGAACAATAAAACCTACCAAATCTATCTCCTTACCTAGCGCTTTTCTTCCTAGATAATTTCTTTGGAGAGACTTTGGATAAATGAAAATAAATGTTTGTATAGTGTCATCTAGTGGCAAAAGCTTTTAAAAGCTGGGCCTGCAGAAGCAATATTCATGATCCATACAAGTGCTAATGTTATTGAGGCCCAACTTTGAAAGCCAAGAGTTAACTCTTGTTCTGTTTTGACCCCTGCAGTGTCTATCTGAGCCCAGAGCTGCTTTTGATGTCAGCAAGACTTTTATGCTTGAATCAGCTCCGCGGGGAGCTGAGAAAGATGAAAAACGAACTCCTTCAGTATAGGGAGATTACTGACTTGGCATCATGTTTAAATATTCTTTGGACTTTCCTCTCCTTCCTCTTACCACCTGCTTCTCTAAAACAAAACAAAATGAAAAAAAAAATCCCCAATTCCTCGCTCTTTTGACATGAGTAAGATATATTAATACTCAAAATGAACTGGATTGTGCTTTGTTGCTGTTGTTCAGTCATTTCAGTCATGTCCAACTCTTTGTGACCCTATTTGGGGTTTTCTTGGCAGGCATAGTGGAGTGGTTTGCGATTTCCTTCTCCACCTCATTCTACAGATGAGGAAGCTGAAGCAAACAGTGGCTTGCCCAGGGTCCTGGAGCTCATAAGTGTCTGAGGCCACAGTTGAACTCCAAACCAAACTCTCTATTCATCATGCCACTATCTGCTCAGATTGTGCCTTCTACTGTAAATATAACCACGTCTTAAACCAAATTTCTTATAAATTGGTCCATTGAATTATCAAGGAATGGTTTAAAATGAGGCAGTTTAGCTACAGCTATCTATTAGAGCTATAAGTGCAGGGATTTGGCTAACAGCCAGAGAGTTTTAATAGGTGGCCCATAATCAGCAAGACAAGAAAAAGTAATTAAAGAAATCATAAAACACTGACTTGTTTTAATTATAAAATTTCCCAGGAGCTGATCTCCAGTCTCGGCCCTGCTTACCAGTTGCGCTCTGTTTCCAGTGGCCTTCATGGTTTCTTTGTAGGATTCTCATCCTGGAAGTGGTGAGAAGCAATAACTGGATTCATACAGTAATTCTGCTTGCTAACTTGCAGTCGAGGCTGGTCCTTAAAATCCTGGTCTTCTTCCTTTAGCTCCTCATCCTAACCTCCAGTTCCCCATCCTGTTATCATTTTGCCAAGAAAATAATCAACGTAAAAGTGTTTTGAAAGATTAAAAGCACTATGAAAACTAAAATTATTATTAGTATTAATATTTTCAATACCTATATTGTACTAGTGTTATTGTATGAGTTTAAATCATGGAACATTACAGTCTTCATCTAGAGAGCAACTGAGAGGCCCATGGTGGATGAACAAGCTGCCACACATAACCAAAAATAAAAGGTACATAAGAGAACTAGAATGAAGGGTATAACAAAGCCATGTATGAGTGAAAATGAAGAACAGCTGGTCATGTTTTAAAATTAAGGAATAGCCACTGGGATCCTCTCAATGTAAGAAGAAAAGTAAGTCTCCATGCACTTTGAGTGGACCCTCCTGTGTCAGACCTTTATGGAAAAACTTGGATAAGAGTTACATAGAAAGGGGAAGCAAGAATGAATTATAATTATCATCAACTGGAGGAAACACCCACACTAATGCAGTCACAGATCGATTTGAGTATTAAGGGTAAAAGCGAAAGATATAGAACTCCTCATTTCAATTACATTCCATGAAGTATTAATTTTCTACCAGAAGTCTGAGTCTCAACCCTGAAGTCTAGGCCAGTTTCATTGATCTCTAAATTTAAAAAAAAAAATCTCTCTAAAGTCAATATTGATTAAAGGCCTCCTACGTGCTGGGGATATCCTGATACTTTCAAAGGATGACAGATTTTGATTGCAAGGGGACCAAGACCACACTTCAATCAATCAATTAATTAATCAATCTGCATGTATCAAGTGCTTACTAAGCACTAGGCATTATACTAATTGCTGAGAAAAACAAAGAAAGGCAAAAGCTCAGAAACAGTCTCTGCTCTCAAGTAGCTTATATCTTAATGGGGGTATATGTTGTATGGAGCCCTTTTGTAGCGAAAAGTGCATGGCCCTTGGGCCACAAATGACATTCAAAAAGTACTTCTTAATTTTTCTTAGAGTTTCTTGCCTGCCTCAGCTTACTCTGTGCTGTAATACTTCCATTTTTACAGGATCATCATAGTACTATTTGGCAAAAATATTCTCTGCCTCCCTTAGTTTTCAGTTTAAAATCCTCTTGATCAGATCCGTGAGTCTCCAGGCAAATATCTTTTTCTTGGCTTTCATTAGCTATGTTCCTTCTTGACCAGGACCCAGTATCTATCTTTCCTGTATCCTAATCCCTGGTCTGGAAGTCCAAAACTTGTTATCTGACATCATCTTATTAAGCAGTTGTTCACTGCTTATAAACTCTTTTTTTCTTCTAAAGTTTGCAATTGGCAGTAATGAAAATAGTACCTATCCCCCTAAAGTATTTATTTTCCTGCCTAGGATTTCATACCCTAGAAATAATTTCTATGTTCCTTCTGGTGGTATCATTTATCCTCACAAAAATCAGCAGAAGTGGTTTGACAAGTTCTTGAGAGGGCATCCATTATAAGTGAGACACAGTACTTCTCTAGCAAGGAATTATTAACCACCAGGACTTGGCTCCTCTTCCAGAGGCCACTAATAGTTGCACTTGTGTATACTCATCATCATTTCATGGAGGACAGGAAGATACTTTTTTCCACTGTTATCCTCTATGAAAATTTCAAATGTAACTCTAAAGTTTCAGGGTTCCTTCTTTTTCCCTTTCTATGGTGCATTCCTCTACAGTCTCAACATAAATTTGGACTCCCCTTTTCTTCTTTAGGTTCTTCTTGTTCTTTCTTCTTTTCTTAAAGGACTTCATTAATTCTTTCAAGGAATACTCATTCTCTCTGATAAAGTCAAGAGGCATTCTGTCAGGTTTTACCTCTAGAACAAATGTGATTAATATTTTTGTGTCATGGTACCCTTTGACAGTCTGGTGAAACCTCAGAATAATCCTTTTACATGAATAAAATACATCATAGGATTACAAAAGAAACCAACTACAATGAAAAAATGATGCAATTTTTCCCACCCAAATTCATGGGTATATCTGAAATATCTCCAGAGACTCATGGACCTTAGATTTAGAACTCTTAATTTAGGAAGGAAACCGACATCTGATTCATATACACATGAGTTTAAAATGGGCTCTGGAAGAAACACAATAATACAACCTTTGCAGGTCACTGAAACATTTCCCTTGCTCCCCCAAGCTTGATTAAATTGGGATCCTATGTTCTCTACAACTCTTGCTTCTAATTCATGAAGCTAATTTTTGCAATAAACTTGCCAGAGAACCAGGGGTTCCTAGTAAAGGGTTTATTTCATAGAAAAAAAAAATTGTCTTTTCTTTTCACCTTTTCCTGGATGCCACTTAATGAAATTTCTTAGATCTGCAACTAAGAGGTTCCTGCCAACACCCTGATTCAAATAGCATTTGTATATTTTCATTATCTACAAGAACATCTCAAAGAAATCAAACCTCTCTTCTCTCATTGGTCAGAAGCTATTTATCTCCATCTTCTGTGACCATTTCAAGCTTGATTGAAGATGGAAAGAGCTGGTGGCTTCTGAGGGTTTAGTAGGAGGGACAGGGAAAGGGGTCAGAGGTAGAAGGAAACCTAATATTAAATTGAGACCCTCATGGATTCCATTATCCAATAAAAGCTTTCTTAGGATCACCCAGGATTACTAATTTCCCATTAAAAAGATCAGCACGATATTTTTCAAGCTGTTGGATGTTATCCTTTGACCACTGAAGAATGAGACATAGCTGCTTATGTGATCGATTATAACAGATTCAAAATGTCAGTTCTTAAATTCAGTGAAGCTGTTACGGAACAATCCTTTTTGAGCTGCTGAGTGGGAGCTTTAGGATTTATGGATCTCTATTGTTTAAAAATAATCTCATCAAATCCTCTCACTTTATTAAATGCAATAATTTAATAATTAGTAAAGCATTGATTTTCGTATTCGGCTAGTTACATTGCAGCAGTATTGATTAAAGTTGCTTTAATTAAATCCCAGTTTAATATCCAGTATTCCTTGTAAGTAACAGTCCTCCTCAGCATGAATTTTAATTGAAGAACCCAGGCAACAACAGAGCTCTATGTTTTACTTGCAGCTGTCTCCAGTGAGGCTGAGCCTACGACAGAGCCAGAACTTGTTTGAGTAGGCAATTGCACTCGTGTAATTATTTAATTTACAATAATTTCCTGTAGATAATATTTACCAATTTAATTATTTAGTAATTGCATAATCAGAAGATGATGCAGAACAATGGCTTGATGAGTATCTGATTTGGTAAGCTAACACAGGACACATAATCTTAAACTAATCACATATAACTGCATGGTTAAAATAATAAACAAGTTGAATGCCAGCCTTCCTTTCATGCTCAGGAGGCCTGGGCCTGTGGTTTTCTTAGGCATGCAGGAGGAGAAATCCTTTTTTATGCATTTGGTTTCCTCCCTTTTCCTTTCTAGCTTCTCCTCACTTCTGCAACTACTAATCCAGCAACCTAAGTGGCCGCCACCCAAAGGCTCTTTTATTTGGTGCTTTAAAAATTATGTTTAACGAATCCCCAGTGGGGAATCCAAATATGTGAAGAAAATTTCCCATTGTGGGACCATGGCTGTCCTCTATTACCTGCTATTATTCTAGTCATATTACAGGTCACAAGTGAGGTTTAGAATCATCAACCTACAAAGCATCTGAGCTGGAAGGATACTTAGAAATTACATAGTTTGATTCCCTCTTTTAAAGAAACCATGGCCAGAAGAGGTGAATCAGTATGTCCAAAATGCCACGACTAGAGAAGGGACTGCAACATAAGTCTGAGTCCCAGAACAAGGTTCTTCCATAGCATTACACTGAGAAAAGGGCCAAAGAGAGACAGAAAGGGGCAAGTGATGAGGAAAAGAGAGAGAGAGAGAGGAGAGAGAGAGAGAGAGAGAGAGAGAGAGAATTTCAGGTGGGTGTCTCCTGAATTATCTCAAATCTCTCCCTATAACCATAACCAAAAAATTCTCCATATACACATGGAAAACTCTGTTTTGGGGAGAGTGCTGAGAACATGGAACTAAATGATACCAGAGCAGGAGCAGGCCTGGGGCTGAATTGCCAGCTGCGGTGGCGATCTGCAGGCCTCTCAGCCCAGGATGGGAGTCTGTCGGAGCTAGGTGAGACAGAAGCACAGAGCCTGTGGCCATGGCAACAGCTACTCCTGAGGCTTTAAACCCACAGTCTAAAGGTTTGAAACATGCCTTCTTGAGCTTCCAGGACCCATGATGACCAGGCAAAACTTAAGTGATCTCATCCCTCCCTTTCTCACCTTGAATGACCCAGAAAATACTGCCCTGGGAAAAACCCTGGAATAGAGGAACCAGAAGTGGGGCTTCAGCAGTCTTTCAGCCTGGGAGCTAGGAGATAGGCCTCTCTTGTGGTGGTAGAAAGAGACCAGTGCAGGAAGGGAGGCATCCCAGCAGGCCCCACCTCAGCAGACCGGCGGGAGTTCCTGAGCCCCAGGGGGATGGAGCCTGCAAGCACCAACACCAGGATCACAGGCATGCCTTTACACATCCAGGGAAAGTGGCAAACACCAGTGCAGACAATGGCTGAGACCACCTGCGCTATAGTGCAGTCCTGGGGAAGAGAAGACTTCCAGCAGCCAGACCACTCCTCCCCCACACCTCACAGGGGGACCATCAGTGTAACCCCAGAGAATCTCAGAAAGACTTCACCTGGCCTCAACTTTGGCACATACCAGCCAGTTCCAGCTCAGCTACAACATTATGTAGCTTCTAGCTGACAAAACCAGAAGCCACAGCACACAAAGCCAGTAACCAGGCCCCCAGGTCCCAGCACAAAAAGCTTGGGACAGAGCCCCCTGTGCCCCAGAAGCAGAAATCCAATTTAAAAGCCAGGAAAAAAGAAAACCACCATGAAGAAGCAATCCAGAAAAACAAAGACCATTTGTTGTTACTATGGAGACAGGGAAGATCAAAATACCAATTCAGAAGAGGACAGCATTGACACTGTACCCACATCTGAAACCTCAAAAGGGAATATTAACTGGTCTCAAGCCCAAAAAGCATTGCTGTAAGAGCTCAGGGAGGATTTTAAAAGCCAAATTAGAGAGGTAAAAGAAAAAAATGGAAAAAAAAATTCACTGATGAGAACAAAACTTTAAAAAGTAAAAGTGGCAAAATGGTTAAGGAGGTACAGAACCTAATTGGAGAAAATGACTCCTTGAAAAGTAATATTGGCCAAATGGAAAAGGAGGTACAGAAGCTAAATGAAGAAAACAATTTGTTAAAAATTAGAATTGGGCAAGTAGAAGTTAATGATTCTATGAGGTATCAAGAACCAAACAAAATCCAAAGAATGAAAAAATAGAAGAAAATGTAAAATATCTCATCAGAAAAACAACTGACCTGGAAAATAGACCCAGGAGAGACAATCTAAGAATTATTGATCTACCAGAAAGCCATGATGAAAAAAAGAGCCTGGACAGTATGTTCCAAGAAATCATCAAGGAAATCTTTTCTGCGGTCCTAGAACCAGGGAGTAAAATAGTCATTGAAAGAATCTACCAATCACCCCCTGAAAGAGATCCCAAATTGAAAACTCCAAGGAATATTGTGGCCAAATTCCAGAATTATCAGGTCAAGGAAAAAATACTGCGAGCAGCCAGAAAGAAACAATTAAAGTGTCACAGAACTACAGTTAGGATCACACAGGACCTGGCAGCTTCTACATTAAAAGACAGGAAGGATTGGAATATGATATTCTGAAAGGCAAAGGAACTTGGACTACAACCAAAGATCGACTAGCAAGCAAAACTGAGCATAATTTTCCAGGCAAGGAAATGGATATCCAATGAAATAAGGGAATTCCAGACCTTCCTGATGAAAAGGCCAGAGCTCAATGGAAAATCTGATCTTCAAATACAAAACTCAAGAGAGACATAAAAAGGTAAACAGGGGAAAAAATCCTCATTATTCAATAAGGGTAAATTGTTTACATCTTTACAAAGGATTATATTGTTTTAGATATGTTCTATATATGTTAATCTTGAGAATGGTATAGTTATTATGACAATTAAAAGGGATATACATACACAGAGGGTGTAAGTATAAGTGATGATAAAATATAAAATATAAGGGATTGTTCTGGGAGAAGAGGTAAGGAGGAGATAGAAAAGGGTAAATTACAGCACATGAAGAGGCACAAAAACATATTACAACAGAGGGAAGTAAGGAAGGGAAAAGAGCAGAGCTTGAGCTTTACTCCCATTGGATTTGGTTCAAGGAGGCAGTAACATACTCTGCTAAGTATTGAAATCAAACTTGTCCTACAGGCAGTAGGAAGGGAAAGGGGAAAGAAAAAAGTAGGAGTAGTTAGAAGAGAGGAAAGATGCAGTAAGGGAAAAGGGTAAGATAAGGGAAGGGAGTTGATAGGGAGGGAAAATTGAGGGAGATGGTGGTCAAAAGCAAAACATTTTTGAGGAGGGGAAATAGGATAGTAATTATAACTGTGAATGTGAATGGGATGAACTCTCCCATAAAATGGAGGTGGACAGCATAATGGATTAAAAACCATAATCCTACAATATGTTGTTTACAAGAAACACATTTGAAACAGGGGGATACACACAGGGTAAAGGTAAAAGGCTAGAACAGAATATATTATGCTTCAGCTGAAGTAAAAAAAGCAGGGGCAGAAATCCTAATCTCAGACAAAGCAAAAGCAAAGACAGATCTAATTAAAAGAGATAAGGAAGGAAACTATATCCTGCTAAAAGGGACCATAGACAATGAATTAATACCATTACTTAACATCTATGCACCAAGTGGTACAGCATCCAAATTCTTAGAGGATAAGTTGAGGCAATTACAGGAGAAATAGACAGCAAAACTATACTAGTGGGGGACCTCAACCTCCCCCTCTCTGAATTTGATAAATCTAACCTCAAGTTAAACAAGAAAGAAGTTAAGGAGGTGAATAGAATTTTAGAAAAGGTAGATATGATAGACCTCTGGAGAAAACTGAATGGGAATAGAGAGGAATATACTTTTTTCTCAGTGGTACATGGCATATACACAAAATTGACCATCAACTGGGGAATAAAAACCTCACAATCCAGTGCAGAAAGACAGTCAATGCATCCTTTTCAGGTCATGATGCAATAAAAATTATTTGTAATAAAGGGCCATGGAAAGATAGACTACAAACTAATTGGAAACTAAATAATCTAATCCTAAAGAATGAGTGGGTCAAACAACAAATTATAGAAACAATCAGTAACTTCATTCAAGAGAATGACAATAATGAGACAATATAACAAAACTTATGGAATGCAGCAAAACCAGTTCTTAGGGGAAGTTGTATATCTCTGAATACTTACATGAATAAAATAAAGAAGAAGGAGATCAATGAATTGGGCATGCAACTGAAAAAGCTAGAAAAAGAACAAATTGAAAATGCCCAATTAAATACCAAATTAGAAATACTGAAAACCAAAGGAGAGATTGATAAAACTGAAATCAAGAAAACTGTTGAACTAATAAATGAAACTAAGAGCTGGCTTTAGGAAGAAACCAATAAAATTGAAAACTCTGTTTTGTTTTGTTTTTTAGCAAGATAGATAAAAGGAATCTGAAATCACTCTACTCTTGTTTCCTATTGTAAAGAAGGCTCTGGTGGAGTAGAGAGGGTACCTATTACACTTAATAAAGAGCTGTGAGGTCTGAATATTATTAATCAATACTGAGAATTCTTGATTTTAAAATTTCTAGAATCTTTTATGTACCACACATGGAGAAGTGAACATTCTTTCTTCTGAGGAATCTCCTAAACTTTAAAAGTTGATGTTTATTAATAAGTTGTTAAAGAGATGTATGTCACTAGTGGAACTAGTACTATGGATTTCCTTATATTTTCTCTATGTTTTTTTGTGATTTTCTGGGTTGAATAAGGGAAAAAATAATTGACTTTTCTAAGAGTTCTCATGTAGGTTTTTTGTTTCCTTTGGACCCTTTCTGTCTGGCAGGCTGCTGCTTGCAAACATGTTATGGGGCTTCACTTCTCACAGACTATGTGTGAAACAGAGATTCTTGCCCAAGAATTGGATTCAGATATGTTTTCACAGTAAATATAACTTTCTGCACTTGAAATTCTATTTGTTTTATATAGCTGTAATTCTTCTTTTGCCTAAATATTCTTCTTTAAAATATTTTAATTAATTATTTTAGAAGAAACTTATTCATTATTTATTTATTTGCAGCTAGGTGGTACAATGGATAGAATGCTGTCAGGAAAACTCTATTTCCTGAGTTCAAATATGGTCTGAGACACTCAGTAGGTATATGACTGTGGGCAAGTCACTTAACCCTGTTTACCTTAGTTTCCTTATCTATAAAATGAGCTGGAGAAGGAAATGACAAACTACTCCAGTATCTTTGCTAAGAAAACCCCAAATAGGGTGATGAAGACTGAACAATGAACAACAATTACTTTTAACATTCTTTTCTTTTAAAAGTTTGAATTCAATTCTATTCCTTCCCCTCTCCCCCCAACTGAGAAGGCAAGCAATATAGCAATTATATATGTAAAATTATGCAAAGCACATATCCATATTAGCCATATTTTTTAAGAAAGCAACAAAAATAAAGGAAGCAAGAAAATTATACTTCAATTTGCACTCAGAGTTTACTAGTTCTCTCCTTGGAAGTGGACAGCATTTTTTCATCATGAGTTCTTTTGTATTGCCTTGGATCATTGTACCGATTGGAGTAGCAAGTGTTTCTTAGTTAATCATCATTACAACACTGCCGTTACTGTGCACAATGATCTCCTAGTTTTTCTCCCTTCACTTTGCATCAGTTATATCGGTCTGGCCATGTTTTCTCCGGAAACCACAGCCCTTATCATTTTGGGAGCACAATAGTACTCTATCACAATCATATGCTATAGCTTGTTCAGCCACTTTCCAATTGATGAGCATCCCCTTGATTTCCAGTTCTTTGCCACAACAAAAAGAGCTGATATAAATATTTTTGCGCATATAGTTCCTTTTCCTTTGAACTCTTTGGGATACAGACCTAGTAGTAGTATTGCTGAATCAAAGGGTATGCACAGTATATAGCCCTTTGAGCATAGTTCCAAATTGTTCTCCAGAATGGTTGGATCACTACTCCATCAGTAGTTCATCAATATACCTATTTTTCCCTCATACTTTCCAGCAGTTGTCACTTTTAGTATGTGTGACATGGTGCCTCAGAGTTGTTTTAATTCGCATTTCTCTAACCAATAATGATTTAGGGCATTTTTTCACATGACTACAGATAACTTTTATATCTTCTTCTAAAAATTACCTCTTTATATCTTTTGACCATTTATCAATTGAAGAATGGCTCTTATTTTTGTAAATTTGACTCAGTTCCATACTCAGTATACATTTGAGAAATGAGGTCTTCATCAGAGAAATTAGCTGTAAAAATTTTTGATATTCCTTCATTGTTTATGGTATCTCTTTTATCTCTTTTAATTAGGTCTTTGCTTTTGCTTTGTCAGAAATCAGGATTGCTGTCCTTGCCATTTTTTTTTGCTTCAGCTGAAGCACTGATTGGCCAAACAATAAGTTCCAAGCCAAGTGCTACTTGGTTATTGTTTTGGCCCTGATTGGTTCGGAATGAATGTAAATAACAATTGTTTCTGTTTTGGCCAAAAACCCTGAGGGTCTTCCCCTCCCAGATCTATTTTTTTTTTTAAAGAGGCCATTCTTTGCCTCATTTCTTATTAAGCCTCAATCACTGAGTGGGCCATGCCTCAATCAAATGGAAACATTTTAAAGACCTCAGCTTGAAAAGGCCAAGGTCCCCCACTGTATCCTGGGCCATCTCCACTTGTCCTGATCCATATCTAGCCACTGGACCCAGGTGGCTCCGGAAGAGAAAGTGAGGCTGGTGACTTTGCACAGCCCTTCCTCACTTAAATCCAATTCACTTGCATGTCATGGCATCACCTCCCTAATGCTATGTTCCTCTTTGAGAACGAAAGACAAACTGCAGCAACTTCAGCTAAAGCATATTAGATTCTGTTTCAGCCCTTTATTTTAACTCTACATGTGTCTTTCTGTTTCAAGTGTGGTCTCTTATAAACAACATATCGTTAGATTCTGGTTTCTAATTCATTCTGCTATCTGCTTCCATTTTATTGGTTAGCTCATCTCATTCACATTCACAGTTATGATTATTGTGTATTTCCCTCCAATCCATTCTTTTTCTGTTTCTTTTTCTCTTTTTTTGTCCTGTCCCTCTTCAAAAGTCTGTTTTGCTTCTAACCACTGCCTCTCTTAATAGGCTTAGTTTTTCTTAAGTTGATTTGAAACTTGAGTATATAATGTTCTTAGTCACTGAATAAATCATAGTGATACAGACATGGATTCCATTCAGTTTTCCAAATTTATTTCCATATTAAATTTCATTCACAAGTTATTTGATGATTTTGAATTTCAGAGTCTTATGGTCAATTTGCTAAAGACAGGACTGCTTATGTATCGACATTTGAAATGGTCCACAAAAGCCCCCAAATGTCTTTTTGTACCCGAAATGAGTCCCTAAAATTTATGCCATTAGAATTATTACTGCATTAAGACATTTATTGTGTTTAGATGTCACATGTTGCCTAATAAGGGTAAGACAATCATATTTATGGCATTAACTGAATTGATTTATCAGGGTAGCTGTCACCTAACAGGTCTTGAGGGAATAAACCCCAAAGCAGGTATATTTTGATTAGGAAGAATGGTAGAGGAAGGGTTTGGGAAGATCAGGAATACTTGACAATGCTGTGGCAGGTGCTACATGGTGGGGAGGGCATAGACAACTAGGACACTGAGCCATAAAGCCAGAGGATCTTCATCAACTCAGAGGTAGAAAAGAGGCAACACTTAAGAGCAAGGAAAGGAAAAAAGAAAACTTTAAGATCATAAGGAGGATATTTTCCTGTTATCTTCAAGATGAAAGTACAATCCAGGGACTCACACTATAAACTTTTATAGCTTAGAAAATGTTTCCATGAAAAACGTAAACATAAAATGTTTTAAATGCTTTTGGAAAGGTATCCTTTATTTGTTGAGTGGTGTGCCTTTAAATTATTTTGAAATCATAATAGTTAATATTTATTTGGGATGATACTAAGATAAAAACTTCTTTAAATGATTGGATATGTTAACAATAGGATGAAATCATTTCAAGTACTATATTTAAAATTAGAAATGATTGCACAGAGATGCTAAAGTATTTGGCATCCTTAGAGGAAAAAACACTTGGCACCAATTATTCATACACTAAATAGATCTAGAATTTCACAATTAAATCATCCAGTTTTGATTCAATTGGGTTTTGATTCAGTGCCTCTACACTTAATGACAAAGTTATATGGGGGAAAAGTTGAACATTGGAAAAGTCTTATCTAACTTTAAGTTTGCCCTGAAAGGAAGCTATGAGTCATACAGTACTTACATTAGCAAATAAAACTACAGTGCATGTCTGCTCCCCGTGGATTTTAATTTTCAGCAGCCATAAACAGCAAGTAATGAGAATTTGGGTAAATGGATGACTATAAAGTTAAAGGCAAGGCTGGCCTTGCCTTAGGAGAAAAGTTGTGAATGACATTGGTCCTATGGCCTGAGGAGCCCCCAGAGGTACCAGTGACTCACCAATAAAAAGCCTAATTTGGCCCCCCAGCTATCAGTGAAAAATCCTTCCCTGTCTGAACCATTTAGCTGTAAACACATTGTTATCTATGAACAGAATGGAAGCTGTCTCACAATCATGTCATTGGCTACTAGAGGGGAAAGGATAAAAGGGTAATATTAGGCAAAATTGTGAAGTAGATTTTGTCATCCTTATCCCTAGCTCCCCTTGTCTGTGTTTTTCCGCTTCCTTTTTTTGCCTCCTCCCCACCAGAAACTCACTGTGTCCTCTCATATATTCTTCCTCCTTTGTAAGGATAACTAACCTTTCTGCTTGAGCTTCCTAGGATATCTCTTCTTGCCCCATGCTTCTTCAATGACCTCTCTTTTTTTTAATATACTCAATTTCTCCTTTTCCACTGGCTCTTTCACCTTCACCTACAAACACATTTAAGGCTTTCATATCACCCAAAAAGAAACCTTCCATAGACCCTTCTGGCCCCAAATTACAATCTTCTCTTTCTATCACATAAACAGCAAGCTAATATGACCACCACTCTAGTGCGGGCCCTCATCACCTCATGTTCAGATTACTGCAATAGCCTCTTGGTGGTTCTGCCTGGCCCCACTCTTTCCCAATTCCAGTCCATCCTCCATTCAATCACTACAGTGATCTTCCTAAAGCACAGGTCTGACCATGTCATTGCCCTACTCGAAAAACTCTAGTGGCTTCATATTACATCCAAGATCACATGCAAAATCCTCTGTTTGGCATTCAAAGCCCTTCATAACATACCTCCCCCTGCCCCATCTTTCTAGTCTTCTTACACATTATTCCAGGATAGCAGCCTCCTGGCTATTCCAAGAACAAGACACTCCATTTCTCAGCTCTAGGCATCTTCTCTGGCTCCTCTAGATGTCCTACTTCCTCCTCCTTATGTTTTCCATGCTTAGGATGCTCTCCCTCCTCAACTCTGCTGGTTTCCTTCAAGTCCCAAGTAGAATTCCATCTTTTACAAGAATATTTTTCCAATACTTCAATTCATGTGCCTTCTCTCTGTGATTTTTTCTAATTTATTTTGTGTATAACTTGTTTTTATATGGTTGTTTGCATGTTGTCTCCTCCATTAGACTGCAAGTTCCTTGAGAGCAGGGACTATTTTTTGTCTCTTTTTGTAACTCCAGAACTTAACACAGTGCCTGGAACATAGTAGGCATTTAATAAATCTTTATTGATCATTTGAAGCATCTACTCTGCAAAAGTCACTGGATTGAGCACTGGAGAAGGTACAATAGTTGAGACAGTCCCCGATATCAAAGAACTTATCTTTACTTTGGGAATATAACATATTTACAGATAAGTAAATAAGTATAGGATTTTTTTTTTTTTGTAGAGCACACTTGTGATTTCATTGGTATAAGGAGCTCATGGCGATGACCATCTTTTGCTACCATGGTAGATAGGCACCTTCTCTGCAACTTAGACTTTAAAAATTGCCTTGAGCACTGAGAGGTTAAGCAACTTTTCTAGGGTCACACAGATAGTATATTTTAGAGGCAGGACTTGAACTCAGATCTTCCTAACTCTGAACAAAGCCTGCTTATAATGTACTATGCCGCCTTTCATGGGTCATATCTCGGATATATAGAAATATGGGGGGTAGGCAGGAAGGAAGGACCCTAACAATGGGGAGAATCAGAAAAGGCTTCATGAGGTATATGGCACTTCAGCTCATCTTTGAGGGAAGCTAGGGGTTCTAAGGGAAGCAATTAGGTGGCTCAGTGGATAGCTGGGCCTGGAGTCAGGAAGATCTGAGTTCAAATCCAGCCTCAGATACTCCTGGCTGTGTGACCTTGGGCAAGTTACTTAACCTCTGTTTGCCTTAATTCACTGGAGAAGGAAATTGTATACTACTGCAGTATCTTTGCCAAAACAAACAAACAAACAAAAAAAACCCAGGGACAATATTGGCATGCTATGGTTCACAAGTGCATGAGACGTCAAACTAGACTGAACAACTTAACAATGACAATAACAAGGGATTCTAAGAGGCAGAGGTGAGGAGAATAGGCATTTTCTCTTTCTTCACCACGCAGCTTCTCAAATGAATAATGTACACTAGTTATTTCTAACTTATCACATAGCATCCTAAAGCCTAATGTATGAATTGCTATTGGAACTAGTTTATAAGCTCTTTGAAGGCAAGAAGCTGTCATATTTCTTTGTAGTCTTCACAGATCCTATTACAGTGATTACAGAAAGTAAGCATTTAGCATTTGTTTTGGTTATAAGAGACAATAGTAACAGCCATAAGTGAGGGGCATATGTCTGCCTCACATTTTCTCTTTGGGAACTGTCTCCCAGAAACCTGTATAGAACTCAAAAGGTTTTCATATGTCTAGCTAGAATTAAGGGCAAGAATCTTATGGTGGGAAAACAGTTGGAGAAGTGTAAGGTGGCTGGTGATGGGGGATGAAACAGTGACCAGGACCTGGCCCTGATGTTCTGTTTCTGTGGTTGCTGTGACAAAGTACAGCACTCTCTCAGAGGTTTATGGTTTTAATGTTTGACCAGTTCCCATGTTGCAGGCAAACAGCAATACTCTCTGACATTGTCACTGACAACCTGGCAATGAATGCCCTTAACCTGAAGTGCCATGCTGAAAAATTCAATGAACCCCAAACTGCTTCTGTGGACACCAACTTAACAGGCAGTTGTGAGTGACTTGGTATGTGCAACTCCCTGAGTCAAAAGGATAAGCCACATATGAATCCAGTCCAATCCAACCCAACCCAACCCAATCCAATCCAATCCAGTCCAATCCAATCCAATCCAGTCCAGTCAACAATTAAGTACATAAAGTGTACCAGTCACTGTGCCAAGCACTGGAGAAAAAATTAATAAAAAGAAAAATAGTCCTTACCTTTAAGGATCTTATGATCTAAAGGGGAAGACAACACACTCAAAAGGAGGCAGGAAAGGGGAGCAAGGAGGAGGTAGGGAACACCAAGAGGATAGCTTGTTCTGTGGAGGAGAAACCAGGCAGGGTAGCAGATGCAGGGTGGAGTGATCTGATAGTCCAGTTTCTGGCTCCTATAAAGGAAAGCATTGGGAGGAGTCTGATACTCCACCTTCCAGACCTCCAAACAGAGGGAGGAGGCTGTTGGAAACAGTCAAACAAAGCTTGAGTTAGCAGCATAGTGGCAAAGTGATGATTTTAACCTGGGAATCTAGTTCCTTGGAATTGAAAACAGACAGGGCAGCAGATTCAGAGTGAAGAACAGCAGAAGGTGAGATCAGGGTACTTAGGGAAACATTTGGGGGAGGTGATGGAGAAACTTTGGGAAATGGGGGTTGAAAATAGATTATAGGACCATAGATTTAGAGTTGAAAGGAATCTTAGCGCTTATAGAGTCAAAGCATGTCATTACAGATGAGGAACCAAAGCCCAGAGACATTCACAAGGTCACATAGGTATTTAATAACAGATTTGAGATCCAAAACTAGACCTCTGATCCCAACTCCAGCATTTTCCCCTATTGTGTATTTGATTTAACTCATTATTTTAGCTTTCATTCTATTTTAAGAAAATTCCTCTTGCCTTAATATGATGTTACATGATTTATTCTGGCTTGGCTGAGGGAGATAGCAGAAATGCTGGCAGCTCATTAGCTGTGGTTCAAAATAAACGATTACCCTCTTCAGCACCAAGAACCTGAGAGTAACCACTGGGGAGGGCAGGGAGGCCATGTTAAGAGGCCCAGGTACAACAAGTAGAGGTCACCTACCTAATTTCTTTAGTATGATGGTGAGGGTCACCTTTTCCAATGAATATCTTCCCTAATAAAGCTCACTTCTAACCTTTCCCAGCCATAGCCACTTTGTGTATTTTCAATTCTACCTCCACATCTCTCATCCCTACTCTTTTCCCCACTCTTACTACAATCACCATAGTTCTGGGCCTCAAAACTTCTCACTTAAACTTTTACAATAAACTCCTAAGTGGTCTCCCTGCCTCAACTCTCTTCCTTCTGCAATCCATCCTCCAAATGGCCTATACCATTCTCCTGCCCAAGAAGCTTCAGTGGTTCCCTATTGCTTCTAGGATAAAAACACAAACATGCTCAGCCCTTCATAATCTGATTCCAGTTTGCGTTTTTCCTCTTAATGCCCTCTATGTTCCAGCCAAATTGGCCTACATGCTGTTCTTTGTATAGGACATTCTATCTCTCATCTTCGTGTTTTTGTACAAGTTGTCCCCCATACTTGAAATGCATTCTGTCTTTATCTCTGCCTCTTAGAATCCCTGGTCTCCTTTAAAGGTCACCTTAGATCCTATATCTTACTTACCTAAGGCCTTTTATGATCCTCCCTGCAGCTTTAGTGTTACTATTCTAAATTTACATTTGTAGGGACCCACCAAAATTCCAGAAAAACCCCAATTATATAACTCACATTTTAGAAACCCCCCGAAGGATGTTGAACTTCCATGGAATGAGTTTGAACCCCACCTGAACTTAAAGTGAAATCTTTTTTTTAATCTCATCTAAAATTCAGATGCCTAGCATCTGAGCTCCTCTGAATTCCCCTGTATACATCCCCATCCACAGCAGAGGACAGGCAACCCTGTTTATTCAACATTTCATGTAGTTTCTGCTGGGCATGGTGGTGCATGTCCAATTCATGTTACTGGAGAGCCTGAAGTTGGCAGTTCTTTTGAGATTTGGGATTCTGAGAGTCAATGGACTAAGGTGATTGGGTGTCTACATTAAGACTGACACCAATTTAGTAAGCCCCCAGTAACAGAGGGACCCACCAGACTGCAGAAGATGAGACAAGCCAGTCTAGGTCAGAAATGGAGTGGGTTAAAGCTCCTATGTTCCTAAGGAACTCTGGCCAATGTAATGACCAACCATGATTCCAGAAGACTGATAATGAAGAATGACACCCACCTCCTCTGGACTAATCATACAGAGTGAGACATATTTTTGTACATGGCCAACATGAGAATTATTTTTATTTGACTATGCACATTTGTTACTTGGGTTTTTTACTTATTTTTTTCATGGAAGGGGGAATATAATTAGAGGTGAAAAATTAGTTAAAATGAAAGTAAAAGTATATGCTTACATAAGTGAATGATTATATTTTTTACAAAAGTAAAAGGTAAGGTCTTCTACTGAGGAGGTAGTAACGGTATTGGGAGTTTGAGGAAAGACAAGGTTTAGAAGAGCCACTTTCAGGAGTATGATGAAAAAATACAGAGATTAAAAAAAAAGAAAAAAGAAAAAAAGAGGATGTTCCAGTTGTTCCAATTGAATTTAGATAACCTGAATGTATAGCGTACCCAGTCAGTGTTATCTTAGAATTTCTAAGCAGTTCTTAGTGACAGAATAGATGGTGGCTATTAGCCAGGATTAAGGATGAGCAGAATATATGGGGGAAGGAGAGAAGGGCAAGGGATTCAATACTAGAGAGCAATGCTTTATTGAGCAGCTTAACTATTGGGTCAACACTGAATATAAGAGAATCAAAGCCACAACAGGAGCTACAGACTCAGAGAATGAGAGATTGAGGGACTAGAGGATGGGGTGAAGATGAAGCACAGGTTTAGGAATCATAAGGCAATGGAAGAGGTTGAAGAATAGTAGATAGTGATCAAAGAGGAGGATTTTTATAGTTTAAGATCTGAGAAGTAGAACAGTTTTATTGGTGAAACCTAAGGTATGACGTCTCTATTGGGGAGCTGTTACATTGGAGACCTTAACTGTCAAACTATTCAATTAAACTCTTCTTACAAAGATGGTTACTATTTGTAACCCTTGGTTTAAAGGGCTAATTATATGAGATTCTCTTCTCATTGGTGGAGACTGGTTACTGAATGCCCTGTACCTACATAAGGCACAGGTAGAATTGATGAGAGCAGCAGAGAAAATATCCAGGTCTTTGGTCTTTCAGCTTCAAGTGAGTAGACGCACCTTTTGAATACCTCTTTGGGTCGCTAAAGAGAGACTATGAGAAGAAGCTGAAATGTAGAAAAGTGGGCGATCTCTATCATGACCCTATTCCTAACTTGCTACACTGGAGAATTTGGGGAATTTTCCCCTTTTGGGAAAGAGTGAGGACCTCTCTGGGATTCTCTTTTGGTTGAGCTGAATTATCTCCCAACCAAAGGAAGAGCTCATTCACTCTGGTATATAGTCTCATATGTATACTTTCTCCAATTTGTTTTGCTATTGACTTGGATAAATAGGTTTATTTTCTATGTGTGTGTTCATTGCAGAACTGGCATTTGGTGGGAAGTAAATCCTTGGATATATGGTTTGGGCCCTCCTTTCCCATTAAGGACTAGTGATCAGGAGTGTAGCTCGAATCTAAAAATTACTTCCCCTAGACTAACAATATTTAAGGGAGCAGATATACTTTTAGTACAGTGTCTTCTCTCTCTGAGGAAAGCAGAGTGGCCAACCTCTGGCCCCAAATTCCTTCTTCCCTTCTTAGGAGGAAGGAAAGCATCCCTTAGAGAAGGGTAGGAGGAAGAAATGTTAGAAATATCTATTCTTGCCTTCCTATAAGCTATATCTAGACAGACCCATGTGGACATTCATAACCTACATGAGCCAAGCAACAACTCTACACATGCTCCATATTCCTTTGAAAATTTCAATCTACAAAGATTTAAGTTTAACTCATGTAACAAATGTATAATGAAAACTTAGTACATGAAAGGCAAGTCTTTCTTTGACATAGTTGTTTTACAAACTATTTTTATAGCCTTATTTCATTTTAGTTCCTTTTATGTGTACTATATTCAAATTGTTTTTGAAACAGACTCTTGATATATTTACTTCTACTGTTATGTTCTGGAAAGCTGCATGCATCTTTTAAAATGTGCATTATTTTAACAACTCTATAAAAGAATATGCATTTATAATAGGACAGAAATTACAACTAACTCTCCCTGTTTCCACACACCACCCAAGAAATTGCTTTGTGAATGTGATTTATTTCTTTGCCCTACTATGGAACAGTATATTCTACCTAGACATTGTTCTCTGCATTTAAGATTTCATCTTGTGATTTCCTACCTCCGTACATTTGCATTCGCTATTCCTCACACTAACTTTCTCTAACTTTCTCCATTTCCCTCCTTGACTGCTGAAATCCATCTCCTCTTTCTTTTTTTTTTTTTTCCATCTCCTCTTTCAAAAGAAGTACCACCTAGTCAAACATTCCTGATCACCTCCTTCCTATGTTGTCCCTCATTCTTTTTCATCTGTCCCTTTGTCCTCTCATATGTACTTATCCTATGGATGGCATAGAGCACCGGAACAGATTATATGATTCTTACCTGAGGACTCGTCTAGATAAATTCAGTGGCTCATCACCAGCTTGGTTGGAGGGTGATTAATTTTTTTTAAACCAATAGTAACTCTTAAAGACCATCTGTTAAGTTATACAAGGGTTTAAATCTTATCAACACTAATGAAATCACAGATCTTTCATGTATTAATGTATGCATTTACACATTTTTACTTGTATTATGGTTATGTAGGCTTTATATCCTTTTTCACCTCTGAATTACGAGCACCTACCATAGTGTGCTTCACATAGTATTTAAATATATTTTGTGAAATTAAATGGAACAATATGGATTTATATTGGACTAGAAATTGAGCTATATTTTCTCTTACAGATAATTTGTTAATTTGAAAACTAATTCTCAAAGAAGAGTTGAGCATCGGTGACTGGAAGCTTTCTGCTGAAAGACAACTCAGACAACTTATCTGCTGTCTTTCTGGGGCATATATCTAGCCTATGATACCACTGAGGAGTAATGTCTTTAGTCCCATCTCTAGTTTACTTGTTCCATCAGTGATTGCCTCTATCTTTGAACTGGTGTCTTCCCTTCTACCTAAAAATATGTTCAGGTCTTCCTTCCCATCCTTAAATGCACACTCACATGCATTTCTCTGTTGTCTCAATCTTTTCATAGAATTATGGATTTAGATCTCAGAGGCCACCCATGGCTAAATGTTTCAAAAGCATGGATTCTCTACCTGTTTACTCTTCAATTCATTGCAATATTGTCTCCATTCTTGCCACTTTATTGGAATTATCCTCTCAAAAGTCAATAATGCCTTCCAAGTGTTGGCATTCAATGTTTTTTTCTTCTTCTTTTTAACCTCTATGCTTCACTTGGCATTGCAAACTTGGAAACAATTTTTTTGGTTTCCATGACACAGGATTCTAATGTTCTCCTACCTACCTTTCCCATCATTTTCCTTCTCTCTTGCTGGCTCCCTTTTTTCCTCCCACTCACTCCCAAAGTGTTGGCGTTAAGCAGGGTTATATTTTTCTCTCTTACACTCTTCATATCTATTTAAACATCTCAGCTATCACCTCTATTGTTAGGCTTTTTAATATTTCTCATGGTGCCTAATCCAGGCCATCATGCCATAGGATCTTGTTAAACTTGAGAGTTGGTTAAAGGAGGCAAACAAGCTAGGTGATAGAAAAATCCATATTGTTTATTATTTTCTCTTAAAGCATAGCAGAGGTAGCTTACTTGTACGTACAAGGAGTCAGAGCATAAGTTCTGACTGTCTGAACAAAGAAATGAGAAAACTTATATACGTTATTTTTTAGCAGACTCAGCAAGCCTGTGTTACCTCAGGTTTATGATCCCCATGTATGTTTAACCATGATACAAGAAAAGGATTTTCCTTAATGGAATGGACATAGTCAGGATAGTTGACAAAGTGTCAACTGGAATTACAACCCAGGATCTCTGTGTTTGATTTGCCATTAACATTCCATAACATAGTATATGTCCCTGAAATATTATGATAAGAAAAAGTCACATAATTCAAGATAGTTTTTCGGGGTTAAAGGTCTCATCCTTAATGGCCATGGGCAGAGAAGGAGTGAATGTTCTTAAATCAGCCCCATCTGGGCTTGTTGACAGAAGATAGAGGCACTCTGAGTTTACTCAGAGAACAAAGAGACTGTTAGGATCGGGCTTTTCTTCTGGTTAATCAGTTCAGACTCTGAGTCTTATTGAAATTACAAATATGATATAAAATGTTCCATAATCTCGATAAATATTTGATGAGTTGAATTGCGACTACACCTGAAAGGGAACTTTGCTCAATGTGCCAGGATCTACAAAGAAACTATGATTCTACCTGCAATTATCAAGTTGAAGTGCAGTACCTATAATCATAGTCCTTGAACTCTCCTTTTTTCCTTTCTTCGCACTTATCAACCTGCAAAATCAAATCAACCTTGGTACTCACATTTCATCAGTACCTTCTGCCAGGGGCCATCTCCAGTCATCCTGATCTGTATTTTGCTCCTGGACCCAGATGGCTCTGAAAGAGAAAGTAAGGCTGGTAACCTTGCACAGCCCTCCCTCACTTAATCTAATTCACTTGCAAGTCATGGCATCAGCTTCCTGATGTCATTGTCCTCTTTGAGAAGAAAGGACAAATCACAACCTGTGAGTAATCCAAGCTGCCCCGCTGGGGACCCAACAGGCCAGTTCCAGTTGGGCAACTCAGCTCCTTCCTCTACTCTCTTCTCTCCTCTCCTTTACTCTTTCCCTTTATTTCCCTTCCCTTTCCTTCCCTCCTTCCTCTCCCTCTGTCCACATGAGGTATCATGTTCTTACCTGTGGGTGCTCTGCCCAAAAGAATGTAAATTTTGAAGGCTGAAGCCCAGTAAGATATCTTAGGGTTTACTAGCTAGATTTCTTTCTTAAAGACCACATCTTAAACCCAATACACTCTGGCTCTCATTGATTGACCAACAATAGGTCCCAACCCAAGCATCACTTAGTGGTCTGGTCACTGGTTTGGGCCCTGATAGCTCAGAGTGAATGTAAATAGTTCTTATTTCTGTTTTGTCCAGAAATCCTGAGGGTCTTCCCCTCACAGATCTATTTTTTTTAAAGAGGCCATTCTTTGCTTCACTTCTTATTAAGCCTCCATCACTGAATGGGTGCTGCTTCAGACAAACTGAGACCTGTTAAAGACCTTAGTTTGAAAAGGCCAAGGTTCTCCCACTGCATCCTGGGTCATCTTCAGTTGTCCTGATCCATATCTGGCCACTGGACCCAGATGGCTCCAGAAGAGAAAGTGAGGCTGGTGACTTTGCACAGCCCTCCCCCTACCCACCCCTTAAATCCAATTCACTCGCAAATCATAGCACCATCTTCCTGACATCATGGTCTTCTTCAAGAACGAAGGACAAACAACAACCTTGTGCCCCTCTGATCTGAGGGCAGATCCCTGAATTCTAAAATTGCACTCCTAATTTCCCTCTAGTTACACTGCTTGGGGTCCTCTTTGGACTTCATCGTGCTCCCGCACTGGGTACCTTCTACACTCTGCCCTCCCCATCTTTTCAAGTTTTTGGGTGTTGTCTTCTTTTCTGAGTTGGTGAATGAGCAGCGATCTCCAAATGGACACTCTAATACAAACATCCTCGTTACCCAATAGAAAGCCTTCTGGAATGGCTATTTTAATGATTTAAAGTGCATATTCTACGTGTGAATGGCAGATCCTTAGTATTATTCTTAAATATGAAAAATTGTTATGGATGAACAATTGGTAAAAAATTTCAGCTAGCTGAAAATTCAGATAAACGTTTTCAAAAGGGGGGAAATTTTATTGTAGATATTTGCTTCTCATGTCCATATCCAAGCAGGTTTGAATTCTTGTATTTTTAACATCTATCGCATCTGTCTCCTCTCTAGTCACCCCACAACCACCCAAGGAGAGGTAATCATCATCTCTTGGACTAGAGTATTCCAATAGCTTCTTAGTCTTTCTGTAGCTGGTGTCTCCCTTTTTTCAAACCATCCTCTCCACAGATGCCAAATTGATATTCCTAAAGTACAGCTATGACCGTGTAACTCTTACTAAAGAAGCTTTGGTGACTTCCCCCTGCCTTGCCTCTAAGATAAAATACAACTTCCTTTGGCATTTGACATTCCTTAAAACTCAGTTCATCCTCAACTCAGCCTATCATTCTAAGAGGCTGAATAATCTCACTCCAAACTGACCTGCTTGTGATTCCCTGTACAGAGCCTTTTATATGCTACCTCTTTGTCTTTGTATAGTCTGTCCCCCATAAGTGCAATTCTTTCTCTTTTCTGCTCTTAGAACCCCTCTGCTTCTTAGAACCCCTAGTTTCCTTCACGGTCAAGCTCCTGACACTTCATTGCAGAGGACTTTCCTGATTTCCCCAAGTTGTCAGTCACTTCCTCCAAAGCACTGTGTACTTTTCTATCAAATGAGAATTATTTGTGTAAACCACTTTGGAAATATTAAAGAGCTAAAAACATGTTAGTGATGATGATGATAATAAGGATGATGTAACCAGTTGTATTTCCTAGTTCTAATTGGCCCAAGATTTAGGGACTGTGGGGATGATAAACTTCCTGGATGTTTCTGACCATTTGGTACCTCAGTGCTGAAAAGGCTTGTCACTCTCTGAAGGTAGAGCCATGACCATTAAAACCTCCATCAAAGGAGGTGGCTAGGGACAGTCCTCTCTTCATTTCCCACCAGGTGAACTGCTTTCGACCTTCTCCATGATGCCATCATAGCCCAATAAACTCATTATTGGGAAATCTCATCACATTGAAAAATCAAAACCTTGATATTGACATTTTATCAGTACCCTCTGCCCCACTGATCTGAGGGCAAATGCATGAGCTCCAAAACTTCCATTTAAAGAGGGGCCAAAGACAGTCACTACTCATTTCCTCTAGCTGTACTACTTCCGTTATCATAATCCTGTACCAGGTATCTTCTGCACTCTGCCCTCCTGATTTTTTCAGCTTTGTGTTGTTATGTTGTCTTCCCCTGTTAGATTGTTAGTTTCTTGAGGATAGGGACTGTCTTTCTTCTTATTTGTATTTCTATCCTAAGAGCTTAGCACAGTGTCTGGCACATAATAGGTATTTAATAAATGTTAATTGCTTGACTTTTGTATGATGCAGAAAACCCTGAGTGGTCCTCCTCCACCTCATGATAGTAGTAGAAGGACAAAGTACTGGCTCAGATAAAAAGAGTCAGCTTGTGGCTTTTTCTTCTTCCTTCAACACTCCAAGTAGAATCATGTAACTGAGATTTCCAGTTGGGGGTGGGTGATGACCTGGTCCTTTCATACCCTGGCACGAAGGTAACTTTTTACATAACAGCTAGAAGAGTGGGACCCCACTGGACAAGCTCGTATGTGAGCGCTTAGTCTTTTTATCATCCATTTTGAGTCTTCTTTTCTGAGTAGATGACCGAGCAGCAATCTCTCTATGGACATGTCTAGGCTTGGAGATGACCTCATGGTTTTCAGTAGTCTGAAAGTCTGGCTAACTGGTGGCAAAGTGAGTTTCTTCATCAGAGATGACTACTAGCAGTAGGATGACTAGGAGTTGTTTGGACAGAGATAAGGCAAGATGTGGCTATGGCCATTCACTATGGCCACAGATTGCTTTGTGTTCTAATGAGGCTTAAGTATCAGTCTCCCAAGAGATTATAGGTATAGATTGAGTTACTGAATCCTTTTTTAAAGTAGTTTTGCCAATGTACAGTCTTTAGCAACTTTCAGCATTTTTTGGTGGGTGTATAGAAAATAAATGCCTATCTTATACCTGGTTCACATTACGAGAATCTTTTTAATTCTCTGCTTTTTGAGGAGATGTAGACTTGAACTAAAACCTAAGCCTTAAAAAATTTATCCCAAGGTGCTTGGGTTGGGGTTTAATGAGTTTAAGGGTATGATGCCAGGCTCCCCTAAGACTGAACCCAGTTGGACTGCATGCCTTCGCCCAGGATTGAGAAGGTCCATTCTGTTGGGTACAGAGAAGAGGTATAGTTTCTCAGCTGTTTAGGCCCAGCAGTAACTGCTTATCATTACAGTTACATATCCTGTATTCACATATCTGTAAACATGTCATTCTTCCCCTCTCTACTTTCTTACTGCTCCCCTATCCCCTAAGAAGGAACTCGAGGGTAAGAAGACTAGGAAGGCAGGAGCACATTTTATAATACCAAACAGAGGACTTTATATTTGATCCTGGAGGTAGCAGAAAGTCTCTGGAGTTGACTGAGTAGAGAATGACACAATCATAATTACACTTAAAAATCAGTTTGGTAGCTGAGGATAGATTGGAATGGGACAAGAGTTATTGCATTCCAATTATAACGCTAATGCAATAGTCCAGGCTAGAGGTGATGAAGGCATGAACTAGGATGGTGGTTGTGTGAGTGGAAAGAAGGGGTCATATATAAGAAACATCGTTAAGGTAGAAATGACAAACCTTGACAGCAGATTGGATATGTGGGGTGAGTGTGAGTGAGGATGACTCCAAGTTTGTGAGCCTGGTTCCCTTAACAGTAGTAGGAAAGTTTTAAAGAGGTGAGAATTTGGAGGGGAAAGATAATGATTTCTGTTTTGGACTTGAGTGTGAGATGTCCAAAAGGCAGTTGGCAATTTAGGACTAGAACTCTGAAGAAAAACTAAGGCTGGATATATAGACCTCAGAATCATTTATATAGCAATGATAATTTAATATGCGGGAGGTTATGAGATCACCAAGCGAGATAGTATAGAACAGAGAGTGAAGAGAAGGGAGCCCGGAACAGTCTAGGGGAATATTGAAGAGAGGTTATATAGTAGGAGTTGAACCAGGAAAGAGAGCAATGTTATTAAAAAAAAAAACCTACAGGAAAGAGTACTCAGAAAGTGATTAATAGTGTAGCAGAGATCAAAAATGATGGGGACTGATAAAAGGCCATTAGATTTGGCAAGTAAGAGATCATTGGTGATTTTGGGGAAAGCAGTTTGGCTGAATGATGAGGTGATGAAGTCAGAAGTCAGATTGCAGAGGGCTCAGAAGAGAGTGAATAAAACCATTCCAAATCTCTCATTTTACAGATGAGGCAAGTGAAGCCCAGAAAGGTAGAGTGATTTCCCCAAGGATGCACAGGTAGGCAATCAATCAGTCATGGATTCAGGTGCCTATGTGTCAGGCAATTAATAAAGTTTTCTTTTAATATCAAATTATTATCCCTACATTTTCATTTGCATATTATCTTTCCCTAACAACATATTTTTCATCTGTCTATCTCTCTTTGTCTCTCTCTCTCTCTCTCTCTAACACAATCACCACCCTAGTTCAGGTATCGAATGGAAGAAACAATTAGAAAAAAAAGGGAGCAAAGAAAAAAAGGTGAGAAATGTGTGGAAGCCATTATCCCTAGATATACCCCTAGTCATTTTCCCTCCTTTCTCAAATCCTCAACATTAGATGGTGGTAAAAGGAAAAAAAAAAAACAAACAAACCCTGAATGGCAGGGGGTGACATGACAAAGCCCTGTCTCTGGACGCTGGAGTGGAGGGCTTTTGTTCAAATGCCACCTCTGATTCTTTCCATGTGACCTTGGCCAATTATTAACTCGACAAGCAAGTATTAAGACCCCATTCTATATCTAGTACTGTGGCCAAGTGAATTAATCTCCTACAGCCTCAGATTCCTCATCTGCAAGAGGAGTCGAGGTTGGATCATACGGCCTCTGATGTCCGGTTCTAGGTCTTAGGTCTTATGGCGGGGCACAGCAGCAAGCCCTAACGTGGCAACAGACTGGGCATGGAGGGGCCGCGTCCAAAACCCGCCTCCGAGGAGGCTGTTACCACTCCTGACAGGTCAAACCAAGGAATGACACATGGCTTAGCCAGGTGGCGTTTCAGTGCCCAGGGACGGGCACGGTGACAGTGCAGGAAGATGATGCCCGTGGCCCTTGGGTGACCCGTGCGCAGTCGGGCAGCAGAGCTCAGGTGGCGCAAAAGCTCCCGGGAGGGAGGAAGAAGTAAATCCCCCGCCACGTGGGCGCCCGCCCCTCCCCCTCCCGGGCCCGGATTCGGTTCTCAGCGTCCACACCTGCAGCTCCACTAGTGGTGGAAGGGGGCTGGTCGTCGCCAGAGGCTACGTCAGAAGAGCCGGGCGGCTTGGTCCTGGACACAACCCCACAGGGCCCGCGGCCTCGAGGGAGCCGGTGCCTCTAGGGACGCTTAGGCCCCAGCTTACGTTGTGTTCCCCTAAATCCTTGCCCCCCTCGGGGCCGGTGTCAGGGTCAGAGTCAATCCTAGGCAGCTGGGAATCCTATGGGGGAGGGGCTCGAGGTGGACTTGGGGGAAGCTTTGGGTAAAGGAAACGGCCGCGGCCCGGGAACCCTGGCCGCCGCTCAGCCAATCCTCAAGAGGCATCTGTGAGCCGCAGCCAATCCGCGCCCGTCTTGTTCCAGGGTGGGTCCCACCCACTTTACACCGTCTCCCTCTCTCCTCCGGTCCAGCGCCTTGTCGGCTCCGGTTGCTGTTTGAGGGTCATCGCAGTTGGCCACAGCCGGAGCCTTCGGACAGGGCACTGGAGGCTTTGCTGGCGTTCCCCGGGTTCCCCTGCTGTTGTCACTGAGGATGAGTGCCCAGTCCGCCGAGTGCAGACCCCGCGGAGACCGTCGGCGCTGTTTTATCTAGCGACTGGTGAGGGGCGGCCAGGGGGCGGGGGGGCGAGCCCGAGCCCTATAGGGAGGTCTACCCCGCACCACCTGGCCGAGCTGTGTGTATGTATGTGTTTGTGTTTGTGTGTGTGTGTGTGTGTGTGTGTGTGTGTGTGTGTGTGTTGGGGGGGGGTTAGGCCCCGCCCGAGGGTGTTTATCTGAGGACCCGGCGAGGGTTGGCCTGGGCTAGGCCCTCTACAGATGAATGGTCAGTTGGGTTACGTGGTGGTGGCACCACCTGCCTCCGTGGATGCAGCGTCCAGAGTCTCTGACCTTTGGCTTGGGCCTCATCCTCCCTAATATCTACGCCCTCACTTGTTGTGGGGCTCTTGTGTCTCTTGTCACATGATGTGGTTCTACAAACGTGGTTATACTTGGGGTCCTGTAATCTCGGGCTCGAACTCTGAAGCTGGAGAGTTGAGCTGTAGGTTTTATTTTTAATTTTGAAGTGACCACGCTTGGGGAAAACAAAGCCCCCTTGGTCTTGAATCTAGCAGATGAAATACGGAAACGGGAACTTTACATTTATTTTCAAACCAATCTCATTTTAAAGTTCCCTGCCAAACATAAACCTTTTTTCTCTCCTCTTCCCCAGAGCAAAAGTTGAGGAAGGATTTAGGTGTCACTTTTTTAATCCACAGATTAATGCTTTTAAAAATTTGAGTGGCAGCAAAAAAAGAAGGGTGTGCATTTACACCAGACCACAAATCCAAACTACTTTGAACTACTTTCCCCCCTCCCGCCTCCTTTGCTTTACTCACATACTATGTTTCTACCATACTGTGGAATGGAGTGCAAATTCAAATGCCTAAGTACTTTTTGTTGTTGGTACTGAAACCTCAAATGTTTTATTTTTTTTGTTTACCCCAAATGTTTTAAATTTTTATTTGTTATACTCATTTTAGTTTAATTCTTTTTTAAATTTATTGTTTAAGACTTGGAAACGAAAATCTGCTTTGGGCTATGCACCACGTTCCATAGAGGAGCAGAGAAGCTTATCCCGTTTGTCAGTCAGTTTGGAAGAAGTGTGGGGTTGAAATTACTGATCTTGTGTACATGTCCCTTTTCATAAGGTTGTTGAAATAAACATTTTGAAAAGTGTAAGAAGCTTTGAGGTACAGGACAGGTGAATTAAAAAATAAGTCATTCTATTTTGAAAATAATTTGAGTGAACGTCAAATTTTATTGCTGTTTATATGGAAGAAATTAGATGCTGTATCTATTGAAGTTTCCTCCAAAAGTAACATGGGAAAAATTATCCAAATTAGAATGTTGTTATTGTGCTGGTCCGGCAGCTAGGTGGCACAGTGGATAGAGCCCCAGGCCTGCAGTCAGGAAGACCTGAGTTAAAATCAAGCCTTATCCACTACCTTTGTGATTGTGGGCAAGTCACTTAACTCTGTTTGCCTCAGTTTCTTCATTTGCAAAATAAGCTGGAGAAGAAAATGGCAAATCACTTCAGTATCTTTACTAAGAAAACTCCAAATGAGGTCACAAAGAGTCAAATATAATTGAACAATAGTAACATTGTACGGGTAAAGGATTGGAATAAATTTGCTATCTACAACACAACGAAACTTGATAAGATATTAAAGAGAGAAAATTCTCAGAACAACTTTTTTTTTTAATGTAATAAAGAATAAGTTTTGTAACCTTATGTGAATAACAGTTTTGGTGTTGTAAAAACGATTGTATTTGATTCCGGCTAGTCATTTAGGTATTTCATTCATGATGTCATTTCATTTAAGAATCATAGAATGCTAGAACTGAAAGGTTCCTTAGAGATTATCTAAGTTAACTAATTTTATGGATGAGGATCATAGATTTAGAGCTTGTAGAGACCTTAGAGATCTTTATTTTTAATTAACCCTTCATTATACAGATGAGGAAATGGAGGCCCGAAGATGTTAAATGACTTTTTTGAGGTCACTGAAGATAGTAAGCCACAGAGTATAGGTCCTCTGATTCTAAATCCAACACTCTCCCCTATACCATGTTGCTTTGGGTACAAACCTATGTAACATTTTGGATTTATGGAACATTTTTATAATCATTTGTCATTTATTTATCACCTGCTGTGTGTAATATACAGTCTTAGGGACTGTTGGGGGAAAAAACCACATGACAGTTCCTGATCCTAAGACCCTAGGGAATTTAGCTTCTGCTTGGAGAAAAAAGACAAGCACATAAACAGATATCAATACAATTAGAGACGTTAAATTATTCTGTATCATTTTATAATTGATTCCACTCTGTGATTGAGACTATTCTGTATTACTGCCCTATTTCGCATGATTACTCATGCCACATTTTTATCCTTGAGTTGAGCTCGAGAATTTAGCTAAAGTTAGTTTGATAGTCTCACATGCTGGTAATACCTGGGATACTTCATGGATGTCTGTCTAGCCCCACAAAATTAGCATCCTTGAAAGATTTGTCATAAGTCCTTTCTTGTCTTTGTGCAGTTATGGGAGTTTTTATCTTTTTATCTCTGTATCTTTTTATCTGCAGTGAGATACCTGGTCTGTTAGTTGTGAGCCTCTAGCATAGATGACAAGATACAGATGTGTTCTATAAAACAATTAACGTTCCTTAATTGTTAGGCCAGAGATTAGCCTTAGCTGAATGCCAGCCCATCTTTCTCAGTATAGCCATTTGTAATGTTCTTGCCTCAACCCTACAACCTATCCCCTTTTTTTTCACCTCTACCAAGACCCTTTCTTTGTGTGTTTATAAAAAGGGTCCCCTCCTGAGCGGGGAACTGGCTTTGCTGAGACTGCCAGCGTGACCAACTATAAACAGTTAAACACATCACTGTTAATAAAATTTTGCTGTGAGTCTCCCTCAGTCTAGCTTGATTAAATTTTCTTGAGAAACAAGGCAATCTATCAGTATTATATTTATAATATACTGTATACATATACATATGTGTATGTATGTATACTACTGAGATGAAATTTTGGAAGAAGAGGGAGAAATTACTGTGTCTCTACGAGTGATCAGGGAAGGATTCATAAAGGAGGTAGTATTTTAGTTGGGCTTTGGAATATGGAAGCAAATTAACTAGGCGGAGAGGAGTGAGGAAAGCATTACAAGTTAGTGACCATGGAATAAATAAAAGCTTGGAGGTAAAACTATGGAAGGCATGTTCTAGGGACTGGTACTAAACTGGCATGGTCAGAGTGAAAGGTTCTTCTATGTATGGATTAAGATATAGGGTTGGAAAAGATAGTAGGTTGAGAACACATTGTATAGTGTCTTGAATGTCATGCTAAGAAGTTTGGACTATTATTTCTGGGTTTTAGAGGAGAGAAGTCATAGGATCAAGCAGTGTTTTAAGGAAATCAGGTGGTTTAATTTGGCCTTGATATGCTTAATGAATTGTAATTCGAGGACACTGAAGACCAGGAGACAAGAGGCTCTTGAAATTGCATAGATTTAGGTAGTGAAGGATGATTTCTGTGGGAATAGAAAGTTAGGAACAGACACAATTTGAAAAACATTGGGAAGGAATAATTAATTGAACTTGGTACTTGATATAAAAAAAGAC
The DNA here is from genome assembly GCF_011100635.1 of Trichosurus vulpecula. Classification (NCBI taxonomy): domain Eukaryota; kingdom Metazoa; phylum Chordata; class Mammalia; order Diprotodontia; family Phalangeridae; genus Trichosurus; species Trichosurus vulpecula. The sequence goes on from NC_050579.1 coordinate 192,202,449, forward strand.
TAAAGTGCTGACTGGTGTAGGGGTGAGAGATGATACTATTTACAAGGCTATCCTTAGACGTTTTGAGTTTTAGGTAATGAGACTACCAAGTGGAAATGTCCAGACAGTTTAAGGAATGGAATCATACTTTGAGATAGAAGACAAGGCTTAAAGACAAAGATTTATTTTCTTAAGAGTAGATGGACGTATCCACAGAAAAGAATGTAGAAAGCCAACGACTGAACCTTGAGGAAAGCTCCAGACTTGGGGTGTGGGAGGGAGAAGAACCAGTCAAATAGAGAAAAGGATGGATCAGAAATGGGAATACCAAGATAGTATAAGGGAAAGAGTATTATGCAGGCATCAGCAGATTTACAGTATGTTACATTGATTAAACTCTTTTAACCAGGATAGGGTAGTGAATAGCAGCAATTGCTGCAGAGATTGTAGAGAGGGAAAATTAAGGAAATGTTCTTATTTAGCAAATAGGAAGTTACTGCTAAACTTATGGAGCAGTGAGTCAAATTCAAATAGAGGGTCCTTGAAGGTACGTAGACTTAGAAAACCACAAATTATCATTATCTATGTTGTATTGTATTTTTATTCATTTGATTAAATGTTTCCTAATTTCATGGGACTAGACCATGGTCTAGGAGTTTTGCTGGCCAAGGGAGTTTGACCTGTAGTCTGTAGTTTCAGTAAGATGATCATATAGGTAGAACCTGCATTAGTGTCAGAAAAGGGTTCATTCAGATAAATGCAGACCAATTTAAACACTTAGTCATAGAAGGAAGGAGACAAGTAGGTTAGTAGTTATGTAGAGCAATAGATTAAAAAAAAGCTGTTGTTTTTTTTTCTTTTAAAGATAAAAGAGACTGAACTTACAGGCAAAGGAAAAAACTAATAAGGAAAGATCTGAAAATAGATTGCTCATGATCTAGAACTTATGCCTGTCTTCAGGGCACTAGATCCCTTTCAGTTTTGCTGTTGAGTCTGTGACTAGTCATTGCCCAAGATTGTACTTCTGCAATGTCCCTTACATCCTCGTACTTCCTTTCAACCAACAATCATTTTTAAGTGCCTTCTGTGTGGCAGATACTATGTTAGGTACTGTCAGATACAAATACAAATAATGAAACAATCCTTGCTCTTGAGGAACTTAAATTCTAATGGGGGAGTCAAATAGATGTAAGTGTATAGAGATGAAATATAAAGACAGTAAATGCAAAGCAAAATAGTTAAATAAAAGGTGGTTCGGAAAGGAGGATGATGGCTCTTGAAGGAAAGGCTTCATGTAGATGGTGATATTAGAACTTGTCTTAAAGTAAGAGGTATTTGATCAGTCAGATACGCAGAGATGGCCAGTAAAAAGACATGGAGTTGAGGGATGCTATGTGTAAAGAATAGCAAGTAGGCCAGTATTGCTAGATCATAGTGTGTGTAAAAAGATCAGAATGGTAAAAGGGACCAGGTCATGAAGGGTTCAAAAGATAAACAGAAGTTTATATTTTATCTGAGAGTCAGTAGGGAGCCGCTAGAGTTTGAGTAAGGGGAGTCAGATCTGTGCTTAAGGAGAATTATTTTGGCAGCTATATGGAGGATGGATTGAAGTGGGCTGACGTGAAATAAGAAGACTAGTTGGGAGGCTGTTGCTATATTTCAGGCCAGAAGTGATGAAAGTTTTAACTAATGTGGTAGCTGTCTGAAAAGATGTATGTGAGAAATGTGAAGATAGAAATGTCAAGATTTGGCAAGTGATTGGGCATATGGGCCGAAGGAGAGTAAGGAGACAATGGGAGTAAATACCAAGGTTACCAACCTTGAGGTACTAAAAGAATGGTGATGCCTTTGACACTAGTAGGGAAATTTTGAGGGGAAGTGGGTTAGTGGAGAAAGATGAGTTCAGTTTGTACCTGTTGAGTTTTAGAGGGGACATCGAATTCAAGATGTCCAGAAAGCTGTTTGTGATGTGGGACTGAAGCTTAGGAATTAGCCCTGTGTCTATATATCTGTGAGTCATCTTCATAGAGATGATAATTAAAACCTTTGGGAACTGAACGGGCATTGAGATACAGTGTAGAACAATGGTTCTTAATCTAGAATTTGTGAATTGTTTTAAAAATGTTTACACAACTATATTTGAACATAATTGGTTTTGTAGTCTGATTTAGCTTATTTTATGCATTTCATTATATGACTAGAAGGTTAGGAACCACTCATGGAGGGGGAGAAAACAAGAGGGGTCTGGACAGAGCCTTGTAAGAATATCCACAGTTGGAAGTTATGTGCATGATTATCCAGTAAAGGAGGCTGAAAAGGAGAAATCAAGTAGGAGAAGAGCCAAGAGAGGGTAATGTCATGAAAAACCAGAAAGGATAAAGTATCCAGAAGGGAGGGGTATTCATCAATATTAAATATAGAAGAAAACTCAAGAAGGATGAGGACTGAGGAAAAAAAATCATATCTGGAAATTAAGAGAGTATGATCATTCAGTTATCTTATTTCAGGCGTCCATCACCTTTGCCTAGACTATTTCAATAGCTTCCTATTTGGTCTTCCTCACTCAAGTCTCTGACTCCCTTGTCTCTGTCTTCCATATAACTTCCAAGTTCATGTTCTAGAGCACAGGTCTATTCATAACACTCCTCTGCTTAAGAACTTAAGTGAATTCCATTTCTAGGATAAAATACAAAATCCTCTTTGCATTTATGATTTCAACCTATTCTTCTAGACCAACAGTTCTAGTCTGTGGACTCCTAAAGGTTCCATAGATAGATTTCAGAGTGTCTTGTGAACTTGGATGGAAAAAAATTATATCTTTATTTTTACTAATTTTTTTTGTTTCCATTCTAATCTAAGGTATTATGCATTAAAAAGATTATTTTGACAAGTGGTCCCTAGGCTTTAAGTGGATCCCTAGTGCCAAAGGGATCCATCACATAAAAAATGTGAAGAACCCCTGGCCTAGACTGATTTCACAATCAGTCCCTCTCATACATCCTGTGTTTCTGCCAAATAGACCTACTTACTATTCTCCATCCCTTTGTACAAGCTCTCCCATCTCTTCTCATTTCTGCCTCTTGGAAGCCCTAGTATCCTTTAAGTTGCAGCTCAAGTGCTACCTCCTTCTTAAGGCCCTTCCTGATTTCCTGAAACAACTCCCTCTTATCTCCCTTCTCCCCTTAGTGTTTCCCTCCCTCTGAAATTATATTTACTCTGTATGTATTTTTATTTCTTATGTTTATTTTTTGTTCCACCTTGTAGAATGTATACACTTTGTGTGAAACGGTACTTGTGGAATTGAATTTAGAGATTATTCTAGTCTAAACTCATTTTAAGAATGAGGAAACAGGGCCAGATAGGTTAAGTGATTTGCCCAAGGCCAGATTGATAGTAAGCCGCAGAGTCATGATTTAAAGCCAGGTTCTCTGACTCACTGTCCAGAGTGCAGTTTGTATTATACTGTGCTTTTTCAAAGTTCAGGGAAGGAGGTGCTAGAGGATCATTTAGCCTGAAAAAAAACAAGGGTTTTATTAAATGGGGAGTCATTGAATTTAATAAATCAGCTTGTTTATGATTAGGTCATATTTGGACATTATTACCAAACATTTTTTATCAGCTTACAAATGTTAAGATCTGTAGCTAAATCTTTTAGAGAAAGTTCTTTCTTTTTTAAAATAAAGGTATTAAATTAAATGAACACTTTTAGCATTTCACAGGGTTTTTTTCCCCCTCCCAATACAGATAGTAAAATAAAATTAGTATTTTACCATTTTGTTTGCTTTGGAAAGGTGGATATTTACAAAATGTGTTGGTTGTGAAAATTTATTTAGAGGCCTGTATGTTGCATTTGTAGAATATATCTGTTCTGTTATCATCCTGATGAGTAATTTATTCCAGAGATCACAGAACTATTCTTAACCATAGAACTCAGAAATTGGTTTATTCTGGCTCTATAAGTGATAGTCTGGATATGTACACAGAATGAAGGGCTATTAAGTTTAGGTAAAAAAAAAAATGTGATGAAGGTCATAAGATAGTAGAATTTAGAGCTACAAGAGAATTTAGAGATAATCTAGTCAAGGTCCAGAGAGGTTAAGTGATTTTTTTTTCTAAGGTGACAAGTGGCAAGTAGTAGAGTTCTTTAGCCCTGGCTTTTTAAATTGTATATTATTATTTTTAAGTAGACAAAGCCAGAAATTTAAGATAAAAATTTTTAGAATTAGCTTTTGCATGAAGTTGTAAATAGACCAACATGAATTTTCAGTCAATCAGCAAGTATTTATTAAATGTCTTTTATGTAGCAGGCATTGCACTAGACACTTTGGTTGTAAGGATGAAGAATGAATTGATCTCTGGCAAGCAGAGGGAGACAACAAATACATATAAAATATGAAGTGAATACAAAATGCTGTATACACAAAGTAATTACATATAGGGTAGTTTGGAAGTAAAAGCACTAGTTGTTGGAAGAATCAGGAGAGATTTCATATAAAAAAGATAATAATTGAGCCTGCATCTTTAAGAAAATAAAGGGACACTAAAGAGAAGGTAAGGAGGGAGTGCATTCCAAGCATATGGGATAGCCACTGCAAAGGCAGGGAGATGAGGGATGGAGTGTCTTGTGTGAGGAACAGAGGAGAGAAGGGAAGGAATAGCCATTTATTATATGCTGTATTATTTCACTTGATCCTCACAACAGTCTTGAGAGATAGGTGCTGTTATCCCCATTTATAGTTGAAGAAGCTTAGAGAGACAGAAATTAAGTGACTTGCCCAGGATCACACAGCTAGTAAATGTATGAAGCTTGGGTTTGACCTCATCTTGGTTGGATTGCTGAGTTCTGGAGTACAAGAAATGTTCAGTGAGGCTGGAAAGATAAAGTGGAGCTAAATTGTTTAAGGCTTTAAAAACTAAACAGAAGTTTATATTTGATCCTAGAGGCGATAGGATGTCACTAGAATTGATCTGAGTAGGGGAGTCACATGGTTAAATCACTTTTTTTTTAGGAAAAATACTTTGGCAGTAGTGTATAGGATGGCATAGAATTAGGGAGGGAGACCAAATAGGATTCTATTGCAGTAATCTAGACTAGATGATGGCGGCCTGAAGTAAGATGGTAGTTGGGTAAGTAGAGAGCAGGACTTAGACAAGAGTGATGTTGTGAAGGAGTTGGCAGCTGATTGCATATGCTTGGCAAGTGTTCGACACAAAGCAGATGCTTAGTAAATGTTTCTTGATTGATATATGTAGTAGGGGAAAGTGAGGAGTCAAGGATAATGCTAAATTGATGAACCTGAGGTACTGGCAGTGGTATCTGACAAAACATAAGGAAGTTTTAAAGAAAGGAAGGTTAAGGGGAAAAGATTATGAGTTTGATTTTGGAAACGTTGAATTTTAATATGACTCTGGGACATGGTTTGAAATGTATAATAGGAAGTTGGTGATGTGGGGCTGTAGCTCAGGAGAAATACCAGAACTGGACATGTTGATCTGGGATACCATAGTTGAAGCCATGGGAGGTAAGTAATGACATTGCCAAGAGAAAATGTGTAGAGGAAGAAGAGCAGACCACCTAAGACAGTACCTTGAAGAACACCCTCTATTTGAGGGTATGAAGCGGATGATGAGCCAGCAGAATGGTCAGGAAAATCGGGAGGGAGGGAAGGAAGGAGGGGGAAAGAGAGAGAGAGGGAGTGAGTGAGTGTGTGTGTTTATAAAGATATAGCAGACATTCATATACATATACAGTTAATAAATGCATATACACAGATACAAGATACTATAGGAGGGAGGGCGTTAATAGCTGGGGGAAATCAGCAAAGGCTTCATACAGAAGATGGTGTCTGAGCTGCATCTTGAAGAGAGGAGCTCTAATGAATCTTATGAATCATTGTCCAACCCTCTTATTTGAAGATTAGGAAACTGAAATTCCCAAGAGGACAAATGACTTGCCTAAGGACGTACAACTACTCAGTGGTAGAAATGAAACTAGAAGCCTGGTCTTCTGAACCCCAGTGTACTGACTTATCCACTATACCATATGTATATTTTAGTGTTTGAAATGGAGAGATCCTTAAGGGATTTTCTCATTTTTAATTGCTGTGGGGAAGTGAAAATCTAGAATATTTTAGTTCTTTTTCTTATGAGTACAGGAAATGATTTCATATGTATTGTGTTACTTGTGTTTTGTCTTTTTCCTGGAAGTACACTTTCAATGCCAGAGTTGTATGCTTTTCAAAGTGAGGCAAAATGAATGAGTGTTTTGGGTATGAAACATAACTAACTTAATATAAGTGTTCAAATACTTCGATTTTCCTTGAGGTAGTAATTTGTAATTAATACTATTGATAAACCTTTAAAGAACTCTTAGTGGGCATTAGAAGTAGTCTAATCATTAATGTACAACCTGAAGTCATATATAAGGCAAAAATGTTGAGAAAAGGGTAGAGTTTACTGAAGGAAAGGTAAATAATACTGTGCTGAGTATAATAGTGATTAAGCTGTCTGCTTTTGATTCTTTAGGATTTATAATATGCTTGATGTTAGAATTTCTACATGGAGTGAGGAATTTGAAGAATGGTATCTTGTGATGTCATAGCATTTCAGATGGATAGTAAACAGTATTTTCCATATTTTAAAATTACATAATTGAGATTCCATGGCATGATAGCTTTGTTGAGTAGAATTCAACTTCATAACACCTCAGTTGATGGGAGTTACCTGCTAGAAGCAGTAACACAGAAGTTTAAATTAGCAAAAAGAAGGATCCATCTCTGCATGTACCCTGGCTATTCACATTCTTCTTTGGATGAGAGCTTCCTTCATAGTGGCTGCCTAGGTTGGAGTGATCCCTAGTATGGCTGTTGAATAAGAGCATCTCTTTAGGGTCAAAACTATGTAAGACAAATCATTAGAGGAAATAATACTATAACTTTCCTTGAAACTGTTAACTGGAGGCTGATAATTGTACAATTTTTAACAATACTTCTTTTATTAACAATTTAATGAATTTAATCTCATTTAAGAAAAAATTATACCTTATTTCCCTGTTCTTCTCTTACAGGTCTCCCTTGCAATTATGGATATTTGAAAAGATTTTAGACAGTGTGGAGGGGGATTTCCCCTCCCCACTCCCTCTTGGTGCTTGACTCCTGGAATAATTTATGAACAGTGGAGAATTTTTTATTTTAATAATATGCATTTGATATAAACTTTATAGATATTTATACTTAAATTTTTTTAAGTGCCAAAATAAATTGCACAACGATTCATAGTTTTGTATCATTGTCCTGAGGAAAGGAATTTGAATTCTGGGAATACCATCTATCCCCAGCGTAGTTCAGCCTAAAAAGCATATTGATGCTTTGGCCCTCTCTTTTTAATTTAAATAAAAATAAACAAGACTGGTTTTAGTGAATTGATCTTCTGAAGAAAGAATAAACAGTGTGAAAAAGAGTAGGATGAGTTCTTCTATGCCAGACTGTACTTTAAAGTGTCGATCCCTGAAGCATGCTTTGGATATCCTTTCTGTAGTAACAAGGGGGAATGAAGGCCAGATTAAGGCCTTTCTTTCTACTTACTGTTACAATGCTGCAACTATCAAGGATGCCTTTGGAAGGAATGTTCTTCACCTTGTTTCATCATGCGGAAAGAAAGGAGTGTTAGATTGGCTTGCAGAGACAAAAGGAGTGGATCTATTGGTGAGAGACAAGGAGTCGGGATGGACAGCTTTGCATAGAAGCATTTTTTATGGACATATTGATTGTGTTTGGTCACTCTTGAAGGTTAGTGCCCTAATTTGTATTAGAATTATTTTTAAAATGCTTGTGTGTTATATATCTTGATTAAATTTTCATTAATTATAGTACTGCTGTTTTAAGTAGCTATTTAGAGATCATTGGTTAATATAAAAGAATAATTGTAAAATATCACACATTGTTTCTGACTAGGGCATATTTTTATAATATCAAAATATATTGTTGATAAATATTTTTTAAAAGATATCTGAAAACAGAATAGCTTTTAAGTTTTAAAACCACTGTTATTTCCATTGTATTTGACAGTAAGGCAATAAAAAGAAATGTTTAGGAATAAAATTGCCATTTAACAATGAACACAATTAAAGTTGGTAGTCACAATTTATAGGTCTTGAATAATTCACATTTTTACAGCATTCCAAAGTAAAAAAGAAAAAAGCTTAAAAATAACCCTATGGGATGAGTAGTAGTGTTCTTATTTTATGGATCATCAAATTGTTTCTTAGATATATGGTTTGGGTTCCCAAGCCGTGAAAAGGAAAATTCTCTTCTGGGAAGGGGAAGGGGAATTGCTTGCTTGCGCATTGAGGATGTGTAGGTATATTCCTGCTGTTGGGTTATTTCCTACTTGGAGAGTTTTCTGGTAGAGAAGTGAGGGGTGGTGGTGAATACATGAACTCACTTGTATGTGTTGGTAGGTAGGTAGCAATAGGCAGGAGTTGGGAGTAACTGAGATATTTCAGGGTGAATTTTCCATGTAAAAATTGTTAGATGGTTAGAGACTATAGTACTGCTAATATGATACTTTTTAGCTTGAGAACCTAGCTATGATATCAGTAAAAATTGCTTCTCAATTGTTTAAAAAAAAAGTATTTGTAGTTTGTATAAGGAATAGCAGAATGGGCTTGAGTTTAGGCTTGATCTGTTTTAAAATAAGAAATATATAATCCTAATTAGATATTGGGAAATTGTTACACTATCAATTCAGAGTTTGTTATCAGTGGATGCTATTTTGTACAAAGAAGCTTAAATATATAGAAATTTCTTACTCAAGTTTTCAGCAAATCTCCCTCCAGGTGAGAGTTTCAGCAAAGGGTTGGTCCTTGTGGAACATGAACTATCATCACAACATCTATGTCAAGATAATAAAATTTTTCCACTCCTCTTAAAAAGCAAAACTTTCTGGACAATTAGTGATGCTAATGTTGCCATTATAAGTTAGGTTAAAAAAAACAAAAATAGAAAATGTTCCTTATTGGAAAATTGTAATTGTCTTCCTGTACAAACTACCTTTTACAAGCCAACTTTCAGAACAAAAGGTGTTAAATGAGAAATTTTCCCATAAATTGTGTGTGTATGTGTGTGTGTATACATACACATACATTTACATATACTTATACACACTAATACACTAATAGCCTAAATACTTTTTATCTTTGAAATAATTTTATTCATAGCTTAAGAGAATTTTGTATGTTTATTTGAGGAAGTGTTACAGCAATGGATGCCTCTAGACAGGCTGCAGGATATTTCTGCCTGGCTGTCTCATCATCACTTAACATATGAAAAAGAGAACTCATCTTTTCCCCTACACACTCTATAGCCACTTAAAACTGCCCCTCTTCCCTGCTTTCCTAATTCTATTTAGGACAACGCTACCTCATTGCCCAGGCTCAAAAATCTGAGTCATCTTTGACTTTTCCTTGAACCTATCATATCCCGTAGCCAAAATTAATTTTTTTGGAAGAAACTTAGCTTAGATCTAAAAATCATATTTGACTCTTTTCACCTTCCTTCCAATCCTGAGTGTTTCAATACTTTTCCATCAAGGCCTTGATTCTTCCAAGGAAACTGTTCTTACTTTTCAGGTGTCTTGTTTTGCCAAGTCCTCTCAAGTTTGCCTCTACAGTATCTTTCCAGATCATCCTCTTTTCTGTACTTAAACTGCTACCATGCTGGTTTAGGCCTTTATCACTTCTCATCTGGTCTACTATAAATTACTACCTGGCTTTCCTGTGCCCATTGCTTTCCCAATTCCATGTCAGTAACCTTCAGTGGCTCCCTGTTGTCAGGAGTACAGAATTCCTGTTGTGCTCTCCCTATTTTAAGGAGTACAAACTCCTTAGTGGAGTATTTGAGATTCTTCTCCTTTTTACCTTTATTTTATATCATTTCCCTTATGAATTCTTTTGTTCCAGCTAAAGTAGACTATTACGTGTTCCCCAGTTATTTTGCTAACTTTGTTATTAACATGTATAGACCACCACCCGTGTCTGGAATTCACATTCCTCTTATCCTTGCTGTAGAAATTTTTTTCTTTCTTAAAGGAAGTAGTATGACCATGTCCATGAAGGCCTCCCTGAAAGCCTTCCTCAACTCTATTCCCATGGCTAAAGTTATTCTTTTCTTTTTGTTTTCTTACAATAGTGGTCAAACTTGGGGCCACAAAGGTCTAGAGTGACGCTTTTTCCAGATTAAAATGTAATTGGGAAATGAATAACCAAATAAATAAAAATACAATATAGATAATGGTAATTTGTAGTTTTCTACATCATTATGTGGGCCTCAGGGATTCATTTATATTTGAGTTTGATAATACTGGCTTATAGTATTTCGTCTGGATTTTTCCTTTATTCTCATCACAGTTTGTTTTCTACTTATTTTTTTCCTCTTGTGCCCCCTTTCCTTCTACTCTGATCCAACTCAACCTTCTTGAAGGAAGGGACTCTTTCGTCTTTTTGGGTTTGTGCTCTGTGTGTGTGTGTGTATGTGTGTGTGTGTGTGTGTGTGTGTGTGTGTATGTATGTATGTATAAAGAGAGAGAGAGGTGCTTAATAAGTACTTGTTGAAAGTATAACTGAATAGACCATCAACTACAAACTTAATTTGCAATTAGTCTTGGAACATTTAAATCGTAAAATAAAATTTCTACTTTCATGTTTCATATTACTTATGCTGTAGTGTTGAAGTTTCAAAAAGTAATTTTTGTGAAAATTGGCCTTCCATATAAGTACATTTGTCAGTATAATTATTAGGACTCTCTGCAGTAACATAAAATAAGTGTCCATTTTATTTCTTATGTTTCCATAATAGAGGTATTGTGCAGAGCGCACTCTTCCCATTGAAGACTGAGGGTTATCGTTATGAACAGTGGTTATTTTACTATATTATTACAGTTATACCCTTGGGTCTTATTGGGATGTGAAGAGCTCTTGGTACCTAAACTAATTGGCCTGTATAGTTGTGCTTTCTGAATTCTCGTGTTAGATTTTTCTAGTCTTTTCTATATCTTCCCTCAGTGTCTCATAGCTTCTCACTTTCCACTTGCTTTCCTGGAACAGTCTTTCTCCACAGTATCCTGATTTGCTAATTCTTATTTTTGGTGATTTTGAAAACTAGACAACCTTTGATCCTTTTTAGAATTTCCACATATTAAGAATGAATAGTTGCTAATTACCTTCACAGAAGTCCTACTCTAATGCTTTATTGTATGATGGAGGTGACCCAGATTCTGAACAGAAGTTCTGGTAGCTCCTACCACACTGAAAAGGCCAGTCAGACCCGGTGATAGAATATATGTCTACTATAGAGGAGCAGCTTAGCTAAGTCATGAGAAGCTCTTCACCAGGTTGATTTTTGGTGATTAAGTTTCAGCTTCAGCAACTCTTAAAGAATCTTCTAGATTTTAAAAAGTCATGCTCTGTATTTGTGGTGAAAGTACTCACACCGAGGAAATCAGAGCTCCATGATTTGTTAGCATATTGAAGTTCCTGGCGCTTCTTGAAGTTTCCAAGTGAGGGCTTGGTGGGTTTTTCCTTGAGTAAAGTGCATATTATTTTAGGGCGTGGGTTTTATCACTTCTATTTTGACTGATCAGAATCCTTTTTTGCTTACTTCCTGGTTTTTTACTATGGTCCAGAGAGGTTGTTGGATATTATGCCCAGTTTATAGATGTATTTTGAACTGTTATATCTTACATAAAAATTTCTTAAATTTGTTTTTGCCTGTCAAAATTTGTTAATAACTTTAACCTAATCTTAATCTTCAAGAGCATGGACAGTTATATTTCTGTTGTGTGAACCAGTCTCTTGTACAAAGTAGGCACTTAATAAAGTTGTATTCAATTTAATAGAATTGACATTAGTTATTTTAATTTTTCTTAGGGTCTTGTGAATGTTACTTATTTTAAATGTATGAAGTAAAGAATCATACTTTATTTTTGTCTGCATTTTTATGGACAAGATTGCTATTCTGCCTCCTTTGCTATGTAAGGAATAAAAAATTGATTATAGGTAAACCTCTGATATAAGATTTTTACCCCCTTTAGCATGGTGTTAGTTTGTATATCCAGGATAAAGAAGGTTTATCAGCTTTGGATCTTGTAATGAAGGACAGACCAGCCCATGTAGTATTCAAGAATACTGGTAAGATACATTCTTATGAACCCATGTTCTTCATAGTTTCATAGATTTAGAGCTGGAAGAGACCTGAAAGGTTATCTAGTTGACTCCAAATTGAGATCCAGCCAGGTGTATTATTGGGGACCTGTTTAAGACTTTTATTCCTAGTAATATGCTCATAAAAATGTGTATTTGGGGTTTTGATATGAGCGTCTACAAGAATTACTCTTATTGGTGGTTTTTATGACACTTTGTTCCATTCTGCATTTGTTACATTTTAGACATAGATTTAGAGTGAGATCTGGTCTTGGGGGAAAAAGTAACAATTGAATATGTGACTAATAAACAGTTTAGCATAAAGGGGAGAAGGTAGAGAAAGAATGAACTTAGCTCCACCTACCAATATGGATCATAATGCCAGTGTAATTTATTTTCTTGCTTTGGGAGTGATCAAGGGGAAAAGGAGAGATTGTCTGCTTTTCATCTGATAAACAGGGAAGGAACTCAGTGAAAGCCACCCAAAAAAGAATGAAAATAAGGATATTACTTTCCCCATTTTACCACCTACTTGTAGCACTCAGCTAGATTTTAGCTTTGATAGCTAAAATATTTCCACTATTGTGGGTACTACCATCATCTAGGATGCAAACTTCAGTTCCTATAAATGAAACAGATTTAAAAAAAAAAACAGACATAATTCTATCACAAGGCCTGGTTAACTCCCCAAATTTGAAACTAAAGATTTGTATCACCAGCCCAGACTGTAATGCCCTAATATTAATCCTGGTGTAGTTTCACATTTACAAAAGAAAACCTTTCGAAAGTGAGGATTTCCTTAGTAACTCGTATTGAATTCCACATTGACTAATTTAAGGTTCTTCTTTATTTGGAACAACATGATCACAGGTGATCTTAATCCAGTAATTAAAATATGTTGAAAGCATTTTTGTAAATATGGTCGTATTCTCCACTTTTAGCTTTGTTTTACATGTTTAAGTTAGTGAAGTTAAATAATGCTTACAATTATCAATGTTAATAAAAGTAAACTTTTATTGTTTGAAAATAGAAAAGTAAAATGACACTCATTTTCATCTTAGATCCTACAGATGTCTACACTTGGGGAAATAACATAAATTTTACCCTGGGTCATGGAAGCCAAAATAGTAAGCATCATCCTGAGCTTGTGGATCTGTTTTCCAGAACTGGAATTTATATCAAGCAGGTATTTTGTAGTATTACATTTAATACTTCTGGAATCCTAAAAAGCGACAGCTAAATCTGATTGCTAATTTAAGTTTTTTAGGTTAATGTTGAACATCTGAGTAATATGTTTGCATGAAGAAATCAGTTCTATATTAATATATTCTTTTTTTTAGCAAGAACTTGATTATATTTCCTCTTGTTTAGGCAAATTAATTATTGAGGCTTTGAAGCTAGTATATTAGCTAGTACTTGAAGGAAGCCAGGAGGTGAAAATAAGAAGGGACAGAGTTCTCGGCATGGGGGACAGTCAGGGAAAATGCTTAGAGCTGGGAGATAGAAGATGTTGTTTGAGGGACATCAAGGAGGCCCCGTCACTGGATTGTAGAGTGTGAGGTGAATAGGAAGTAAGAAAACTGGAAAGGTAAGGAGGGGGCTAGATTATGAAGGACTCTGAATGCTAACAAGAAAATTTTGTATTTAATCCTGGACGTGATAGGGAGCCACTGGAGTTTGTTGTAGGGGGAGGGGAAGGGAGGATGACATGATCAGACTTACACTTTAGCAAGATTACTTTTGACAGCTGACTGGAGGGTGAACTGGAATGGGGACAGACTTGAGTCTGGGAGATGAATCAAAAGGCTTTTGCAGTAATCCAGATGTGAGGTGATAAGGTCTGTACCACGGAGGTGGCAGTGTCAGAGGGGTATATTTGAGAGTTGTTATGAAAGTATAATCAACAGATCGAGTGGGGAGATGAGAGAGAGTGGGGAGTACAGAATACATTTTGTTCTGAACCTGGGTGATGGGGTTTATGGTGGGATATTCAGAGGGATATTTGGAAGAGGGGAGAATTGCAGGGGAAAGATAATGAATTTAGTTTTGAACCTGTTAAAATGTCTGTGGCACATCCAGTTTGAGATGTCTAGTAGGCAGTTGGAGATGGGAATCTGGAGGTTAAGAAAGAGGTTAGGGCTATATATGTAGATTTGAGAATCTTCAGTGTAGAGATCTATGTAAACTATGTAAACAGATTGTAGAGAGTTAAGAAGAGAGAAGAAAGGAAGTGGAGACATAGATGGGAAGTTGTGCTCTTAAGAAGTTTAGTCACTACAGGGAGGGGAAATATGGGATAATAACTAGGGGAGATGAATGGATCAAATGAAGGTGTTTTGAAGATGGAATTGTTGGAGATTGTTGGAATTCTTGATTAGGGAGAAAACAACAGGAGTTTTTCAGCCTTCATAGAAAATCACAGAGGCAGAAGGGGAGAAATACTTTCCAAGTTCTCCAAGACAGAATAAAGAAAAAAAATAAAACTACCCTTTTCAAAACTTGAAGCAACAGCAACACAGAGAACAAAAGAAACCTGCTTCTGTTCTTAAGGTTTTGCACATATACTTTTCAAACTGCATAGGAATTATTGTTGTCCCTTCTTTTCCCCCTGCAGGCATACGTCTAGAACTTTTCTTTGTTTTAGCCTGTATCTTTGTCTAGCCATGCAAACATTTGTTACCGCTTTATAAGATGTTATACACAAATGTTCATTCTATATATCTCTTAGGTATCTTGTTTAAAGACTGGCATAGTTTATTTTGAAAGGGAGAGTACCACCTATGGGTGCCAAGTTTTGATCTGAGAATTATTGACTAAACTTGCATGCTTCTTCTGTGTCTAGTTTTTCAGTATTGTTTTAATCTTGGGAAGAGTTTGGTTCTAGAGTGGTTAAGTGATGCAGTTTGTCTTCATGCCCTTCAAGGGCTGGTCCCCGTCACCCATCGTATCCAGTCATTTACCAATCCTGTTCATTCTACCTCTACGTTTCTCAGATATGTCCCCTTCATTCCATTTACATGGCCACCATCCTAATTTAGATCTTAGTACCTTCACCTGAACTACTGCAGTAACTTCCTAATTGGTCTCTCTGTGTCTCAAGCCTTTCCCCTCACTTCACTCCTGGCCACAGCTGCCAAAATCATATTTCTAAAGAATAGATCTGACAGTGTTATTACTCTGTTGAAAAAGTACCAGTGTCCCTGTATTGCCTCTAGATTTACATACAAACTCTTCTTTGCTTTTAAAGCCTTTCACAGTCTGGTTCCAGCCTACTTTTCAAAGCTGATTGTACATTACTCCTCTTAATCTTCTTTCTGTTTTCGCATAACTGCATCTCATCTCATATATCCATGAAGGAATGAAAAAGAATTTATTAAGCCTATACTATGTGCCAAGCTTTGTGCCTTTGAATATACAGCCCCCAAAGCTCATTGCTGCCTTTTAGAATCCCTAACTCCTTTCAAAGCTTAGCTTGCATCACTTCCTGGACTGGAGGCCTTTCCCAATCCCCTCAGCTTCTGTACTTTGTATGTATTTATGTGTATGAATTATTTTCTCTTATAGAATGTGAGTTCCTTGGAGGCAGGTACTATCTACTTTTTTCTTTGTATGCCCAGTACCTAGCAAATAGGTGGTTAATAAAAGCTTGTTGATTGAGGATTTTAAGTTCCCTTCACTCAGTCTCTTTTATAAGCTAGTGCCTAGTTCTTTATCTTTAATGTTTTTGAATTTGAATATAATTACAACTAGGAAGCATGTTATATTTATAGGATCTTTAATAATTTTCTTTTTCCCCTCCTATAGGTGGTGCTTTGTACATTTCATTCAGTTTTTCTGTCTCAGAAAGGGCAAGTTTACACTTGTGGTCATGGTCAAGGAGGACGCCTAGGCCATGGAGATGAACAAACATGCCTGGTATTTTCAAAAGCAATTTTAATGCATAATTTGTTCAGTTTTATAAGACCTTGATTAACTGGAAATTTTAATTTTCAGGATATTTTCATTTGGATCTTCATGTTTAGGAAAAAGCATGACATGCATAAATAATATCAGGAATATACTAAAAAAATTAGCTACAGTTTAAGAGCATATATTCAAAATGACAATGAAAAATGACAAAGTCCTTATTCATCTAAGAAAATTATGTTTATTATGATTCATGTACTTATTACTCATCAAGCGAGATGACATACATCTTATATTTCCAGCAAGAATTTGAAACAATAAGTTTTTGTTTAACCCAGAGTTAACAAGATTACCCCAACCCCTAAATATTCCAGTTAAATAAGGTTTTATTTTACAGTATTAAATTTCTTTGTCAAGGGTGATGGTTTAAGAATTTAGGGTACTGTTTCCTTATAAAACCTCAAATTTTATTCTTTTGCTGCCTAATTTCATAACCAATGAGTTTGTCGTTGTGATCACATAAAATTTATTTTTTATTTTTCAAAATTAAAATTCTTTTTCCTTAAAAGTTATTTGAAAAAAAATCTTTCCTTTGGCATATTTTACCATCTATTAGAAGATGCTAAGTGGAAGGAAAGGTGACATAAAAAAAACTATCCATAGTCTCCAAAGGTTTACAGTGCTTCTACTTATATCTTGTTGAGTCAGGGTTTTTGTGGGGATGTTAGTCCAGGGTCAATAGGTATGTGAGTATTTTTTGAGCTATAACTGGTGACTGTGCTTGAAAAGGCACTTATAAATATTTTGAGTGCTGTGGTGTACCATTGTTTTCACACACCAATGAACACTTTAGCTAGAGACCTCCCTTTGTTCTTAGCAAAATAGCTAATACAGATAACACTAGACACATACTAAGTGCTTAGCAAATATTGATTGAATTGTTTCATTTAAGTAGCTTGCATGATTTTGTTCTAAAGAAACAAGCACCTATTCCTTTACAAACTGGTGTCTCCCTTGAGGAAAGGGAGCATTTACTTTTTGGAGAAATGAGAAATTTTTATAGATTTTATTTTGGACTATTGCATCTATAGTTATTTCATTTTTACCCTAAAATAAACATGTGATAATAAATTTAATAATCCTTTATATTTAGGTCCCTCGGCTGGTAGAAGGACTAATTGGTCATAACTGTTCCCAAGTGGCAGCTGCTAAGGATCATACTATTGTTTTAACTGAAGAAGGAGGTGTTTATACTTTTGGTCTAAATACTTTTCATCAATTGGGTATCATTCCTCCACCAGCGAGGTGCAGTGTACCAAGACAGGTAAAATTATCCTTAGTTTTCAACAATAATGATTAAAAAATCAAAGATATTAGGATAGTAGCTTATTTTTCTTTTCAGTATTGCTAATGAGTATCATTTACACATGTAAACGTTGGCATATTTAACATTTATAATAATATATTACATATCAAATTTGCGTACTGGTCTTTTTCTGTGTTAGACTTCAAAGTTGATGCTACGTGTGACTTTGTTTTTATTTATTTTTTAAATTGAGAGAGTAGATATCTTACTGGGTTGCTATATTCAGAGTCAGGAAGACCTGGGTTAAAAACCATGGGCAAGTCACTTAATTTCACTGAGTTTCAGTTTCCTCATCCGTAATATGAGGATTTTATGAGGTGTGCCTGCATGTGTGTGTATGTGTACGTGTAAATTCCATTAGAGCAGAGACTATCTCTTTTTTTTTTATTTGATATCTAGAACTTAATATAATGCCTGAAACATAGTAGATGCTTAACAAATATTTATTCTATTGTGTATCTTAAAGGTTCAAATGAAATTATATATGTAAAGCACTTTGTAAACTTTCAAGTGCTAGTTAAATGTCATTAGCATTATCATTAGTAGCAAACAGATCAGTAAATGGAATTTGTTAACAATGAAATGCTTTCTAGACCTACAAACCTCCAAATTATAGTCTAGTGTTCTAGAGAGCATTTAGTGTTCTGCTTAAATAGCCTCTACTAGCAAAAGAAGCTTAGGACACAGGACAGTTGACCATTTTATAGACACTACATAATTATACAGTTTTACTAGATCTTAGTTCATATATACCAAACCTTTGTAAATATTTTGAATAAAATGAAAGCTTATGAGTTTGACAGCAAATGACTAAAATAAGATAAATGTTAAAGTTTAGGTTTATTAAAAGGAACCACATTTCTAGATAAGGGCATTATATTTATTTTTCTTGTTACAGATTGCTTAAGTAAACTGATAAATGTTAAAATTAGGCCTAATGAAGGAAATCAAATTTTGAGATAAGGACATCATGTTTTTTTCTTGTTAAAGATAAAATTAAGTTTCCTTAATTTTTAATTAAGTGAACCTTAATTTTCCGTTCAACTACTTTTTAAACGAATTAGCCATAGAAATCTATACTTGAATCATTGTATCAACTTTTAAATGGTAAATAACAATGAACATATACTTGCCACAGATATCATTTGTTTTTATGTATAGATTCAAGCAAAAAATCTGAAAGGGAGAACAATTATTGGAGTGGCTGCAGGCAGATTCCACACAGTGCTATGGACTAAAGAAGCTGTTTATACTATGGGACTAAATGGTGGACAACTAGGTGAGAGACTTTTATTAATAATACATGAAATTAAAATTTGAAAGAATTCTAAAACCTTCAAAAATGATATTTTATAATATACTTGATTTGTTCAATCCTCCATAGGATATTTACTAGATCCCAATGGAGAAAAGTGTGTAACGGCTCCCCGGCAAGTCTCAGCTCTGCATCATAAAGATGTCACTGTGTCCTTGGTTGCTGCAAGTGATGGTGCCACAGTGTGTGTTACAAAGAAAGGAGATATTTATTTACTTGCCGATTATCAGTGCAAGAAGATGGCTTCAAAGTATGTGTTTATCTGCTTAAAGAATGGTTTTTCATTTCTTTTCTCTCTATGGCTTTAGGAATTGGGATTTTAAAATTTGATTTTAAAAGAGCACTGTGTGTGTGTGTGCGCGTGTGCGTGCGTGCATGTATGTGCATATACATTTGTGTTCATACACACACACACATATATGGATATGATGCTTATGTAGATTGCCTCTTTGGGCATAGATGGTGAATAATTCTTTTTCCATTTATGGATAACATTAATGATATTCAGGGGAATGTAGAATTTAGGAATGTTAGAGATCATTTTAATTAATCTCTTTTTAAAGACAAAGAAGTTCCTCCTAGAATGGTCAGGGGTTATCCGATGCCAGGTTTGTCAGTTACTTGTATTTTGGCAACACTGGCTTTGGACATGTGACCCCATTGCTGTCATTTCCACCTAAGCCATATCTATCAAAGCAGTATTTGGTTGTTAATAATATCTCGTTTTCCAGAGTGTCATGTTTAAGCCTTGTGTCCCTAATTCTGATTCCCTTTCTTCCTCAGCAGCAAATTCTTGTCTACTTTATTTCTGACTCCAAACACTTTTTCCTTAAAGTGGTGTATATATCTTGCAAACTCCATTCCTCTGTTACTAAACCCAGTCCGTCCCCTCCACTCTTTAACTTGTTTCTAACTAGCTGTTTAGAACCTGCTATCTCAGTCATAGATACTTTTCTTACATGACATGTGGATACTTCTGGGTTTTATTTCTCTTAGGGTGATGAATAGCAGAAAAGTCAGATATCCAGCTGCTGGTTTTTGTTATTTTTAGTGGCTTGATGTGTACAGTGGGCATTTTAAGAACAAGAAGGTGAAAGCCATCAATGGGACAGTCTTTGCCTTTGATATTATTGTTTTTGGCTGCAGCTTTTGGAATGTTACATTGTTTTATTATTCACTACCATGTCATTTTTAATTTTTTATGGTAGAGGTATACTGTTTGTCGACTTGTCAATAGCAAATAAGAATGCCAGCTTTCGTGTCAGAGGATCTATATTCAAAACCTAAATCTGATACTTATTTGCTATGGCGACCTTTGACAAGTTATTCAGCCTCCTTGGGCTTCTGTTTCCTCATCTGTAAAATGGGAGAGTTGTACTAGGTGACCTCTGAAGTCCCTCTAACATGATTTCTATAATTCATGGCTAAATGGTATGTTTCCTGTCTTGCATTAATATAGATTTTTTTGTTCTCCAACTGGTTATTACTTAGACTTGTTTGGAGTCATAGAACCTATTAATTTTTCTATTGCTTGAGAAGGAATGAAGAATATGTGGGAATGAACAGTGTGCCTGGAATGGGAATTCAGACAGGTGGAGTGAACCACAAAAGGTGATTGTTTGCTGAGTCCTGTCTGCAAAGGTACAGCTTAGAGTGGGAGTGAGGATACCCTGACTCAGTGAGAGAGGTCAGGAGAGAAGGAACACTCAGTACTAGAGTACATTGAGAGCTGGAACCCAGAGCCTAGTACAGTGCCTAGCACATAGATGATTGATTGAGAGGATTGCCAAAGATAAAATATCTCCCTGGTTTTCATTGGCACAAGAAATGTCAAGCATATAAAAGGAAGAAACTTAGAATGAAGGGTAGTTTATCAGCAGTAGAATGGGATTTCAGAGGATACAATGGAATGGTAGAGGGGGATATGGAGCATACAGCTATATGGCTGAGATAGTGATAAGAGTAATGGCAGAGTTATGAGTAAGAAAAAATTTCACCTCAGCACATTTCAGCTCTGAATCAGAGATGAGAGATACAGGAACTGGAAATTTATCTTGCAAAATGCTGGGGGAGTGGGAGGGGAGAATCAACTGATCAGAGCCACTATGCTTCTCCCTCCCCACCCCCCCAAAAAAAAGTCTTGTTGCCACTTGGTATTGATGTCAGCATTCATTGCTAGTTATTATAGGCATGTTGGAGCTTGGGGTGACAGGGAAGGAAGTTCTGCTTAGATGTCTGGGTCAGTAAATAGCTGGTATTCCAGTTTCCTGGTGAGGTTGAACTCATGACTGATGAGTTCAAGAAGGTGGGGGATGTGACACATACAAGACCCGAAATGCGACAGAAGTATGCAACTTCCAACCTTAGCTCTTATTTCTACATTTTGGGGAAAAGCAGAGCAACTTTCATCTCACTTCTGTGTTCAAGTCCTTCAGATACTTGGTAGGTATCGTTTCTTCCTTAAGTCTTCTCCGTGCTGGGTATCTTTACCCAGTTCTTTCATCGGATTTTCGTATAAGATGATGAGCTTAAATTCTTTCATCCTAGTTGTTCTACTTTGGACACTCTCTTAACTTACCCTTGTTCTTCTCACACTGATGCATTGAATAGAATGTGATACTTCAGATATGATCTGACCAAGGTAAAGTACAGAGGCAGTGTCACCTTCTTATTCCTGGGAGTAATGCCTTTCTCAATGTGTCCTAATATCTTGCTAAGCCTTTTTGGCAGTCATATCATGTGCATTAAAGTCCCCAGATGCTTTTCATATGAACTATTGTCTTGCCTCCTCCAAGTTGAGTTTTTTGAGGCCAAGTGTAAAACTTTACATTGTCCCTTTTAAATTCTACTTTTACTAGATTTGACCTGAGTGTTCTATCCTGATAAACAAAGTCTAAATCTTAACTGTTATGTATTATCTATCTCTCCTAGCATATTTTTGATATACATGTTATCCTTAAATCATTGTAAAAATAATAAAGTAGCCTAGGGCAAACCAAGCACAGTCCTAGGTCACTACAATGAACATGTTCCAGATGAATATCAAATCATTAATGACTGGTAAGCTTATTAGTTATGTTTCCTGAATTCTTTATGGTTATACAACATTCACTAGACTAATGGAGGTTTTTTGGTTTTGTTTTGGTGTGGACCTTTGATTTCACCACGGTAAGGCACTGTATAAATGCTTCCTGATGAAGATCGGCAACTCTTTTGTAACTTAAGAATCTTAGAGAGTTGTCTAGGAGTCTTATAGGGTGGGTGAGTTTTCCATGATCACATAGCTAATATATGTTGGAGACAGGACTTCAGCCTGGGTGTTCTAGACTCTGAGGCTAGCCCTCTATCCATTATTCCATGCTGTCTCTTTATTGTATCTTTTCATATTTCTAGCATTGTATGTTCAAAACTGGCAATAAAATTGTGAAGTAAAAGATTTTTTTTACCACCTTCCTACCTCCTCTTTCAAGGTGATTAATAACTTGCTTTGTATTGTCATACAGTTTTGGTCAAATACCTCTACAGGATATTTATCCTTCTTTAGGCATCTCTTTGAGGCCATAAGGAATGGGTTGTTAATTGTTGGATTTTAGGCGCTATAACAGATGGGGAGACATTTTGGGATAGAGAATCTGCCCTTTATCTCTCAAATCATACCATGTAACTGAATACTTGTAGGGATATCACTATTTTCCTTGCTTCCTAAATACATATTATATCTAGATCTTTAATACAGAAGATTGTTATGGAGTAAAGGTTTCAGTTAGCAAAGAAGACTAATTTATACAAAGAAGACTAATTTACTTTAGCATAGTGGGCAGATAATTGTGTATCTCTTTTGAAGCTAAAAAGTTTGTTTAAAGTTCCCCATGCCATTGAGATACTGTGTAGCTGGAAAAGCACCAGAAGTATAAGGATAATAGATGACTTAATTCAGCAATAGAGGTGTTTTATTTTACTTAGTTCTTTTCAAAACTAACCTTATGAAGAAGTGTATATGATATGAAAGGCACCAGGATGGTTCTAGTTATTTAAAAAATACTTCTTTATTTGTGGAATGGTACTAGAACATACAGTACTCCATAGTTTCATTAATTTGGTTTTTTCTTTGTTGAAATGCAGATAATTTTTGAAGAATGAATATATTAAGCTTTATCAGTCTTTTATATTTTAGTGTGAATGAGTTTATTAGTTTATCAAGGTTTTGGTAGAGGATTAGGGAAAGACAATAGGAAGACATTGGCTACTTGTTGAGGCTTCAGGTAAGGTGAGTAGAAGCACCCAGTAGAAGCTGGGTATAACTAAGCCAAACTTTGGTCACTTCACAATTTTGTGTCATTTCACTTTGTTTCTACTGATTGCTATACTAGGCAGTTCTTTAAAATTAAGCATTTTCTTTTGCGGAGAATGCTTACCTGTTACTCTTCTATTTACTTAGGCAACTCAATTTGAAAAAGGTTCTTGTGTCTGGGGGACATATGGAATATAAGGTTGATCCTCAGCATCTGAAAGAAAATGGAGGTCAAAAAATTTGCATTCTTGCACTGGATGAAGCTGGGAGAGTAAGTATATATAAGTGGTTTCTTTTATAACTAGACGTATATGGATAAATAAAGATATTTACGGGTGTACTTATTTTTTAAAAAAATATTTTGTTTCAAAAAATATATTTTGTTTCCCTAAATTACTTTGGAATTTAATATTGCATAATTGAGGGATGATACTTGAAGGGAACTGATTATATCTAGTTAAACTTTTATTAGTGCTATGTAACAACAATGTTGCTTGCAGCAGCTACTGAGGTGTAAAACCCAAGAAGAACTGCTAGTACAGGTCCTTTGACCTGCTTTTCTAAGGAAAGCAACTTTAAGGGGTTAACAATCTCACTTTAATCAAACATACATGTATCATTCTCTTAGTTCAGGGGGACAAGCCAGCACCCTGAACTTCAGAACAAATACAAACAGAAATTACAAACAGAGACAATATAAACAGAGCAAACAACAAAATTCAGTAGATATGCTTTGTCTGATTAAGATATCACATACATAGTTACCAAAAAGAGAAGCACCAACATCCAGGTTTTCAAGGGGTGGGGGTCGGGTGGGGTGCTCTTAACAATGGCTGCCCAGAGTCTGTCTAGTCAAATCACAGGACACTCTTCCAGTGAGTGACAGCCCCAGACAAAATGCTAACCTCTGAGTTTAAATGCCCTTTTTAGGGCTTGAAGGCTTCACACTCAATCAGCAAAAGGTTGTGGGCCTGGGGCTTAGCACCTAGCAAGACTTAATCAAAGGCACTTGATTACTTTAACATTCTAAAACAGAAAACAGTAAAAAAAAGTCCCACCTTAATTACCAATACATGCTGTTATATTACTCAGTACTGCTTTGTTGAATCCTAATTTAAAATAGCCTCTTTGCTGTCTTATAATTGTGGGCATTTTGAGTGTGATTCCCTGAAAGCCATATTGTAGCCTTGCCTAAATCAGAATAATTTCATAAATGTAAAACAGCATTTAACATGCCTTTTTAAATGCAAAAATTATAAATTGGTAGCTCTGGGAAAAAAAAACCCCACACAAAAATTTGAAGACAGTTTGTTGCAGTAAAAAGAATGCTGGATTTGAAGTTAGGGACCTGGTTTTGAATCTTTGCTTTGTTACTTTCTGCCCATGTAAATTTGAATAAATCCCTTAGTCTTTCTGGCACTGCTTCCTTATCCAGAAGGTGAGGGAATTGGTGAGCTAGGTGAGCTCTGAGGTCCGTTCCAGCTCTACATCTGTGATGCTATGGCTTTCTTTCTCTTTACTTTTTATTCTTGACTTAGTAAATAACTTTATTTCAATACTTCACAACTTTCTTGATTTCGTAGACACAGATATTTCTTCTACCAATGTCTATTGTAACACCTCCATAGCTTACCAAAAGGTCTTCCTGAGTTGTGCTAGCCGAACAAATTCATCTCTTAGTGGTTAACCTTTTCTGAGCCTTTGTGACCTTAGCCAAGCTGGTCTTCTGATGAAAGGCATACAGGCCATTGTTATATTTTTTACTCTGTGTTAGCAGGTTGGTAAGGCTTGCCAGAGTAGTATGTGCACAGACACATACATGCATATAGTGGTACAATCATGTCGATAGGAGATATGTACAGGTACTAGGTCTGTGATTTTATTGATATAAAGAACCTCCAGATGAAGAACCTACATATTCACATTGGCACCTCCTCTGTCAAAATCTTCTCTAAGACTTATATTTTAAAGTTACCTAGAGCAGTCGTATCAAACCCAAATAGAAATGGGGACTACTAAACTGTACATAAGGATCTGTGAAGGCTACATAGTGACTTAATTGTAAAATGTTACACGTGTTTTATTTTGTTAAATATTTCTGAGTTATATTTTAATCTCAGGCACACTTGAGCTAGGTGCTTGACATCACTGACCTAGAGCACTGAGTGGTTAAGTGACATGCCCAGTGTCAGCCATTATGTATCAGAGGAAGGACCTAAAGCCAGCTCCATTCATTATACCATGAACCCTTTCATATTTAGAATTCAAATTAGTCCCTTAGAATTAGTGCAAGGAAAGTAGGAAAAATATTTCTTTATTTTCTTTTAAGTAGGAAGAATATTGACTTTTGTTCTCTGAGCTAAAATGTTTGTAAACCAGTTCAGGGAATGCCATTGATAAACACGTAATGTGCACACACGTACACACACACACACTCCAACTATATATTTACACATGCATATTTTACATGAATGACACTAAGAAAGTTATGGTTACTGGAAAATGATTTGTTCTGTAATTTCATAGAGCCTCTTTTCCTCCAATGATGGAAATGAAGCACATTTTAGGATTATCATCTATTTTTGTTGTCTGGAGTTTTAAAAGTTGAAGTGCTAACCTTATGGCTCCACCTACTGGTATACTTTCTGTATATACTCAACTTCATTTTTCAGTTTTGTATCCAAATGAACCTTATAGAGTCCGAGTTCAAAATACTTTCAGATGAATGTTCTAAGTTATTTCCAGTAATGAGGGGAAGGAGAGGAGAGTCAGAAACAAGCTAAAATAACATTTAACTTAGAAGTCTTTTATACTTGGCTTTGGAATTAAATTTGAACTATATACATTTAGAGTATATGTGGAGACCTAATTTGAGAAGAATGAGTTCAGTTAACAAATGTTTATTGATTACCTAGTTCTGGTTGATTATATAGTAAGCACTATAAAGTGTAACTTAAAAATGCCCATTTTCTTTATACTAATTCCTGGCATGGTTCTTCTTTATGGTCTTCCATTCTAGGAATGGACTGGTCTCTGATGTAAACCAACAATAAAATGCCCCTATTGAACCTTACCTGGGTCCAGGACCTGAATTTTAAAGGTTTTTTTTATTATGTAGTTCAGTAAGAGAGCAACCAGTCAGTGTCAGTCCATAAACATTAAGTGCCTTCTTTGTGTGTCTTTTGTGTATACTGTATTAGGTACTGAGAGAGAAGCTGAAATTACCAAAAGATCTAGAGAGGATGTCCGAATAAAAACCTGGCTTATGAGTAGATGAACTAACCTGTCCTCTCTTCCATGAAGCAGTGTGTGGGAGAAAGGGCGCTTTTTTCATTTCTATAGGAGAGCGCTAAGATCCTCACTTCAACTCGGAAGACTGTTTAGCCCTTGTATAGCTCTCCGTAGCTCAGATGTACTAACGTTTATATGAACTGTGTGCCATACACAGTGTTGTGTGTTCTTATCTATTTGGATCTTCACAAGAGCCCTGACAGTTGGTGGTGTTATTATTATCCCCATTTTTATAGATGAAGAGATTGAGGAAGACAGAGGTTAAATGATTTGTCCAGGATCACACAGCTAAGTGTCTTAGGCAGTATTTGAACTCAGGTCTTCCTGACTCCAGGCCTGGTACTCTACCCACTGTGCCACCTAGGTATATTGTGTAAAAACTGATTTTTTTTTGAAGTTACCTCTTTCATCTTCTGGGACTACGTTAGTTTTTCTATAATAGATTTGTGGTATGGGAGTAAGATTATAAAATGTATCCTGTCCTTTCTAGTACTCTTTTTCAGAATTTGGTATACAGTTCTGTAAACTGTCCTCCTTGAGTTATGTAGGGCTTCAGTCAAGTGTGATAATGTTATGCTTACATTAATGTGTCACTGATTGCATTCCAAAGATGAATTCCTAATAATTTGGTCTAAAATTCCCTGTTAACCTAGAAATTGTAATAATGTTTCAAGGAAAGAGAAAGTATGAGAAATATTAGCTTTATTTTATACTTTTAATTAATCCTAAGTGTTAGAGTATTTGAAGGAACAGGTTTAATGTAGTTAATTGCAGTTTTTGAAGTTACCTTAGGTGTCTACTTTGGACAGTAGATGGCACTCCAATCCCTTTTTTATGTCCTTTGGCTATTTCTTTAGCTTATATTTATCATGCATTTGGGGGGAAGGTTTTCTCCAATTTGTACTCCTTGTATAGCTGCCGTTTGAATATAGATTTAGCTATACTTTCCTCTCCCCCCCCTTCCATTAGCGTAAATGAGTTGATTGTTTTCTCTTGAGATCTCTACAGATTGTGTTTTAGAAACTGATCAATATGGAGAATACAGTTCCTATTCTCTCTGTGCATACTTACTTTAAAAAAAAACAACTTTACATTTCTCTCTTCCTTTTGGCATGTGGTCTGCTGTGATCCATGGGTGTTTGAAAAAAGATTATACCTAATTAAGACAAGAGTTCTTAACCTTTTTTTGTAACATGGTCCCCTTCAACAGTCTAGTGAACCCTTCAAACCCCTTCTTAGAATACTGTTTTTGAATGCATAAAATACAGGATTGCAAAGAAAACCAATTACATTGAAGTAATTACCAAGATAGTTTTTAAAAACCAAATTTATGAACACAATTTTAAGAATCCCTGAATTACAAGTACTTTTATATTAAATGTCAGCCTCATAAAAGGGGAAAAAATATAATATTTTGGCCACTTTGTGCTATGCCAGCTAAATTGTTTTCTAACACGATAAAATATATTCTGTTTTCTGAGAGTGGGATATAAAAGAAGGTGTAAAGGCAATCCAAGAATAAATATATATAGCTATATAAATATAGCAAGATTCTTATATTTCATTTGGCTTTTTAAAAAAAGACTTGATAAATTAGTCCTGTTCCTCTTTTTCCATTTACTTTTTAAATGATGCATTTATAATAATTAGGCATTTGTCAATGTATCCTATCCCTTACCCCGACCCCCTCATAGAACTCTCCCTTTTATGAAGAAAAACAGTTAAGCAAAAACAACTGACACAAGACGTGCCAGATAGTGCATGCAACATCCTACTACCATTGTTTCACTCACCGCTGTACTAAGAGAAGGGAAATGAATGCGTTTCATTGTTTATTCTCTGGGACCGAGATTGGCAATTTTGACTGCCTTTTCATCGTGTGTGTTCTTGTGCCTTTACCCAGGCTGCCCTCTACTCCTGTAATGTGTTCCACCCTCTTAGAATCCCTAGTTTCCTTCAAAGCTCAGGTCAAGGGCCACATGAATTATTTTCTGATCACCTAGCTCCTAGTACTTTTCAACCATTCACAGATTGCCTTGAATGTATTTATGTTGTATCTTCCAATAAAATGCCAACTTCTTGAGGACAGAAACTTTTTTGTGCATGTTTGTGTTTTCCCCCATTCTTAGAAATGCTTAAACACAGCAGGTACATAAAGTTTGTTAATTAACTTACTATAGTCATCATATCCATTGTCTTCCTGTTTCTGCTTCTCTTAAATCAATTTATTGTCTTCCTATTGATGAGGGCACAGTCTCTGGGAACCCCCTTGAATCTGGAATACAGTCTCTGGGAGCCCCCTTAAACTGTCCTTGAATCTTCCAACTAGATCTGGCCTTCCCCAGAGACTATAGCCTCACATTATCTTTAGGCCTAAACCTTGCCCTCTATTGTTAACTATAGATATGCATGCCTTCAGTTACTTCCCAGAGACTATAGCCTCACATTATCATTAGGCCCAAATCTCTACCTAAACCTTGCCCTCTATTGTTACTTTAGATATACATGCCTTCAGTTACTTCCCAACCTTGATATTCCTTCAGGAACTTCCTGCCCTTGATCTCATTCTCTTGGTTCCTGGACTCTGACCCCACCTTATCCTCCTTAGACTTCCCTCAAGACCCTCCCTAAACCCCTCCTCTAGTCACCCCAGACCACCCCTCAATCCCTCCTACAATCTTTGTGTGTATAATCTCCATCTTGCCTCCATGAAGGTGCTCAGGTTCATTCTAGCTCAGTAGGTTGAATCTGGCCCACTTGTGAAAACAGGCGTGACAAAGAGGGGGGATTTCTTAAGACAGCCCATTATGGCGAATCCCTAATAAACTTTGTCTTTTTCCTTGGCTGAGAAGGCTTGAGTCGAATTCTTTCGGCAGGACCCGGCATGTAGGTATTTTGGGGTCTCGACCACCCCTAGAAATCTATAGTTCCCTACAATCATCATTTTTACTATAACTTCTTCACTATGATGTTTGAATTTCTCATATCCACTTTTTCTTATGACTTACTAGTATTCCAGTATATTCATGTATGACAGTTCAGTTATTCCCTAGTTAATGAGTTCTTGTTCAGTTGTTTCAGTCTTGTCTGACTCTTTGTGACCCCATTTGGGGTTTTCTTGGCAAAGATGCTGGAGTAGTTTGCCCTTTCCTTCTCCAGCTCATTTTACATATAAAGGAACTGAGGCAAACACGATTAAATGACTTGCCTATAGTCAGTCACACAGCTAGTAGGTGTCTGAGGCCAGGTTTGAACTTAGGAAGATGAGTCTTCCGTACTCTAGGCCTGGAATTCTATCTATTGTGCCACCTGGTGCCCAGTTAATACATACCTACTTTGTTTCCAATTATTTTTGCAACTACAAAAAAGTACTATAACGAATATTTGGTGATACTTAGGATCTTTATTTCTGTTTTTGACCTTGTGGCTTATGGCCAGGAGTGGAATCAGTAGGTCAAGTTTAATAACTATTCTTCCATAAATCCAAGTTGTTTTCCAGAGTTGTTAGACCACTTCAGTATTTCACCAGCAGTGCTTTAGTTTTCTTATTTTTCCACAGCCCTTTCAGTATTGATAATGTAAGCATAGATGGAAACCTTTCCAGGTTAGGTTTTGCTGCTGACTAGTGTACCTGATGAGGGCTGAGTGATTTGAGAACCTTGCCTTCTTGCTTATTTTGTGCTCTGGTTCAAAATCATTTGCTTGCTGAGACAAAGAGAATCTTGGGCCTTGCTCATGGCTTGATGATTTTCTGGGACAGAGGACTATGGTCTCTGCCCAGACTTAGGTGTCACAGAGAAAAGATTTTATCTTGGCCCAAGGGCACACTTCCTTACTTTTGCTGTCTTGTTATGGTCTGGCTCTTAGCTTGCCTTTGTCGCAAAAGTCTTTGAAGTCATCACACCCATGCTGCTAGAGCTGAGATGGATGGCAAGTGATCATGATGGGATGAAAGCCCAGAATCCTCCTTCCTTCTCTCCCTCCTGCTCTCTTTTCCTCCCTCTTTTCCTTCTTTCTTTTCTCTTTCTTTTGCTTCCTCCTTTTGTATTCTTTTTACGCTAAAATGAAAATTTGAATATTCTAGTTAAAGTTTTTCAAAGATGTTTTCTTTAATTCCTATAAAATTTAGGTTTGGATTGATCAGATCTATTTCTTTGTTATCCATTTGAATTTTGGTTTTATTCTAGGTGTTTTGCTGGAAATCAGTCAGCAGCTACATGAAACAGTGTCGATGGGCTTATGGTCGCCAGGTCTTCATGTCTGATATTGCTTTAAATAGGAATGAAATACTGTTTGTTACCCAAGATGGTGAAGGATTTACAGGGAAATGGCTTGAAGAAGGAAAAAAGAATACCGAAAAGAAAGGTCAGTTTACGTGTAAAGAGTCTTATTTTAAATAAAAAAAAAGTGGCTCTTGTTTTCCAAGTGGTCTTACTTTCTTCCCTTATTTTCCCCTTTTAGTGAAATTGTTCATTTCCTTAACTTTGTTGTGATTTTCTCAAGCAATTTATTTGTTTGTTGTAATGTACCAGCAGCTCATGAAGCTATAATTTTTTGCCATTTTGTTCTCTGACTAGGGGGAAAGTCAAAAGGAGAGTAGGATTTTACCAGTATTTGAACATTATTAAATTCTATATATCGGAGCAGTAACATTGCCTTCCATTTTTCTAGTGCTCTTCAAGAAAAGATTATTCGAAGAATAGATTTTTTTTTTAAAAAAGAACTAAGCAATTGTATATAACATTCTTATTAATGCTTAGTTTATTATGGAAAAAGTAGAGATGGGCTTTGTTTACTCTTTTTGGGAAGAAATATGATAATTGAAAATACAACTTTATACTTTGGTCAGTTTGCAGTTATTCATTTGTAAATTAGCAGCTTTATCAATTATCTGCAGAGTGCTTTTAATTGGCTATACATTAAAAGCTTTGTGGTAGTTAGATCATTAAATATACTTAATAAAGCTAAGGTGACTTGTCATGCCAGTATTATTCTATACATTTTTTTTGGTCTTATCAGTTAATGTATGTATGTCAGGAAATACAAACTAATTTTAAGATTATCCTCAAAATGAAAATTTAAGGTAATCAACACCCTTGAAAAAGTCATACAACATATGCATAGTCTTTAAGAAAATGGGTTGTCTTAAAAATTGGTTTTTAAATGTTTAGTATTTAAAGCTCATTTTCCCATGGAAGCAATGTTAAGAAGTTAGGTTCCCAAGCTGGTTGCCACAAAATATCTTTGTTAACAAGTAATGCAGCACTAAAGCGTAGTAGTTAACTGCCTTGTGAATAATGTTTCTGGGGGAAAATGCATTCAGCATGTCAGATGTACATCTTCCTTCTTTTCCAATAGAATAAAGGATTCATTCTTTCTTTAGCTCTATCCAAAAGTGAGAGCAGGGATTCTGCCAACACCAAGTTACTGGTGCTAGTTCCTGAAGTTTGGGGGAAGTGTTTTAAGAAAAGGACCTGTAGTATATTTGGGGAAAGGTAGTGGTGGTAAGGACCAGGAACTGGGAGGTCAGTTTGTTGGGGAAGGGGTCCTATGGTTAGGGCTTCTCATTATAAGGAATCCTTGATATTCTGGCATGTTTTCTCATCAATTATTTACAAGCCTTAAAAATAGGTATATTTATTTCACTTTCCCTGGACTGCTTTAGGAAGTGTCACATACTACACTTATAGCATTTTCTGATGACTTTATTCAGATTGTAAATGGGGGAATTAACAAAGCTCTAAAAGGAAGTCACAAATAAGAATTGAATTGTTACTTGTACACAAAAGACTGAAGGAAGTTTAGTTTCTGAGTTAATAGGGCTCATGCTATTAAGGACATTTGTCTCATGGGACCTCTAAGTGGGGGATCAGAAGATGGAATGGAATGTAGTTGAGGCTACTACTGGGGTTAAGGGGAGCAGCAGTAGAGA
The DNA here is from genome assembly GCF_011100635.1 of Trichosurus vulpecula. Classification (NCBI taxonomy): domain Eukaryota; kingdom Metazoa; phylum Chordata; class Mammalia; order Diprotodontia; family Phalangeridae; genus Trichosurus; species Trichosurus vulpecula. The sequence continues at coordinate 192,234,725 of NC_050579.1, forward strand.
GGATAAAGGAAATGCAACTGCTATGTTCACTCCTTGCCACAACCAGTCCTGATTCCTCAAACCCCACTCTAATCTTGATTTGATTCAAAATGGAAAGACTAGTATGAGAGTAGGGAAAAGGGACAGATTGGTACAGTGTTGTAGCATCTGCAGGGAGGTGGTGAGGTGAAATACCAAATGGTGGCATTAGAGAAGGATAAGGGATTCCTGTGGTCAACACCTTTTTCTCTGGTGGTTTTTCTTAAAAAATGAAATAGATAAAGGTGAATACGGCATTGCTTTGATTTCAAAACTAAGTGGGAATTATATTTTGTTATGTTATTTGGAATTATCTGTAGCATTCTGCAGTTCATGATCAGGCATAGTTGACCCACTGAAATGCCATATATAGTTTTACCATTATTATTATTTTGTGTTGTTCTGAAGTCAAGGTTTGATATCTTAATATGGCATGGAGGTCACTCTGTTTTTTCAAATAATCTTTGGTTGCAGCCAGGATGGTGAAGTAAGAGAAAGTAGTACAGCCAAGCTGTCCCACAACCACTCTAGCAGTGATCTGAGAAGAACATCAAACCAAATAGTGCAGGGGAAATCAAAGGAAAAACTACGGAGGGTCATCTTTTTAGCCCAGGATCACAAATTTGACTTACGTGCATGTAACCAAGTCAGGAGCTATGGAACAGGATCCCTGGAATCATGGACTCATTGCTCAGAGTCTTGATATAGTTGGCAGTGTAGGACTTCCAGAGCTTATCTTCTGATTTTGTACTCAGCCCCTTGCCAGGACAGAAGCTTGGGTCTAGAATATAGACTCAGAATCCCAAGCATCACTCAGAGCATTTTGTGGACCTGGCTTTCATTAGCAGTACAGGGGCATTCTCCTAGATGTCCTCACTCAGGGCAGCAATATTCCAGATTGCTGGAAGAATGACTAAACAAAACAACAACAAAAAAAAGATGTAAGAATTATAGTCCGGCATGGGATGCCCAGGACACAAACTCAAAAGAGGAATTACTCCAAAACATCTACAAGCAAATCTCAAAGCAAAAAACACAACTTTACCAAAAGATCAATCAGAATTTTTAGAAAAAATCATAAGAGTTGAAAAATGAGTTGAAAATGATATTTTAAATAAAATGATAGGTAGAGAAAAGAGTTGGAAATAAATGAGAACTATGGAGGTGAGACTTGGAAAAAGAATTAACAGTTTAGCACAAGAGATATGAAACCTAATCTAATGGTTGTTTTCCTGAAAATTAGAAAGTTTCAAACAGAATTTAATAATTCCATGAAACTAAAAGAAATAATAAAGCAAAAACGTTGAAAAAATAGAAGAAAATGTAAGGTGCTTCATATCAAAAAAACAACTGACTTGGAAAATACTTCAAAGAGAGAGAATTTAAGAATTATTGGACCTCCTTAAAGTCATGACCAAAAAAAATAAACACCAACGAAGAAAAAACCTGGCTATCAGATTTCTGAGAACCAGAGAAAAAAGTGAAAATAGAAAGAATCCATTGGTCACTTCCTGAAGGAAACTCCAAAGTAAAAGTTCCCAGGAATATCAGCCAAAAATTAAAACTTTCAAGTCAAAGGAAAAAAATACTACAAGCAGCCAGAATGAAAAAATTCAAGTTTGAAGATTCACAATTACATAAGAATTACTGAAGATTTAGCAACTTCTGCTCCAAAGGAGTGGAAAGCATGGAATACAGTATTCCAAAAGGCAAAAGACACAGGGTTAAAACAAAGAATAGCTTACCCAGCGAAACTCAGACAATCCTACAGGGAGAAAAATGGATTTTTAATGAAATAGAGGAGTATCAAGCATTCCTGATGAAAAGATTGGAGCCGAGTAGAAACTTTGAACTACAAGAGTAAAGAAAAACATAAAAAGGTATATACAAGCCAGTGGTTAGAAAAAAAGGCTATAACAATGAAGTGTTTGCATTTTAATGGGGGGAAGATATAAACATTCCCTAAGAACAGTGATATAAGCAGGGGTCCTAGGATGGAGTTGAATAACTTGTAGGGCCTGGGAATGATTTTTGTTGTTTTGATGATCTTAGAAGAAAGGAAATGCAGGGGGAAAAATGATGCACTAGGGAAGAAAAGGTGGAATGGGGCAAGGAGAGAACTTAGCCCACACAAGCTGGGAGCACAAGCAGAACTATATACAGTCAAGGAAAGAATAGGGAAGGTGGACACTGGCTCAAATTTCACTTTGAATTGCTGCAGAGTGAAGTGAGCAGAATGAGTGGAACAATTTATACTGTAACAACATCGTAAAAATGAAGAATTTGAAAGACTTAAGAACTGATCAGTGCACTGATCAACCTTCTGGAGGACCAATAATTTAGAATTCTGTCCATCTCCTGACAGATGATAGAATGGATATGCAGAATGAGACATGTATTTTAAGACATGGTCAATATGGGAATGTGCTTTGCTTGACTATATGTATTGGTTGAAGGGCTTTTCTTTTTATTTTTTTTCCCAGTGGGGGAGGGGTTGAGAAAGACCAGATGCTTGTTAATCAGGGGAAAAAAATTAAATTTTTTAAAAAAGAGGAAAATTATATCTTTAACTCTCTGAAATGGAGATGTTCTAAGGCTGAACTAAATATGTACATATTTTTGAACTTTAAAATAAAGTGTAAGAAAAATATTATACCAGTGGCGTACATTGTCTAGGAGATCCTGTCAGACTTTAAAGATATCAGTATGGACCCTACAATGGATGATATTTCTTCTATCTAAGACCTACCCAAGTTCCAAGAGGCATATCCTACAAAGGTTGGCCGCCATCCTGGTAATGTTTTTCATCACAGCAACTAATGAATATATCTGCTGAGGCATGGAGATAATGTGATCTCTTGGTTTATTTACCACATTGGTGTAATTCCAAACTATTAGTTGTCTCTTGCCTTACATACTCAATCAATTGCCAGATTTTGTTGTATCTAACTCCAGCACAATCTCTTATCTGTCCCCTTTTTTATACATATAACTACCACCATAATTCAGGTCCTTATCACCTCTTGACAGTCTCCCAAATGATATTCTTGCCTCAGATCTCTCTCCACTCCACCTGTGTTCCACACAGCTGCCGAAATGATTTCTCTAAAATTCTCAAATTTGACACATTACTTCCTTCTTCAAGCAACTTCAGTGATTTCCTTTTGTCTCTGAGCAGATATAAATTCCGAGTGTCATAAGCTGGCCTCAACCTATCTTTCCACCCTTACTAGACATTGCTGTCTTTCACACAGTCTGCATTCCAGGCAGAGTGGCCTAAATTTTAACTATATCTCCACATAGAATTCAATTATTTTTCTCTGTGCCTTCAAACTGGCTGCCCCTCATGCCTGGAATGACGCTTCCTGATTGCTTAGGATTTCTGCTTTTTTCCAAGCCTCAGCTCAAGGACTATAATTGCCTTGAAGCATTTCCAGATTCCTTTAGCTACCAGAGCTGTTCCCCTAAATCGATCAACTTATGTCTATTTTGTATTTATATATATGTGAATTTATTGATCCTCCAAAGAACGTAAGCTCCCTGAGGGCCAAGATTATTTCAGTTTTGCTTTTGTATTTCCATTATTTAGCACAAGGCTTGGCACCTAGGAGGTACTTAATACTTGTTGATTGATTGAATGGAGAACCCACAGGAATATGTTCATAGATCTTTGGAGTGTCATGTTTAGTTCACTTCACCAAACCTTTATTAAGCATCTCCTATGTGCCTGTCGTCATGTTAGGTGCTAGGGGTAATGACAAAAATAAAAGTCTCTGTAGGATGCTGTATATGTACTGTACAGAAGATGTGGCTATATCTACAGCTCTGTTTTTCTAAAGAAAAGTTTTTTTTTCCATTTATTTTGTTTTATTGAATCATTAATCAGTGGATATTTAATTTTGTTGTTTTTGTTTTTAACAGAAGTTATATCAAACCTCCATAATTCTTCATCAGATGGATCTTGTGTCTGTGACACAAGTAATGTGTATGAGAGAATTCGGCTTACGAAACTTACTTTTGTCCACAGAGCTGTCAGTATTAGCACGGATCCAAGTGGAAATAACTTTGCAGTTTTGCAATCAGACCCTAAGACAAGGTAGATGTGATATTTAAAGTTTTATTTCTCTTTTGTTTTTTTCATGAAGAGGAGAATGGTTTTTTTCTCCTTTATATATAATGTTCTCATTTAAATTGAATTTTCTGAGCGACTACGTACTATAGAGGCTATACAGAAAACAGAATTTTATTAGCGATAAAGATAAAGAAAAAACACTCATGGATGGTCTGCTTGCTGTTGAATAGCAAATAAAAGGCTATTTAAAAAAATTTTGCAGTAGAATTTAAAATACCTGGGGCACATATGCCTCTCTAAATTTATAATTCTTTAATGTTTTTTATTTTACGAAGTTCTTCATGTATGCGCTCTCTCATTGAATTTTGATTTGGAAGTTTGAATCCTAAATCTACTCCTTACTAGCACTGTGACCTTGATAAGTCACTTAACATCCCTGGGTTCTGATTTCTTTATCTGTAAAATGGAAACGTTTGCCATAGGTGACCTTGAAACTTCCTTTCAGCTTGAAGTCCTATGATTCCCCTAGGACAGCACTGTGAAATAGAAAATAAATGTTAGTGTCTTCATTATAGAAATGAGGAAACAGATTCAAGAAGGGTAAGGCACTTGGTCAAAGTCACATCACCCTGAAGAAAAGCTTTGGCTTCTGATGTCCAGTGACTACAGCTATATTTGGATCCAAAAATCTGAGCATAAATATCTTATAAAACGTTCAAAAACTTCTTGGCACTTAGTCTTCCAGATAGTGAGATTTCAGTGCTTAAATGGCAGTCATGTCTCGGAAAGTGTTTCACACTGTCATTCTGTATCCCATGTACTCTCATCATTTTTATGTAGATACTGAAAAGTTAAAATGAACGTTAGAGGCAACCTTGAATGGGAAAAGAGGTCAGAAAATGGTGATGTGCTGCGTATGGGGGAGGATAATATTGGGGTGAGATTTGGATTGAGCTGAGAGAAGGGCAGTGCTGTGGTGGTATGATGGCAGGTTGATTTTGTGTGTATACATGTATACATGTACTATGAACATATGTACATGAACATATATATACATATGTACATACAGCCTGTAACAAATGTTTATGTCTATGTGACTATGGATATTTGTGTATGTTTAATATGTGCATTTGTGTATATTGTATTGTGTACATACATATTGTGTATATTTACGCACATATGTGTGCGTTTTATGTTCCATGGCACACACACACATATAGATATATGCATGCTTGCCTGGGGTCTTATTTTGGTACTCCTTGGCAGTTGTTTCTACTGGCTGCTTTCCTGAGTTACTGATTAATGCTTCTAGTGGCTTGGATTAGGAAATCCCAATTTTCTATAGCCTAGGAATGCCTTTGAAGATAGGAATTGTTTTTTCTCTCTTTGTAAATGTAAAAAACAAATCTGAGAGAATGCATAGGTTGTGTGACAGGTATGCAATTTGGTCCTGTGCTTTTACTGATGTTTAGAGTATATTTTAAATTGCTTCTTGTGGCAACATGACCATATGAATAGGAAGCCAGCCCTGTAGCTAGGCATATCTAACATATTAGCTTTTGCTAGTTCAACTCACTTAATCTCTCAGTGCCTAAGCAAGACTATAAGCTGGAAAACAGTTGTTGATCTGCATTGGTAAAGGGAATTTTCTCACTGGGAGAACCCTATACCAATGAAGACATTGGATGAAAAATTTAACTTTATTTTTATTTTGCCTTTTTATGAGGGGAACATATCAAACACTCTTTCAAAAATTTATTTCTAGAATTATCCTGTTGTAATGGTCAATACTACTTCATATTTGTCCCTTCACTTTGAAAAGAAAAAGTTGAGTTGAGGACAAAAAACCCGAGAATATAGAACATCTTAAAATAAAGAGAAGAAATGGGTGGTACAGTGGTCAAAATTGGGTACCATATTATTCTAGGAAATGATGAGTTGGAAGTTCCCTGAATTTAATACAATTGATATAAATTTTCCAATATGAAAAGTGCTAGAATTTGTTTGTCATACTCTTAAAATGATTGCTGTCTTTTGCTTATTAGCCTTTATGAAATTCCAACTGTGTCCTCGTCATCTTTTGCGGAAGATTTTGGCACACTATTGGAGGAAACAGATGAGATGGACAATACCCATGATGTGACATTTCAAGTTGGCAATAAAACTTTCCCTGTGCACAAGTATATTTTGGCTATGCGATCAGAATTTTTCAGGAAGTTATTCATGTCAGATGGTATTTCTGTCGATTGTTCAGATGTATACCGTAAAGATGAAGATGCTGTGGGATGTGATCTCTTCGTTATAGAGAAGGTTCACCCTGATTTGTTTGCTTACCTTCTGCAATTCATCTACACAGACACTTGTGATTTTTTAACTCATGGCTATAAACCAAAAATGGTATATAAAGAAAAGCCAGAAGAATATCAAGATACTCTAATTTCCAATTTCGATAAAATGAGTTTTCATGAAGATATTAATCAGAAATCAGCACTGGAAGTTTATCGAAGTAATCAAGCCCACACAGTCAATGAAAGACAAAAAAATAAAATGAAGCCTTCTAAAAAGGGCAGAAGTGTGGGTGAAGATGTGAATCCTGTAAAGATGTTGCAAAGTGTTGCAAAAAAATTTGATGTCAGCAGTTTGAGTAGTAGGTATGGTGACATTTTGATATTCCTAACTAACTCTCATTCTCTTCCCATAGCGTCTTTTCCATTCTTCCTTGCTTCTCCCCTTCCATTTTGTTTTGTGATTATGTACTTACTTTTCTAGTTATTAATAGATGTTTTTAAAAAATCTGATAACAGAGTGTTTCTCTATCTTTCCATGTCTATTTCCTTGATATTTTATAGGTAGATTTGTAGGAAGAGCAGGTGGGTGAGGTAGTTTGCATTTTTTCCTGGACCTTTCTATGGTCATGAAACTTAGTTAGCTGTGTTCTGAGTTTGTTTCTGAAATTGAGTCTTTTGTAATTAGCATTTTAGTAAAGTAAATTGTGTTTTCTTGAGTGTAAAGGAAATGCTTATTTTAATGATCTAGTTAACTGAAAGTTACCATATGCCATATAAAATCAGTCCTCAGCTTTCACAGGGTAATATTCCTACAAAACGGTGTAAAAGTAAAAAATGTGAATGTTGATACAAGCTATGTGAATGAGGTTAAGTTCCTCCAACCACCAAAAATTGTAATCTTTTGCATTGCTGAAAATACTTTTTTCAGCATATAATTTTTATAACAAAACATTAATTCCAATAAGCACTTTTTATAACACAGTAACCATGGTATAACCCATAAAATGCAGTATGCAAAACAAAATTGCTAACATGGAAAACATTTTTCTTGTTAATAATTCCCCAGAATTCTGTGACTTTTTTGTGTTGTTATCTTAATTTAAAAAAAATTTATTTCACACATATTGAGCTTTCATAACACATGAAATCTACAGTACCATAAATACTATACAGCAAATAAAATTTTTAAAACTAAAACTTTTTTTAACCTGATCCTTATCTTCCCCTTTGTCGTATGGCAACGTGAGGGCATTGTATTGCATACTATACTGTTGTAAACCTCTCTACCTTGGCCTCCTTTTGAAAACCAAAGGAAAGGTGGCTGGGACTTTAGTTGCTGCTCTTGGAAGACTCATGTGATTGACAGTCTTGACATTACCTCTGACATTGTCCCTCAGGGCTAGTGGATGTAATTGAAGCTCATAAAGGACGCACTAACTTGAAATAATCTGTCTTCTGCCATTTGACATCCTTAAGGGTTATGGGAGAAAAGCAGAGGCAAGTTGACATTTAACTTTGAGCCTGTGATCGAGGCTGGTATTGGCAGTCTCGATGTGTAGCCAACTGGTCAGTGATGCCAAGCTACCCTAAAAGGATACCAGCCACTCCATAAACTTGTGTGCATTGCACCTCTCATTTTTTTCCTCTACTGCGTGTAGCTATGAATGTGTGCAGTTGCCAGTGTGAAAGTGAAAATGAGATTACTAATAAAATCACTCAATGCTTGAAGTCTCAAAAGTTAAGTGCACAAATGTTGAGGATTGACTATATGTAATATTGCTTATTTGCAAATAACTAGAATAAAATAATATTTCATGGTAAAATTGTATTAAACGCAATAATGGTCTTTGTTTCAAGATGAACTTTAGTATCTTTTTAGTGTTTCAGTATCAGCGTTAAGGCCACTGTTCATAATAGGCAATAATTATTGAAGCAAAATTTGGTCATAGCATTTGTTTCATATGCCTTAATAATGGATCCCAGATTAGATTATAAACTTTTTGAGAGAAGAGCCTAAGTTTTTTACTTCACTTGTGTGCATGTGGAGTGATTGGTTCTTAAGACATAGGCTGTCGAGCTGGAAGGAGCTTCAGAAGTCTTCCAGGACAGCCTTCTTATTTCATAGATGAAGAGCTTGAGTCCCTGAGAGGTTAGCTTAACCAAGCTCCATAACACGCTTACCTTGGTCTCCTGACCCCAAAGCCATTGCTGCTTTATAAATCATTCTAATGACTGGAAATATTCTGAAATAGAAATGGTCACCAGTAGTGACTAGAAATTCAGAAGTATTTATTCACAGAGAATCAGCACTAAGTGTTCTTTTAATTCCATCATTCTTTGTTTCTGGGATCTACTCTTACAGTGGTGTATTACAGCTGACTGATCATGTCACTGCACTAATTTTTTCAGTGGTGTTGAATTTAGGAAAGAATCAGGTGAGCAAAAAACTACAGATTTGGAGTTGATGAACAAAACTATATCTAAGGATACTTATTTTCTCCTTAGACTCTGTGGGGTGACCGTGTGTGTGTGTGTGTGTGTGTGTGTGTGTGTGTGTGTGTGTATTTATATCGCGTGTCCCTGTGACATTGGGACCTTGGACTTTTGACTGTCTTTACTGATGAAGAAACAAAGGTGTAGAAAACTTAGCTCATTTTCCTAGGATCCTATGTTATGATAAGATTAGAACTGATTGTCCCTAAGTTTCAAGCAGGGACTATAAAATTAGATCATATTATGCAACCCCCTAAAGCAAAATACTCCTGCAATGATACAGTGTATATCTTATCTTTTTCTAGTGTTTATATGCTACCTAGAAATTTTTTAGGTGGCAGGATGGAATTTTTATAAGAAGTGGGCATTGTTGTTTATTTTGTAGACTGAATGGAGTCAGATTTGAAAATGGAAAAATCAATGTTCTTACGGCAGAAACTGGAAATAAACCAAAACTAAATCAGAAACAATGGTAAGTTGGAAAATTAAAGGTTTTTTTTTTTTTCCTCCTTTGCTTGATTTTGTTATTCAAATTAGGAAATGGGCTTAGACTTCACTTTAGGGTATCTTGCCTGTTATATCCTTTTGTATGTTACCATTCATCTTTCTTGGGGATATGTTGCAATTGATACAGTACAGGAAACTATACACTGAGACAGAAGAACTTCACTTTATTGATGGAAGGGATCCTTCCTCATTCCCTTTTCTCCCTTCCTTCCTCCTTCCCTCCCTCCCTCTCTCTCTTCCTTCATTTTATTTTGGAATGTAAGTAACTTTAGAAGTATGTTGAGTATGTGTTATTCTTTTGAAAAGGATTGATTCTTATGAACATATGCATACCAATTTGTCTAGAAAGACAAATTTTTTTTTGAAAGACAAACACTTGTGATAAGGTTTTTTTTTGACATGTCTACATATTTTAATTTCCATCTTAGTCATTTGCTATGACCAGATTATTGTTCAGTTGTTTCACATGTATCCAATTCTTTGTGACCCTATTTGGGTGTTCTTGGCAAAGATTCTGAAGTGGTTTGCCATTTTCTTCTTCAGCTCATTTTATAGATGAGGAACTGAGGCAAACAGGTACAAGTGACTTGCCCAGGGTCACACAGCTAGTAAGTGTCTGAGCCCAAATATTGGTGCCTATGACCAGATACTGATTGGATTTATGTTGTACTCTGGAGCCATGAAAGAGAGCAATGTAAATTGGCTCCTACTTTAGTAGTCCCGGTCATGACCTTGACATGAAACTTGATGCATCAACCAAAAGCTCTAACACTATTAATCATATCGTAGTATTCAGCAGTCAGTAAGTCAGTACCCAATAAGCACTTACTATGTGACAAGTATGCTAAGTATAGCACAAGGCATTATGTACTTGGGAGTTTGCTCAAAGATGTTTATTACTGAAAGTACCAGCACCGTTTTACCTATAAGTTTCCATGGTATGAATCCTTACATAATATCTATCTAGTACACTTTTATATACCCACAACACATTCACACAGATAAGCAAGTAGCTAGTAGATAAATACTGGTGGTGGTTGCCATTTTCTGTCATATTTGCATTTTCTCTTACTAGAAATTTTTTAGAATATTTTCATTTTTACCTTCAGCATTCATGAAGTAGAAACTTTGGATAAAAGGGTTATCTTTATATATAGCTTTATTAATTTTCTCTGAAATTCTAACTTTGTCCTCTATAAATTTGCTGTTTTATTCAAAGTGTAAATATGTTACATGTATCCATTTATTAATGACATTATTTATTATTATTAGTTTAGTATTAACTACATACTTTTTTGGGAGTATTTTTTCAGTTAAGTCAATAAGCATTTATTAAGTACTTAAACATTTCTCTTTTCTTCCTTCTACCTTCGCCTCATTGAAAAACAAAACAAAATACCCTTGTAACAAATAAGCACATTCAAGCAAAACAAATTCCCATAGTGTCTGTGTCCAAAAATCTTTTTCATCTTTATCAAGGCCATTGCCTATCTTTCAGGAGGTGTGGTATATAGCATTCTTCATCATCAGTCCTATGAAATCATGGTTGGTCATGGCACTGAATAAAGTTCTTAAGTTTTAAAAAAATTGTTTGTTTTTATATTATTATTGTAGAAGTTTTTCTGCTTCTGCTCACTTCATTCTGCTTTATTTAATAAAAATATATCTAGATATCTCTGAAACTGTCTTTTATTGTTTCTTACTGACTGTATTCTACTACATTTATATACCATGCTTTTTCCAGCTATTTCCAAATAATGGGCACCGTCTTAGTTTGCAGTTCCTTTGCTACTACAAAAAAAGCTGGTACAAATATTTTTCTACCTACTTTTCATATGTTCTACTTGATGATTAAACTGCTTGGCATATTCTTAATACTTAGTAAATGCTGTTTTTGAAACTAGTAAAGACTTAACCTTTTATTATGAAGAAATGGCCTTATTTTTCCAAGCAAAGAAATGCCATTTGCTTCAGATATGCATTTTGTTTTACAGTTCATTTCTTTGCGATGTGACCATGAAATCAGTGGATGGGAAAGAATTCCCCTGTCACAGATGTGTACTTTGTGCTAGGCTTGGTATGTATGTATACAGTTTAATAATTTATCTACTGCTTTCATACTTTTACTGCCATTATTATATTAATTTTTTATTTTTCCCTCCCAGAATATTTTCATAGCATGCTGAGTAGCTCATGGATTGAGGTATGTTTTTAAGTAGAACCGTATATGTCTTGTTAATATTCATTCTTTAATCATACTAGAAATTATTTTTATATCTATGTCTATGTTTCTATATCAACAGAACATCCAACTGTCTCTGGTAAATTAAACTTTTAAGAAGTTTAACAACATGCATATCCTCTTCAGTAATCCAATCTATTGTAACTACTAATTGTAACTAACTAACTATTGTGTTATTGTGTTCTGAGCCACTGACTTATAGTTTGGTGTGTTTGTTAAGCTCGTAGAAAACATGATTTTATTTTGAAGAATTGATTTTTTAAACATTTTGAAAATTATTTTCTTTAATGTGAGCTGTGCGTGACCTAATGAAAATACTTTACACCCTAGCTTTTGAAATATTTCTCAGACTCACTCAACTCTATTTTACTTTTAAGTCTTTATTCATTTAATATAAAAGTTTTGTTGAATTCTGCCAACAAAATGAGCATATGAAAAATAGTAACATTTAGAACTTAAAATTGGTAGTAAAAACAGCGCAATTAAAATTTGTTAATTATTTGATATACTCAACTCTTTCTCAGTACCATCTTGTTTGTGGATAGTGTATTATTTCCTTTATTTCTCTTTCATACTGTATGCTGATTTATAAAAGTAATATTTTCTTATTCTTTGGCATATGTTTGAATATGTTTAGAAATAATTTCTATAGTGTTACGTGTTAAATCTGATTCTCTGAGGAAATTTGTGGTGTCTGTGCTTTAAATCAGGTTACAACACATGTGGGGTGTGTGTGTGTGTGTGTGTGTACATGTACACATGTAAAAAAATATGTATATTATACTTTATTTAGGCTTCCAGTTGTGCTGCTCTGGAAATGCCAATACATTCTGATATACTACAAGTTATCTTGGATTACCTTTATACTGATGAAGCCCCTGCAATAAAAGGTATTAACAAAATAGAGAGTTTTATGTATTTGGGCATAATTATAAACAATTTACTGGTTAGTATCCATGTAATTTTCAACTGAATTAAAATGAAATAAACTTTCAATTAAGTGTTTCAACTGTTTTAATGAAGATATAGGAATATTATTGGCCATTATGGCAGAAGATTTTGGTGTTTTTCAGAACAATGTGAATTTTAAACATTGAGCAGCTAAGGTAAATGTGATGACTAGTACTTCAATGAATAGTCATTAAACATTTGTTAAGTTTCTGCTATGTGCCAGACACTATGTTAAATACTGGGGATACCAGTACAAAAAAAGGCAGTACAGTACTTGCCCTCAAAGACCTTACAATCCAATAGAGGAAGACAAAACACAAAAGGAGGCTGAAAGAGGGAGGAAAGTGAGAGAAGAAGAGGAGAAGAAGCTACCTGATACAAAGACATTAATGGAGAAGTGAAGAGAATTCCCCAAACAGTTCAGTACCTACCCAACCATGTCTCTTTCTGAGATAGTTGATTTATTTCTTTATTTTCTCCCCATGTTTATCTGTAAATCTAGTGTAGCATTTTAAGAACAAAGGTCAGGGACTGAACTAGAATTTAGAAACATTTATACTGTGACCCTTATGTGACTCATTATATATTTGTTTGTTGCTTCATAGGATTGCAAAATGCAACCTGATGAAAAACCTTTTTTTTTAGAGACTTAAAATCTTGATAAGTCATGAAAAGACAAAGGGAAACTTTTAGAAGTTGTGACTCCTAGATAGAATTCAATTCAAGTGCATATTCTTTTAGAGTCCCTTCAATAATTGTCATATTTTAATCATTCTTAAGGATCTGTCCCAGAATGAGTTCTTGAAGAGTTCACAGAATAACAGATTGTCTCTTAGATTTATGAGGTCAAGATTTGCTGTATAACAAATCTCTTTTAAATAAAGAGAGTGATGAAATTTCTGCTGTGAAATTTCTTATTTACTTTTATGTAGAGAGTATCTGTTTAGCCCCTATCTGTAACTCGTATGCAAACCTAGAACTCATCAATCTTGCAGAATTTAATGTATGTATCTATTTCATGGAAAATGTATATTAAAAGAAGACATTTAACTACTAAATTAATTGTAATGTTTTTCAGGTAAGATGTTATAGTAATTTTAACTGTCTTTTAATTCAGTAATTAAGTTCAACAAACATTCGTCATAAAATCAAGTGACTTACATTTATGTAATGTTTATAGCATAAAATGCCCTTTCTTCACATTATCCCATCAGATTATATGCAAACATTTAATTAAGTTTCCTCCTTTTAAGATTTCCTGTTCTTTAGGCTGTCAAGGAGTGTATCTCTTTTCCTGAGGTACTTCCGTCTGTTTTTATTATTTTAGTTAGCACTGTGATAAGGAAAGGAGTAAGGTTAGTGTCTGAAGTGATTCTGTTCTGTGGAGGGTGAAAGATGAAATGACTGAGGAAACAAAGGTTTGAGCTGGCAATTACCCAATAAATCGGTACTAGTCACCTTCCTCAGCTTTGAAGGAGATAGACTTTTATACATTAAAAACAATCAAATAAGGCCACTTAACCAAAAGGAAACAATATTAAGTAATCTGATTTTTAATTGGATGAAAGTGTAGGGGACATCCAAATTGAGAGCGGGAGAGTTAAGAGGTGCAGTTCCCTGAATTCAGAAAAAGAGGTGTCCCACTCCCCGACAAGTGTCTGTAAACAATCAAAGTACCATGGAAACAATAACTGATTGATCAGTGTGGGGCCAATTTTCAGATAAAACATATGGGTTGCTTGACATGTATAACTGAAAAAACTGTGCATTAAACCTTCTGATCTGACCGGGTTTCTAGTCAATGTAACTTAGGTCCTTAATTTTTAAGAGCCTCTAAGCTTCAGGTAGAGGTGTTCCTGCTTTCCAGCCATGCAGGGCTAGGGTTCAAGCAGGGCAGTAAGATTTTCTCACAACTGAATATCAAGTTTTCTCACAAGACAGAAATTGAATTAGACCATTAATTGAATAGAAAGGGAACCAAACTAACTCCGAAACTGAGTCACAAGAGGGAATCATTGTGTCTACTCAATTCCCACAATTAACCACTTAATGTCTTAATCTCCTCAGTTCCTCTAGCTCTAAGACTTCTGTTCAAACTAAGTACTATAAAATCATGTTAGATATCTGTTTTAAGTGGAAATGACCCTTTTCAAGTTAGTTCTATCAACCATACTGGCTTACTCTGCCATTTAGTGCTATGTGACCTTGGGCTAGTAACTTAACTTTACAGGACCTTAGCTTCATTGTATGTAAAATAAAGTGAATGAACTAGATGACCTCTGAGTTTCTATCCAAATTGAAAACTATGATTTTATAATGATTCCTAAATGGACTGTGCATATACTGTTTACAACAGAATTGTCAACCTTGCAGTAGACTCTCCAGACCAGATTAAAATATAATTAGGTAATGTTTAACAAAATAAATGAAAATAAAATGTGTTGTCCAGTTATTTTTCTGTTATGTCTGACTCCTTGTAAACCTCTTTGGGGTTTTCTTGACAGAGATACTGGAGTGGTTTGACATTTCCTTCACCATCTCTTTTTACAGATGAGGAAACTGAGACAAAGAGGATTAAGAAACTTGTCATCGGTCACACAGCTAGTAAATGTCTGAGGCCAGATTTAAACCCATAAAGATGAGTCTTCCTGACTCTAAGCCTGGCACTCTTGTCTAGCTACCCTAAAATACAATCTAGATGATGCTAATTTGTGTTCAATATGTGGCCCATTGGAATCTCTATCTATTTGAATCATGTCAGAGGGAAGGTGTTTTAAAAACCTAGTGCCTCCACTTCCTCTTCAGCACCATGTATATGTACACTGAATACTTTGGCCCTAACAACATTGAATTCTTTTAAGTATAGGAATCTAGGAAATATAATCAAATTTTGAAATAACTGTATACTCTTTTTTGAGTTGTAGACAATACTAAAAAATCTGTGGAATCATTATCCTATCTTATAATTCTTGGCAGTACTATGAAAAGAAGGTAGTTTGATACAGTAGAAATAAAACAGGATGAACATGGGCTTAGGTCCTCTTCCCACTTAAAACCACTGAAAAATTTCTCTGAACCCATTTTCCTCATTTGTAAAGTGAGAGAATTTTGGACCAGACCTCCAGGGTCCTTTGCAGCTCAAAATGTGTAATTTCAGACATTTTTGTCTAGAGCCAGTTTGTGCTGTGCTTATCTTGGAATGTGGTATAGAGTTATGGTATCAGCAAAAGGATGTTTGTTTTCTTAGAAGTGGCTCTGGTAAGGCTTTAAATAGGTAATTGAAACAGGTTGAGTCCCTAGGAATTGAGCTGGGAAATAGAGCCAGCATTGATGAAGCAGAGAGAAAAAAAGGATTAAGTGCCGTAGTATGTGTAAAGCACTTTGAAAACTGTAAAGTGCTCAATAATAATTATAACCATTGTTATTCGCATTCTTGTTATGATTCTCACCTCTGCAATACTGAGTTCTAGCACAGCCTGGAATTCCTGGTTAAGGAAATGCCCCGTCAATACGTTTTCACTGCAAGAGTTGCCTAGTAGAGGCAGTGACTGTTGTATTTTTACTTTGTACCCTCAGTGCCTCTTTGCACTTGTGAAATGTTTGTTGTTTTGAATTGTGGAAGGGTAGAAAGAGGATTGTACAAAATATTCACTGTCTTAGTAGTAGTTGAGCTATTGTTGAATAATTGTATTAGAATAGAAAGACTGTCCTGAGACAGAATTGTGGTATAATTTTAGTCAATTAATGAAATTCTACAGTCTTGAGTTTTACATGTACTAGTCTAATTGCTGAAGTTAATTCTGCAGTGGAATTTTATGAGTTTCATTTTCCCTATTGCTAAGCAAATATATTAACTTTAAAAGTGAAATATTAATGCTAATTCTAATGCTTGGGATTATTTCATTTAAAACCAATAGCTTGGTCAAGTTGTCTTGTGCCTGGGTTTTGATGAACAACGTTCTTGGTATAAATAACGTTTTTCTCTGCTTTTGATAAAAGGTTCAGAGTAGCCGGAGGTGTCTGCACAGAAACACTCTTTAGGGAAACTTTAGGGTTTTTTTGGGCTGCAAATTAAACATACAGATATAGCAAATAATATTTATAGCTGAGCTATCTCCTGAAAACAGAATAAATATAAATTAATTTTTACTTGATATGTTTAGGAAATAATCAGAAGAGTTTTCTAGTGTGTCTTATAGAAATGGGGCCTCGTTACTTTATAGTTCTGTGTCTACATTCTAGTAAATCCCTAAGCTTACAGGAGCATACATGAGCATGTATGAACACACATATACACTCTCAGGGTAAGGTAACTTAAATTCTTCAATGTGTATTTTTAAAATTTGAAATTGGTGCTAAAGAATGGCATGACACATGAGACATTATATACCATTGGATGTAAATGAAAATATTTATAATTTAAATAAAATACTCATACTGTATAATTAAAGTCATTTACATTCAGAAAGCATAAGTGCATATGGAATGTGTGTGTATATATATGTATCTATGTATATGTATATGTACAGTCCTTGCCCTCTAGGAGTTTGTATTTTAAGATACAGAATGTATTAGCCTCAGTAAATTTTTAGTCTCAATCTAACTTACTTTTGTTATGCTATATATTCCGGACTTCCTTCTTTTTCATCCTCCTACTGTCCCACACCTGTTATGTACTCAGAAAATATGAACTAATGTTGATTTTAGCTTAAGCAAATTTTGAACAAGATGGTCTGCTGTAAAATGTTTATATGATGTGTCCCAATGATGATTCTTAGATATTTTTCATTGTTTGTTATTGATTGCGACCATCCATGGGTACAGATGATTGAAGATTGATTCAGAAAACATTATAGACAACCATAATCAAATGGAAGAATGCATAAAGAGCATTGTATACATGAGTGGCACAAGTACATTTCCTCCATCAGAAAACAAAGAGTACACTGTAGAAATTGTATGATAGACTGTCTCCTGTGGTCTTGGAATAGGAAAAGCTATTTTGAACAACTTTATGCCTCTGTAAACTTTATGTTTACTTGTATGAGAGAGAGCTGGTACAACTAGGTTGGATCTATGGGAAACTAATTCAGAATCCCAGTAGCTGGACTACTGATATTAGCCAGAATTAGATTTCTTAGGGCATTATTTTTATATGCCAAGGTATTTTAGTATACTTGTAGTGGTCATTAAAATGTAAATGAACCTAGAATAAGACATTCCTTACTTTAAAACTTATAAACAAACATCATTATTGTTGTCTTGCCACAACACCCTTTAAATTTTTTTTCTCAGACTACTGTATACTAATTTTCTGTATTTGGTTACTTAATATTTAGTCTTTTGGTTTGTTTTCTTTCTAGACGGCTTAAATGTTATTTTAATAACATGATCAAACTTTTTTTTTAATATTTAGACTCTCAAAGTGTGGAATTTGTCTGTAATGTTCTTGTGGTGGCCGATCAACTCCTAATAATTCGATTGAAAGAAATCTGTGAAGTAGCAATAACAGAAAAACGTGAGTATTTTTCCTATGCAGTACTATTAGTAAATTTTCAAGTTGGTTCAGGCTGTTTTTTAACTTCTAGTGAGATAATCCTCACTGCAGAAGCAGCATGGTGTAGTGAATAAGAAAGCTGGCTTTGGAGTCAGAAAACCTGGGTTTGAATTCTGTCTTTGACATATATTGACCCTGGACAAGCCACTTTATCCCTCAGTGCAACTCTCACAAGGGAACCCTGATATGATAAATAGCAGAGCAAGTGCTTGTCTGCATTGTTTGGTAGAGGGAGTTTCCTCACTGTACCAGTGAAATTCCCTGTATCAGTGAAATCATAGGTCTGATTTTTTAAAAAAATAGATAATAATTCACATTTTACATGGATCATTAAGATTTGTATAGCAAATCATAGCAGTCCTTTCAAGTATGCAGCATAATAAACTTTATCCCCATTTGCTTGGTTAAGTGATCTGCCCATTATCACATAATATTTGAAGTAGGTCTGCAACTACAAGTGAAGGATTCAATCCACTGAGCCATACTTTCAGTTTCAAAAAAGTTTGAATAATGGGTTGAGTGTTATTTCTACCCAACTTAGAAACTTGAAGTGTGAGAATTTGAAAGTTGTTTTGTTGTTGCTTGGTCACATTTTTATGGAGGTAGCTAGGTGGCTCAGTGACTGGAATGCTGGGCCTGGAGTCACCAAGACCTGAGTTCAAATGTAACCTCAGAAACTTACTAGCTGTGTGACCCTGGGCAAGTCACTTAGCCTCTGTTTGCCTTAATCCACTGGAAAAGGAAATGGCAAAACACTCCACTATCTTTGCCAAGAAAACACCATAGACAAGTATGGTCCACAGGTTCTCAAAGAGTTGGACACAACTAAGCAACAACAAAACAAAAACCATTTTCAATATATTAAAGTGGGCTGCTTCAACTTTGCTCTCTCTTTGTGGAGTCTCAGGTCCTTCTAAAGTCTTCATGTTGAGATTTTATCAAATACTTTTTTTTTTATATAGGCTGACTATATTAATTACAATTTCTCTGGCTAACATTAAAACTGATTTCTTTAGCAAGTCAGTTTTATGTTTTCCAGTGTTAGACAAACCTTTCTTGCTGTGCTTTTCCAGACAATTCTCATTGACATGTTTGAAAACTGATAACACTAGAACCATTCTATACCAGCGAGCCTATATTTTAGCTGGTAACAACTGTCGTTATCTTCTATGTTATCTTTTTTTAATGATGTGTCTGAAGCCATGGCTTAAATTTCATTTTTTTTGTTGTAATATATCCATCCTTCTATGTCTCCTACCTAGAGAACCTTTCCTTATAACAGATTAAAACAAAACGAATAAAACCCATTCATAAAACGAAATCAACTATGCATCATATCTGATAGCATGTTCAACATTGCCTCCTCATAGTCCTTCATTTTGAACAAAAGGAGGAAGGTATATTTTCTCAACTCTTATCTGGGACCATGCTTGGTTATGATGATGATACAGTTTCCAGTTTTATTCTTAACATTTACAATGTAGGCATTAAGGGTTTAGTTTACGTCAGTGTGCCACAATTTGTTTAGCCATTTCCTAATCAATACCCCACCCACACTGTGTTTATTATAGTTAATTTGTTTTCACAAAAAGTGCTGCTGTGGATATTTTGACATTTATAGGAACTTTATATCTTTGCTTTCCATGGGGTATATATCCAAAGGGTATAAATGTTTTGTATTGCTTAATTTATCGCTTTATTTTGAGCTATTTTCTGAAACAAGCACATAATTATAAACTAATTTTTACCTGATATGTTTAGAAAATAATCGGAAGAGTTTTCTAGAGTGTCTTGTAGAAATGGGGTCTTGTTACTTTATAGTCATGTCTGCACATTCTAGTAAGTCCTTAAACTTACAGGAGTATACATGAGCATGTATGAACTCTGTCTCTTCCTCTCTATCTCTAACATACACACACACACACACCCACGATCAGGGTGAGGTAACTTAAATTCTTCAATTTTTTTTTTCATTTAAAATTGGCACTAAAGATTGGCTTGATAAACTATACATTATATATCATTGGATTTAATGAATATATTACATATTATTTAAATGAAATTTTCATACTTTTGTTTAGCTAGAAGTTCACATTCAGAAAACATTTAAGTAGTTAATTGCATATGGAGTATATATACATAGTCCCTGCTCTCTAGGAGTTTATATTCTAAGACACATAGTATATTAGCCTCAGCAAATTTTTAGTTTCAATCTAACTTACTTTTGTTATGCTGTATACTTTCAGACTTCCTTATTTTGCTTAATTTAAAATAGTTTTCTAAAATGGTTGGAACAATTCACAGTATGCCAACAATATTTTACTATTCCTTCCATGCTATAGCCTCTTCAGTATTGACTATTTCTGTTTTTTTAGTGTTAATGGTTGAGTTGAAACTTTAGAGTTGTTTTAATTTGTAGTTCTCTTAATGATTTGAAACAGTGTTTCATCTGGTTTCCAATTTTTTCTGGTTTCCAATTTTTTTGAGACTTTCATTCATATCCTTTGACCATTTAGGCCTTTTTTATGTTAATTTTCTATATCGAATATTAGAACTCGAATATCAAAACTTTATCAAATATTTGATGCAAAGATTTTTTTTATCTTTTAATTTAATTAATTTATTTAACATATTTAGTTTTCAGCATTGATTTTCACAAGAGTTTGAATTACAAATTTTCTCCCCATTTCTACCCTCCCCACCCACTCCAAGATGACTTATATTCTGTTTGCCCTGTTCCCCAGTCAGCCCTCTCTTCTGTCAACCCACTCCCCTCCCATCCCCTTTTCCCTTCCTTTCTAGTAGGGCAAGATAAATTTCTACTCCCCATTGCCTGTGTATCTTATTTTCTAGTTGCATGCAAAAAAACTTTTTTTTTTTTTGTTTTTGAACATCTGTTTTTAAAACTTTGAGTTCCAAATTCTCTCCCCTCTTTCCTTCCCACCCACCCTCCCCAAGAAGTCAAGCAATTCAACAAAGGCCACATGTGTATCATTATGTATAACCCTTCTACAATACTCATGTTGTGAAAGACTAACTATATTTTGCTCCTTCCCAACCCATCCACCTTTATTGAATTTTCTCCCTTGACCCTGTCCTCTTTTGAAAGTGTTTGTTTTTGATTAGCTCCACCCCCATCTGCCCTCCCCTCCATCATCTCCCCCTTTTTTATCTTCTTCCCTCTTCTTTCCTGTGGGGTAATATACCCAATTGGGTATGTATGGTATTCTCTCCTCAGGCCCAATCTGATGAGAGCAAGATTCACTCATTCCCCCCTCACCTGCCCTCTCCCCTCCTCCCACAGAACTGCTTCCTCTTGCCACCTTTATGCAAGATAATCCACCCCATTCTGTCTCTCCCTATCTCCCTCTCTAAATATATTCCTCTCTCATCCCTTAATTTGATTTTATTTCTTTTAGATATCTTCCCTTCATCTTCAACTCACCCTGTGTCTGCTCTCTCTCTCTCTCTCTCTCTCTCTCTTTCTCTCTCTCTCTCTATGTGTGTGTATATATACACACACACACACACACACACACACACACACACACACACACACACAGATATATACATACATACATGTTCACTTATATATATGTACATAAACATATATGCATATTCCCTTCAGCTACCATAATGAGGTCTCATGAATCATACACATCATCTTTCCATGTAGGAATGTAAACAAAACAGTTCAACTTTAGTAAGTCCCTTGCAATTTCTTTTTCTTGTTCTTTTTCTTGATTACCTTTTCATGCTTCTCTTGATTCTTGTGTTTGAAAGTCAAATTTTCTATTCAGTTCTGGTCTTTTCACTGAGAAAGCTTGAAAGTCCTCTATTTTATTGAAAATCCATATTTTGCCTTGGAGCATGATACTCAGTTTTGCTGGGTAGGTGATTCTAGGTTTTAATCCTAGCTCCATTGACCTCCGGAATATCATATACCAAGCCCTTCAATCTCTTAATGTAGACGCTGCCAGATCTTGAGTTATTCTGATTGTGTTTCCACAATACTCAAATTGTTTCTTTCTGGCTGCTTGCAGTATTTTCTCCTTGATCTGGGAGCTCTGGAATTTGGCAATAATATTCCTAGGAGATTTCTTTTTGGGATCTATTTGAGGAGGCGATCAATGGATTCTTTCAATTTCTATTTTGCCCTGTGGCTCTAGAATATCAGGGCAGTTCTCCTTGATAATTTCTTGAAAGATGATCTCTAGGTTCTTTTTTTGATCATGGCTTTCAGGTAGTCCAATAATTTTTAAATTATCTCTCCTGGATCTATTTTCCAGGTCAGTGGTTTTTCCAATGAGATATTTCACATTGTCTTCCATTTTTTCATTCCTTTGGTTCTGTTTTATAATATCTTGATTTCTCATAAAGTCACTAGCTTCCACTTGCTGCAGTCTAATTTTTAAAGTACTATTTTCTTCAGTGGTCTTTTGGACCTCCTTTTCCATTTGGCTGATTCTGCCTTTCAAGGCATTCTTCTCCTCATTGGCTTTTTGGAGCTCTTTTTCCATTTGAGTTAGTCTATTTTTTAAGGTGTTGTTTTCTTCAGTGTATTTTTCAGTATTTTTTTGGGTCTCCTTTATCGAGTCATTGACTTGTTTTTCATGGTTTTCTCGCATCCTTCTCATTTCTCTTCCCAGTTTTTCCTCTACTTCTCTAGCTTGCTTTTCCAAATCCTTTTTGAGCTCTTCCATGGCCTGGGACCAGTTCATGTTTTTCTTGGAGGTTTTTGGTGTAGGCTCTTGCACTTTGTTGACTTCTTCTGTCTGTATGTTTTGGTCTTCTTTGTCACCAAAGAAAGAATCCAAAGTCTGAGACTGAATCTGGGTGTGTTTTCGCTGCCTGGCCATATTCCCAACCAACTAACTTGACCCTTGAGGTTTTCAGCGGGGTATGACTGCTTGTAGACTAAGGAGTTCTATGTTCCATTTTTGGGGGGGGATGTGCCAGCACTCCTCCTTCCCCAAGAACCCCCAACCTGGACTGGGCTTAGATCTTCGGCAGGCTGTGTACTCCTGCTCTGATCCGCCACTTAATTCCTCCCACCAGGTGGGCCTGGGGCCGGAAGCAACAACAGCTGTAGCTGCCCCACCTCCGCTGCCCTCGGGGCTGGTAGAGGAACCCCGAACTCCTTCCACTCCCTCCGCTCCCACAGCTTTTCCCACTAACCTTCTTCACTGTCTTTGGTGTTTGTGTGTTGAGAAGTCTGGTAACTGCCGCAGCTCACTGATTCAGGGCGCTAGGGCACTTTCTGCCCAGCTTCTAGTCTGGTTGGTCCGTGCAGCTCATACTGGGCTGGGCTCCCCACGGCTCCCCCCTGCGGGATAGACCTCACCCAGAGACCATCAAGGCTGTCCTGGGCTGGAGCCCTGCTTCCCTCTGCTGTTTTGCGGGTTCTTCCGTTCTAGAATTGGTTCAGAGCCATTTTTTATAGGTTTTTGGAGGGACTCGGCAGGGAGGTCACGCTAGTCCCTGCTTTCCAGCTGCCATCTTGGCTCCGCCCCCTTGATGCAAAGATTTTTGACAACTGAAGCCTGCCTCAGCTGTAGTCTGGATTTGGGGGAAACACTGGCCTGTTCAGAATTTACCAAATGCGGCTTTTTCTACGTGGTTACAAAAGGACCTACTACATTTTGCTTAGCCTGTTGACTTGTTTTCAGTCACATGGGTGACACTATAACAATCTATAAGTTTTTATTAAGTGCGTGCTGTGTGCCAGGACCTCAATTTCTTCCTCTAGTAGATGAGGGAATTCAACTAGATTACCTCTAAGGGCTCTTCCAATTCCAAATTTAAAATGAACCAATCCATGATTGAATTTCAGTGTGTATTTTTGTGTATGTATACATATGATATATAAATTTTGCACATATACTATATTGCCACATAGAGTTGGCTATTAGGATAGTTCTAGTCATTCTTATTAAAAAACTCACATGAATTGGCGAGACCACATAATCAATGACATAATGGCAAGACCCTTAAGGGAAACAACTGGTAACAACAAAAATCTTTTCTGGGACAACAATCAAATAATGTATTTATATGTATTTTTAAGTTTATGAATGAAATGTGCAACAGTGTCAAAAAAGAAGTTTATCCTAATATGTACAGACTTTGCCAGAAAATTATCAGATGTACAATGTAGTTTTTTCCCTATCATGAACTTCATACAGCAGAAGACTCTTTGTTTCTTTTTAAAATGAGAGGAAAAAGTTGACAGATATTTAAGCAGTTATTTCTTCTACCATTCTGTACACAGCTGTTTTATACATGCTGTTTTCATTGCAAAATACTATTCCCCTTCCTACCTGAAAAATAAATATCTGTGTGTGTGTGTGTGTGTGTGTGTGTGTGTGTGTTTAGAACAACAAAAGAACCAATTGTTAGATCACTTGAGTGAAATGGGTTGGTGAGAATGAAACTACGTAGGAGAAATAGGTAATTCTCTCAATTTCTGTATAGTGTGTGAGTTAGTATTACTTTTAAGTCTGCATTAACTTTGAGGTCGCATACAGTACCTCTTAACTATAATTCAGCTTTGAACTATGTTAAAAAAAATTGTTAGAACTGTATTGTGAATTAGACAATTTAAAGATTTCTAAGATCATCCTACTCCATAGAAACTTCTTCTCTGTTGAGACCCAATGACCATTCATTGACTAATTCTGGAGAGGAAAGAGAAGTGCTTTGGCTTTAATATTCACTCTTTCTCTAAGTAATAACAGAGCCTACTAGTGTAAAACAATTATTTTTATGTGATTGTGTGAAATCAAATAATTTAAAGCTGCTCCAAAAAAACCCAATGACTTAAATGCAAAATTATTCCTTCAATTTGGGGGGGGGAGCATTTTAGGAAACCACGTTCTTACATTAGCCATTAAGCAACATACTGTTAACATTTATGCTAAAATTAAAACTTCCTAAACATAAAATTATTCTAATATATTTGGCAGACAAATATTTTCTAAAATTTCCTTTACTACTCTTAAAATGATTTGTTAATATTCCATATGATTATTTTTCTTATTTGTTTTCCCTTATAACTCAACATCTCAGCTTGTGTGTCTCTAGAATCTGTGGCAAAGGTGGGTAAAAACCATGTTGTGTATCTATATTTGTTATCTTTGAGAGCAAGCTTGATCCTGTTTTTTATTGTTCTGAGCTCAGACATTCAGAAATCCTTGGAGTCAAATACATTTGGTTCCTTGAAATGACAGTTTAGCTAATTTTAATAACTATTTTCTTTTTCAGTTACTCTAAAGAATGCAGCTATGACATTGGAGTTTGCAGTAATGTATAATGCTGAACAATTGAAACTGTCTTGTTTACAGTTTATGGGGCTAAATATGGCAGCTTTACTTGAAGCAAGGTATGTTTGGTGAATGAATTCTGTAACTTGTTACATCGATATTTGCGTATAATGGTAACAGTATTACTAGAGTAATTTTAAAAATTGTTGATGTCAGGGTCTAGTTAAGTTGGGAGTTAAAAGTAACAATAGTAGTTGATGTTTAAGATGCTATAGAAAGCCTTTTTATATAATTTATCATGCTAGAACCTCACAACCACCTGGTAAAGTACATAGTACAAGTAGCATTTAGCCTTTTTTTTTTAAGCCTAAATCTGTGATTTCATTAGCATAGGGAATTTGTTATATATAGACTAGTCCAGATCAGAAAAATCATATACAACATATATTCTTCAAGAGATGACTGGTACACGGAGAAAATCAATAGGCAGTAAGCATTTATTAAGAGCTCACTATATGCCCAGGGATTGTGTTAAGAGCTGAGGATAAGAAGGGAAGACACAGACTCAAGTTTCTGCCTCTCAAAGTACATTGGGGGAGACAATTCAAAAAAACCATGCATATGAGATATGTACAATTTAAATGAAAGCTGATCTCAGATGGACGGCCCTAATAGTATATGCGTGTTGAGGAGGATGGAGGGAAAGGAGTGACTTGGGAAAGGTGGGATTTGTGCAGAAGAGGGGATTTGAATTGAGTCTTCAGGGAACCCAGGAGGTAGAGGTTAAAAGGGAGAGTATTCTAGGTCTAAGGCATAAAGAGCAAAGTCACGGAGTTAGGAGAATGGAGTACTGTGTGAGAGGAACAGTAAGAAGGTCGGTGTAGAAGGATTGTCAAGTATGTGGAGGAAAATATAAAACTAGAAAGGTGGAAAGAGTTCTGGTTGTAAAGGACTTTAAATCTTTTGATTTTGGAGGTAATGTGGAGCCACTGGGGTTCAATGAATGGGGACATAGTAGGGGAATGTGTGACATGATCAGACTTGGGCTTTAGGAAAATCACTTTGACATTTGAATGGAGAATGGATTTGATGTGGAAAGAGACTTGATGAAGGGAGAGCACCCAGAAGATGACTGTAGTAGTGCAGACATGAGGTGATGAGGGCCTGCACCAGGGTAGTAGTTGTGTTGGAGGATAGAAGGGGACACATCCAAGAGATGTTATGAAGAGGAAAATGATGAGATCTGGTAATAGATTGGCTACATGGGTTGAATTTAACTGAGGAGTTGAGAATAACACTGAAATTGCCAGTTTAGGTAACCAGGAGTGGTGGTGCCCTTAAGAGTAATAGGGAAGTCCTGAAGGGAGGAGAAACATTGTGTTCCTCGCTTGGTGTCAGATGCTAGTATCTTTAAGAAGCAAGACTTGTTCCTAGATCTTTGCTGGCTCCAGGCTGGCTTTCTGCCTACTATGCCAATTTTTTCCCCCTAATTCTAGTTTTATAAATGACAAAACTCAGAGAAATTAGAGTGATTTCCCTAAATCTATGTAGTTGGTGATCACTCAGTGTCAGAGCCACTACTTGAATCCATCACTTATTACTTTAGAGCTAACACTCTTTTACATGACATCAGTTGTTATCTGTGATGTCTTGTTTTGATCCAGATATCTCCCCATAGAGTTTAATAAGTGTGCGTGTGTGTATATATATGTATGTGTGCTTGCAAGGAGATTTACACATGTACACATATGCTTTGCTTGTTTAAGCATTTAAATTTTATAATCATTACCATATTGAATAGCATTTTTCTGCATTGTATTTTAAAATACAGAATTATTATTAGTGTTTTTTCTTTGTGGTAATTATCTTTAAGTTGATCCTCATACTTTTTTTAAAAATCAAACTTTTATGAATTCATGACTACAAGCAAACCGGATCCTCAGAAATATTGGCTCTAATTTACACAACCTCCCTCAGATGGGAGGTGGAAACTGGGAGGCACTATAACTGTGCTTGTGTAAGATGGCATCAGGAAAAAAAAAAGACCTGTCAGAATTTTTGTTCCTAGTTTGGCTCATATATGTTTAGCCTCTGTTTCTTTAATACTTCACTGTCACACTGAGTTTCACCTAAATGGGGGTGGAATTCTTTAAAGTACTTAAGTATATTAAAGTCATGTTTTTATAACTTTCTAGTTCTCACTTGTCATTTACTTACAACAGATAAAGTACTCTGCAACTCTGCAGTATGAGCTATCTTATTTTTAATTCAGGATCTTTGCCTACATAAAAAGAACAAGTTCTTTAGATTTTTTTTTTTGGCATGGCCAGAGGAATGTCATTAAATGAGTCCTAAAATAAATTGTCCATCTCATTTTATAGGACATTGGATGTTTTAAGTGATGATGTTTTGAAGGATCTTTCTGTGTTCTACAGAAAAATGGTAAGGTTTATGTTGTAGTGAAGATGAGCAAAAATATCAACAACTAAAACAATCTATGAGTGAGTTTTCTTTTTTTTTAAAATTTATTTAATATATTTAGTTTTCAGCATTGATTTTCACAAGAGTTTGAATTACAAATTTTCTCCCCACTTCTGCCCTCCCACCCACTCCAAGAGGGCGTATATTCTGGTTGCCCCGTTCCCCAGTCAGCGCTCCTTTCTGTCACCCCACTCCCCTCTCATCCCCTTTTCCCTTCCTTTCTTGTAGGGCAAGATAAATTTCTATGCCCCATTGCCTGTGCATCTTATTTCCTAGTTGCATGCAAAAACATTTTTTTTTTTGTTTTTGAACATCTGTTTTTAAAACTTTGAGTTCCAAATTCTCTCCCCTCTTCCCTCCCCACCCACCCTCCCTAAGAAGGCAAGCAATTCAATGTAGGCCACATTTGTATCATTTTGTAAAACCCTTCCACAATACTCATGTTGTGAAAGACTAACTATATTTTGCTCCTTCCTATCCTATCCCCCTTTATTGAATTTTCTCCCTTGATCCTGTCCCTTTTCGAAAGTGTTTGTTTTTGATTACCTCTTCCCCCTATCTGCCCTCCCCTCTATCATCCCCCCTTTTTTATCTTCTTTCTTCTTCTTTCCTGTGGGGCAAGATACCCAACTGCGTGTGTATGGTATTCTCTCCTCAGGTCAAATCCGATGAGAGCAAAATTCACTCATTCCCCCTCACCTGCCCCCTCTTCCCTTCCCACAGAACTGTTTTTTCTTGCCACTTTTATGCGAGATAATTTACCACATTCTATCTCTCCCTCTCTCAATATGTTCCTCTCTCATCCCTTAATTTGATTTTCTTTTTGTAGATATCATCCCTTCATATGCGACTTACCCTGTGCCCTCTGTCTATATATATATATATATATATATATATATATATATATATATATATAGATATAGATATGTATGTATGTGTGTATATGTATATACATATACACACATACATACATATATACATGCATACACACACACACACACATATGCATATTCCCTTCAGCTACCCTAATACTGAGGTCTCATGAATCATACACATCATCTTTCCATGTAGGAATGTAAACAAAACAGTTCAACTTTAGTAAGTCCCTTGTGATTTCTCTTTCTTGTTTACCTTTTCATGCTTCTCTTGATTCTTGTGTTTGAAAGTCAGATTTTCTATTCAGCTCTGGTCTTTTCACTGAGAAAGCTTGAAAGTCCTCTGTTTTATTGAAAGTCCATATTTTGCCTTGGAGCATGATACTCAGTTTTGCTGTGTAGTTGATTCTTGGTTTTAATCCTAGCTCCATTGACTTCCGGAATATCGTATTCCAAACCCTTCGATCCCTTAATGTAGAAGCTGCTAGATCTTGTGTTATTCTGATTGTGTTTCCACAATACTCAAATTGTTTCTTTCTGGCTGCTTGCAGTATTTTCTCCTTGATCTGGGAGCTCTGGAATTTGGTGACAATATTCCTAGGAGATTTCTTTTTGGGATCTATTTGAGGAGGCGATCGATGGATTCTTTCAATTTCTATTTTGCCCTGTGGCTCTAGAATATCAGGGCAATTCTCCTTGATAATTTCTTGAAAGATGATATCTAGGCTCTTTTTTTGATCATGGCTTTCAGGTAGTCCAATAATTTTTAAATTATCTCTCCTGGATCTATTCTCCAGGTCAGTGGTTTTTCCAATGAGATATTTCACATTGTCTTCCACTTTTTCATTCCTTTGGTTCTGTTTTATACTATCTTGATTTCTCATAAAGTTACTAGCTTCCACTTGCTCCAATCTAATGTTTAAGGTAGTATTTTCTTCAGTGGTCTTTTGGACCTCCTTTTCCATTTGGCTAATTCTGCCTTTCAAGGCATTCTTCTTTTTTGGGGCTCTTTTGCCATTTGAGTTAGTCTATTTTTTAAGGTGTTGTTTTCTTCAGTATTTTTTTCCATATTTTTTTGGGTCTCGTTTAGCAAGTCATTGACTTGTTTTTCATGGTTTTCTCGCATCATTCTCATTTCTTGTCCCAATTTTTCCTCTACTTCTCTAACTTGCTTTTCCAAATCCTTTTTGAGCTCTTCCATGGTCTGAGACCAATTCATGTTTTTCTTGGAGTCTTTTGATGTAGGCTCTTTGACTTTGTTGACTTTTTCTGGCTGTATGTTTTGGTCTTCTTTGTCACCAAAGAAAGATTCCAAAGTCTGAGTCTGGATCTGAGTGTATTTTCGCTGGCTGGCCATGTTCCCAGCCAACTTACTTGACCCTTGATTTTTTCGTTGGGGTATGACTGCTTGTAGAGTAAAGAGTACTTTGTTCCAAGCTTGAGGGGATGCACTGTTGTTTTCAGAGGTATTTCCATACAGCCAGCTCTGCCACACCAGCACTCCTCCTTCCCCAAGAACTGCCAACCCGGACCTGACTCAGATCTTATGCAGGCTCTGCACTCCTGCTCTGATCTGCCACTTAATTCCTCCCACCAGGTGGGCCTGGGGCAGGAAGCAACTGCAGCCGTAGTTCTGTAGCTGCACTACCTCCGCTGCCCCCTGGGGCAGTGGCCAAACCGCAAACTCCTTTCACTCTGTCCCTGCAGCTTTTCACACTAACCTTCTCTGTTGTCTTTGGTGTTTGTGGGTTGAGAAGTTTGGTAACTGCCACAGCTCACTGATTCAGGGCACTGGGGCCTGTTCCACCCAGCTCCTGGTCTGGTTGGTCCTGCCGCTGCCCATGCTGGTCCACTCCCCTCCGCTCCCAGCTCTGTGCATGATAGACCTTACCCAGTGACCATCCAGGCTGTTCTGGGTTGGAGCCTTGCTTCCCTCTGCTATTTTGTGGGTTCCGCAGTTCTTGAATTTGTTCAGAGCCATTTTTTATAGGTTTTTGGAGGGACTTGGAAGGGAGCTCATGCAAGTCCCTGCTTTCCAGCCGCCATCTTGGCTCCACCTCCTATTAGTGAGTTTTCTAATGGATTTTTTTCTAAATAATTCCCATACTTAGGACACTTTTATATGAAGAAGTGGAGGACTTTTCACTGACAGTATTCCCCTAGTAGACCCTCATCAGAACATATGTAAAGAAATGGTGAAGATATAACATTAAAGGACTAAAAATGAATTGCATTCTGATTTTTAAATGAGTAGAAGTTAGCAGTTTCAAAGGTAATCCTTTGTTATTACAAGAAAGTAAAGAAATTAAGGTTCAACTAACCCCTCAGAATTAGGTAAAAACATTATTTTACCTGAACTAGAGAATAAGTATGTTAGGAAAGTTGAAGCTTCATCCTTCTGTCTTGTGGAATGTTAGGCCTATAAATTTATATTTGACTAGTTTTTTAATTATAATTTATATTTGACTAGTGTTTTAATTACAGTTTTTTCCTTATGCTCGAAACATAGACCACCTGTTTGTAGCATCCCAGAATTTTCCTGTTAATTTCAGTACATTTTGTAATAAATGTAATTTAATAAGACTTAAAAATCTATCTTTACATATACAGAGAAAGGTCAGAGATCTTCTTAAAAGAATTGTGTAACTTATGCTACAGATACCAGCAATGGATAGAAGAGTAATAACACCATATCAAGATGGTCCAGATATTAGCTACTTGGAGGCAGAAGATGCTGACGTTTTTTTGAAAGGAGAAATGAATATGGAACACAATTACCAGTAAGTCTCATTATTTTTGCCTTTTTTTCCTCCCTGAAATGTGGTTCCTTTGGTGTGTTACCTTTCTTCTACTCCAGATCTATCATATACATACCTGTTTATTTCCTAGTTGTCTCTCCCATTAGTATATGAGCTCCTTGAGGATATGACTGTTTTTGCATTTTTTGCTTATCTTTGTGCCCCTGGGGCCTAATTAGCACTGGGCCTGACATAGAGTTTGTGCTTAATAAAGGCGTGTTGATTAACTGATTAATTGTACATATAGCTCCACTTCATATTTGACAGTCAGAATCAAGATTTAATAAATTAGCACAGTAGTATTTTGTGTTAATGTAAACATATAGTCTCCTAATTTGTAAAAGCCTATTTTTTAACTTCTCATTTTTTAGGATATTTTCGATGCATGCAACTATCATTCTCATAAAGACCTTTGAATCTTAGAAACTAGATAAATGGAAAAATAGTTACTGATGTTTCATCACTCATCTTTTTGGGTGGTGAAAATACTGTCTTTGATTTTGTCCATTCTTTTAGAATTTTCCCTTTGTATTCGTTCCAGCACATATTTGTACTGTATGTATTTGTTCAGATCCATTGGTTCATCCTAACTTTCTCTTTATCAACCTTCTTGCATTTGCTTTGATTTTTCTTTCCATTTACTTTTTTGTAGTCATTGTTTTCCCCTCCGGTTTTGCTTCATTTTGCATCACTTCATATGTCTTTTAATGTTTTTCTGTGTTTTTTAGCCAGTTATTTTTTTACATTTTCACATCATGTCATTTTGTAACAAATGATAGAAAATAGATATGGTCAGTTAATTGCATTGCCTATTAATATCTTTTCCCTTTTTTATTAGGGCTAGACCAGATTATTGTATTAGGGTTGGACCAGCATTAATGTAATCTTGTATTGAGAGACTAATGATGTAAAATACTATGTGCTCCAAGTTAGTTGTGTGCATGACACAGTGGTTCTAAATAGCATGATTTAACTCTATATACAAAAGTGGAGGAATATATCTTGCATCTGTGTTGTATTTTTAACTGAAAAATATTTTTGCTTGCATTTTCTCAGTTTCATTCTTAATAACTGTGCAGTTATATATGGTAATTATTATCCTCATTTTGCAAATAGGGTAACTGTGAAACAACAAATTAGCCCAGAATCACACAGCCCATTAGGACTAGAAGCTTGATCGTTGTGTTTATTTCACATTTGCCTGAATTCCGTGGCATGATTAAATATATTACCTTTGTAGACCTGTAGAATCATAACTGTCGTACCCACTCTAGATTTCTCTAGTTTAGGTTTCCTTTTATATTTAAAGACATTTGATGCTTGTTTTTTTTCTTAGAGAAGCTTTCTTCAAAAAGGCCAAAACAAAAGCAAAAAAGAAACCACGAAAGCGTTCAGACAGCTCCGGTGGTTATAATCTTTCAGATATTATTCAGAGCTCACCTTCTGCAGGTAAGTGGTAAACCTTTTTTACTCACATTCCTTTTAAAATAAAATCTTATCGTTATTGTGGAATAAGATATGTTCTTGATATATAAAACATAGTGCCACTCCAGAGAACAGAAATGATTATGTAGAACAACTTCCAAAACTATTCGAAGTGATGATACATTTATTATGTACTTTTTGGACATTCAGGAGCAGAGATGTTGCAACATGGTTCAAATTGTAGCAGCGATGCTTTCAAGGTTGCCATGGGTGAGTCTTAAGCTATTATAGATAGAAGATTCATTATTCTCTGTCAATATAATAATGAGTGCATTATTTAGTGCAATAATATTAAGTATCTGTGATTTTGCAATTGTAAGTATTCTTTTTCCTAATTCTATCACAACCCCTTGGTGACTTAGTAGATAGTTTTCAAGAGTAACTGTGCCCCTAAAACTCATTGCCATGTGGTAAACCTCCCTGAATATCGTCATAACATTTGTTTTGAACTAGCAAGGAAGCTGGAAAAAATAACATGTTTCTAAGGGAAATAGTAACTGGTTGGTGTTTCTCATAAGACTCCAAAACAAAGCATTTCAAATCCTGTGGTCTAAATTTCATGTACCACTGAAATTCATTGTTTTATATGAATTCATTTTTATATGAATTTTATTACAATGAATTTCGGTTAAAATTATTAATTGTGGTCAAATAGAACTTCATATCTAAATACTGTATACATAATATAATTTTATGCTTTTTTACTTTTTTAAAAATGTATTTTTAAATTTTAAACTATAGGCTTGGTAAAATTGGATAAAACCAACTCTGCAGAATCTCTTCCAGAACTACTGACATCAGACTCTGAAGGTAGCTATGCTGGAATGGGTAGTCCTAGAGACTTGCAGTCTCCTGATTTCACAACAGGAATTCACCCAGATAAGATTGAGGTTTGTTTTTTTAATCATCTACAGATTTGGGGGTTTTTTGGTTCTGTTTTTAATTCGTGTTTGCACCAAAATATCTGTGGAGTCTTAGCTATCCCATTCTCGTAACAGCTTTAAAGCTAACTCTTCCCTGACTTAAATGGAGTTGTAACTGGTAGCAAGAATGGTTTATACATTTTTACCTGTGCAGTGTTTTCCTTATACTTGTATACTATTACTACTTTTACATTTCTTCAATGATTACTGCTTTTAGGCTTTGTGATCTTTACTATATAAAATTTACTCTATATTTCAAAATAAAACATTAATTTAAATTCTTACAATGAGTAACCAACAGTTTCCTTGGCGATTTTGGAAAAAAAAATTAATTTATAATTCAACTAGTTAACATCTAATTTGAGAAAAATTAACCAAATTTGGAAATTTTTCCAAGTGGCACATTTGTAACAAAAGTAAAGAAAATAGAAACAAAATTTAACGCTAAGAGACTCTGGGCACAAAATAGAATCTTTGGTGTAGCTCTGGATTGTAGCTGTTCCCCTGATTCGTTTCTGGGATGGACCATGAATCTCCTACAGTGGTCAGAATATTGAGAGCATCATGATGTCATATAAATGAAAATTCCTTCAGAGTCATAACTGACTTGACATACAGGCATGTAAGATTTCTGTTGGAGTATCAGTGTTATATAATCTTGGAGATTCTAAATTCTTAATAAGTAAATAATATTAGCAAATTTATACATAGGAGTTTGTATTCTGCTAGTGCTAATATCATGCGTATTTAGTTTTGTGCTTCCAGAGTTTATCGTAATAGTTCTTCATATGATTTGTTTTATATTTAATGCTTACATTGAAAGGAATTTTACATGTAAGCATACTTAATTTACCTAATGGTGTTGAATAATATAGAGCAATGTGCTAATTAGGTTTGAGATATATTTTAATGTCTTAAGTAGGTTAAATCAACTAGATTTTCTAGAAGATATAATGAACTTTATTTTTTTAGGGATTTTACTCTTTCACTTTTTATTTTAATTTTAGGTGACAAAAATTAAAACATATGTTAATGGTGCATGCCCTGTGCATTCTAGTGAATATATAAAACCATATGAAGAATCACCAGCACTTAAAATGTCTGTTCCACAGTCCATTCCGAGTAATCGAATCAACTGTGCAAGCTCTTCTAATTGGGTTGCCAGCTCTTTCAGGTGAGATGCTTTTGATGTGTTTATTAATTTGGCACATACAACTTAATGGGAAATTTTCCACAGTAGCCAATTTCTAAGACTGTTTCCTTCCTGATGTGCAGTAAATCTCTTTAATAGGTTTGTATTGTGTCTGAGACTTTTTTTCACATTATGGATTCACTATATACCATAGAGGTCCAGCCACAGAGTAAAATAGTAAGCATCCTTAGGTATTTATTGACACCACATGTGCTAGCCAGTGATTCCATCTTAGCATCCAAATACATTTTATGCACTCATGTGCACACACAGGCATGTCATATATACAGGTGTGTATATGCCTTCATATATGTATATTACACATAATCTATTTATAATATACATATATGTTAAATCTGTGGTTTCACCTATGTTGGGAGTTCCTGGTGAAGAACTGTACAGTGGCCTCCTACACAGTATCTTATAGTTTTAGAGTTTAGACAGTTGCCTGATGATGTATATTTTAAGCTGTTTTCTACTCTCCCAGTTCTGTGATTCTCATAGCTACCCTACTACCTTTCTGTTATTGTCATTCAGTTATTAGTCCTGAATGTTTCACTTTATGATTATTTTTTGCCCCCTTTAAGCACTTATTAATTTGCGCCTTCTAGCCCTTACACTGGAAAAAAGTTAACTTCATATAGGTACTCTTCCTCTTTGAATTCATATCCAGCTACTGTTGCCATTTAACTGTTGGCAGTACTTAAAATTCTTCTTAATCATCCTTTTATTCTTCCATTCTCTGTGCTGTCCTATTTCCCAGATAATCTGCCATCAACCTTTAGAATGTAGGCACAATTCCTCCTAAGGAAGGAAGGTTTCAAGAGGGTATGGAGGACCAGTCTTTACAGTGTGCGTTAAGCCATTAGGTGCATTATTAGATTTTGTGTTATTAGTTCTGAGTTGATTATTGTCAGGCCTACCTCCACTTACAGTTTTGATACCTTACCCATCACATATAGAGAAATAGGTCTGTGCAAATAAATATATTATTGGTCTTTCATTTTTACATCACTTTGAATTTTCTCCTAAGAAATTTTTCCTCCCTGAGAGAAACTGTCATAACAAAGAATTTTTTTAAGAAAAATGAAATAGAAAAAAAATAAACAAAACCAGTTAATACATAGAAAAAGCTTAGCATTATATTCAGTGTTCCCTACCTATAAGATCCTGACTTTTACAAAGGAGTAGAGAAAGGTGTCTTCTCATGTCTTTTCTTTGGGGCCAAGCTTGCTCTTTATAATTTTCAAACACTGTATTTTGATTTTTTGTTATTGTTATTCTTTCCATTCATATTGTTGCAGTCATTCATTCTCACCCCCCCCCCCCCGCCCCTGACTCTATTTCTTTGATTCATGAAGTTCATTTAGAAATTTCTGGAATTCTCTCTTTTCATCATGCTTGTCGTTTCTTATAGCACAATAATGTTCCTTTACATTTCTGTAAAAGAAAAAATAGTTGACTTTACATTTTCTCTTATGGTTTTCTAGATCAATCATTTTAACCTTTTTTTGCATGTCATGGAAACCTTTAGCAGTCTTCTGAGGCCTATTTGTCCCTTCTCAAAATTACATTTTTAAATGCATAAAATATATAGGATTCCAAAGGAAACCAATTATATTAGAACATAGTTACTAAAATATTAAATTCATAGACCCCAGGCTAAGGATTCTTGCTCTAGCATAATATATGATATGTGGCTTATGAATATTGCTAATTTTATGAAACATACTATATTTGATAGATAATATAATATCAATTAAAAACCTAAATCTTTAAAAATATGAGATAATGCAGAAATCCATTGCCTATTTTGAAATCTGACAAAATTAATTTTAAAATTGTCACTTTAATAAAATGTTTTATTTAAATAGATGGTATTTGGTATCACCGTTTGCATTTGTGTATTAGTTATTTTATTTTCATTTTGGAATTAGAGATTTGGGAACCACTTGGCTCTCCATCAGATTTTGTAGTATTTTTAAGGCCGTATATGCACTTATTCACTAAATTAATGAAGCTTTTGAGAAGCTGATTGCACATTTTTCTGTGGTGTCCTCATGAAAGAATTGTACTTTCAGCCACATTCGTTTGTTGGAACAAAGAACACAATGACAGAATAAAGGAGCTATGGTATGAGCACTAAAGTAGGCTGTTGATTAACTCTTAAAATTCTTTGTAGTTTTGAGAAATTAATAAGAGCATGTACAATATATAGATAAGATTTGGAAACCAATTCTAATTCTAAATGCCAGAATGTAAGAAAATCCTCATAATAGTTTGTCTTCAAGCCTACAGTACAAGCAAGGTTGAGTTAGGAGTTCTTTGTGTTTGAAGGATTTCAAGCCCAAATAAGAAATACTGCTATCTATGACACAGAAACTGTGTCATAGATAGCAGTATTTCTTATCTCTGAAATATTTCTTAGAATTAAATGTAGATGTTAAATATCTCTGAAATAAATATTTCTTGGAATTAAATGTAGATTTTTTTCTAAAGGGAAATAATAATCATTCTTTCTTAACGTTTATAAAACATTTGAAAGTTTACAAAATATGTTCCTTCCAATTTTGTACAGTAGGGTAGTACAAGTACTATCCCCATTTTGCAGATGGGGAAACAGACTCAAAGAGGTTAAATGACTTTTCTAGCATGCTATAGTTAGAGATTTGAATCCAGTTCTTCAGAGATTCGAACCTATTTCTTCTCCAAGTCTAGGACACTTTCTCCTATACAGTGCTGCTGTTCTGTAGCTTATGAATGGTTCTTAAGTCCTTATAGGAATATTAGTTAATACTAACAGTGACTTTTTTTTAAAACAAGAAGGAAAGACAAATAAAAAAAATATAGTGGTTAAGTTACATTAAAATATAGGGGATTTTCTGTTAGGTCCCAATTCCTGAATCTGTAAAGGTAATTCAACTAGTTTTCTATTCTCTAGCAATGTACTGTCGTAGATTTTGACTACCATTGAGAGAATATTCTAGTTTATTTAAGGATTCATTTTTACTTAATGTTATCTTGTTATGTGTTTTGCATTAATATAAATTTCTGTGTATTAAAACTTAAAATGGAAAAGAAGGAAATGCTCTTCAGGGTCCTCTTTTGTCTTAACCAATAAAAATTTAATGTGAATTCCTGTGTGCCATGCCATTTGACCAAGAAAACTTAGCAATCTTTTCTTTCCTTAACTACTATTTAAAAAATAAGTTACATTTTAATTATGTCATTTAACATGGTAATGACTTTGAAAGTATTTTTGTTGTGTTATTTATATATACATATATAAAGAAAGGTTTTATCTGAAACATTCTATTTGAGGTTTCCCATAATTGAGGAAGTAGACATAAATTATACATCTGATCACCGATCTTATATATGATTTAGACAATTTCTGTGAAGGTTAGAAACTGGAATGTAAGTGAAAATGAGTGTCTTGAAAGGTAACCTTTTTTATGTCATTCAGCCCGGTCAGCCCTCCTGCCATGGATCTTAGAACCATTATGGAAATTGAAGAAAATATGCAAAAATGTGGAACTACACCAAAGACAAATTCAAGGTCAGTTAGGAAACAATGTAAATAAAAGAAGAAAACGTCACAGAAAAGGCAATACTTTAGATTTATATAATGATAAATACGTTTTTATAGTTTTCATTTATATTTTGTAATTCGAGGTATTTTGAATTTTAAAAAATTTTCATTCCTTAAGGAACATGGTACTGTGACATTTTTTTAATGTCATTGATTAATGGTGGTTATGCAAAAGCACAAAAGAAGGACTGGATTAGATGCTTTTCATGCCCCTTCTAACTTTAAATCAATGAACCTATGTGTGATCTCTTATTTTATACATGAAGGATATGGGAACTTGTTAATTAGGGCAGATCTGTGGCTTAAAGGATAAGTCCTTAAAGGTTCGCTGAAGCACATGGAAGTCAAATGAGTTTTCTGGCCTCATACAGTTAGCAAGGGTCAGGCAGGATTTGACACTAGATTTTTCTGACTGCAAGCCCAGAACTCTATCTGCTTTGCAATGCTGTCTCTTTAAGAAAATCAAAGTAGTTTTTTTTTTAATGTGGTCATGATATTAATGTAATTGGCTACATCTAGTTATTGTGTGATATTTAGCCTTTATTTAGTTATTTGATTCACTAACAATTCAACTGTCATTTTCCTTTATATGCTTTATAGTGTAGAAAATGAGAACTCTTAACATTTGTACCAATACATAGTTCTACTCGAAGTTAGGAAGAAAAACTAGTTTGTCTTTTCCTTTTTCTGACCTTTTTTCTATCATTCATTCTAAGTTATTCAGCATACATAAAGTGATTTCCTGCTGGCTGTTTTTGTGTCTTGAGTGAGTTGAGTTGATGGTTTTAGTCTATGTCCTGATAAATATAACATATACCTTTCCTTTAAAATCAGCATTTTGATTTGTTTAATCAGAGATACGAAAGATTCAGTGAGTATGAATAGTGAATCACCTTCCTATTGAAAAGTATAGAAGCATTAGGAAGAGAAATCCTATGTAGTTACTTTTTAATTCTATAAAATATTTTTATCTTTACTTTATCTTTAACATTTTAATTTTACATCAGTAAAATCTTGCCAAACTAGACAAGAATTCTAGTGATCATGTTCAGTCTCTTTTAAATATCAGAAATAACATTTTTCTTTGATTTCATTTGTAGCAAAACCACTACTCATGGGATTAAGCTTTCTCAAAAGCAAAGAAAAATGATTGCTATGGCTGCCAAGGAGAACAACCCAGGAATGAGTACTGTGGAAACTACAGTCATGACCACTCCTTCTATATCTGCAAAAGCCACAAAACCAGAGAATGCCTGGTATGTTCCTTTACATTAAAATAAGCATATATGTGTGTGTGTGTGTGTGTGTGTGTGTGTGTGTGTGTGTGTGTGTGTGTGTATGTATATAAATATATCTTTTTGCAAAGTAGTTTTCTTATTTATTTAAGTAGTGTTTAAGATATGCTTCTTTAATCTTTTCATTTGTTTAGTATGTCACTGTGATTGAAATTCATCCTCTCTGTTTTCAAAAAATAGCTAATCCAGCAGATTAGTAATTTTATGTTATTTTGCCGGTAGAGATTTGAAAACTACTAGTGATGGGAGTTGGACTCCAGGTAGTAAGCACCTACTGCATGTTAGCCATTGTGCTAGGTTCTGGGGAAATTAAGACAAAAATGAAGCAGTCTCTGCCTTTTATTGTAAAAGATGAGACAATATGCACGTTTTAAGCATAAATCAAATAGATTTTAAAGTAATGGAGGTGAAGGGAACAGTAGTTGCTGGGAGGGATCACAAAGGTCACCAAATAAGTGGTTTTTGAACTGGCCTTTGAAGGAAGTGAGAGATTCTAAGAGTTGTTGATGAAGAGGCATTCCAGGCATGGGAGACACCCTGTATAAAGTTTTTGCGATAGGAGATGATATGTCCGGAATGAAAACAGCAAGAAGCCCGGTTAGATTGAAATAAAGAGTTTTGAAAGAGGAGTAATTTGTAATAAACTAGAAAATTGGTTTGGAGGAAAATTGTATAAACATCAAACAATGGGATTTAATTACCTTAATATCAGCATTTTAATCAAATTCAGAAGGATGTATAAGTTTAATACACTACTGTGTTTTTTGTATGTGATGTTTAAAAAGGTTCAAGAGACATAGTTTCTGGGTAATTTAATCATTTTATTAGTAAGGCCAGCAGGTTATTAATAAAAAGATGGTCATTTGACCATCTCTCTTAGAACCCAGGACAATCATGGCAGCCAACTCAACAGTTGTTAGACATCTTTCAAAACAGTAGAAGGTTCATGAAACAGCAGTAAAATCTAATTGGTTACATGATTGGAAGTGGCCTGTGTCAAAATGAAGGGCTGAATATCTATTGGGTAAGGAAAGTATCTCTATACCAGACCACCATAGCTTTAGGCTATCAGTTCAAAGAATGTATACCCCATTGAGGCCTGAGAAGAACAGAAGTAATGGGCTTCCCCACCCTAGATTAATTAAATTCCTTGCGAAAACTGGACTTAAAGTCAGGACTTTGGAAGACAAGGGAGAATTCTCAATCTCCCAAAGATATTGGTTGTTATTAATCATTTCTCACATGTATTTGGGTTTTTAAAAATTTTTAATAGGTTTTTATTGATAGTTTTAGTATTTGTAGCCTACATTTTCACCTGTATGTGTGTGTATATATTACATATTTATATATGTATATTAAAAATATATACACACATGTATATACACACATATAAAACTTATACAATGCTTTAAGATTTGCAAAGGTCGTTACAAAAATTAATCTACATCACAACCTTAGGAAGTAGCTATTATTATCCCCGTGTCCCCATGAAACTTAGGCAAACAGCAGGTAAGGGACTTGCCCAGAATCACACCTCAAGTGTCAGAGGCTGGATTTGAATTGTATTTGACTCTGGTGTTAGCATACTATTGCTCTGTGCCACCTAGCTTCCTAAAGAATGGATGGATGGATGGATGGAAGAAGAGAGAAAAATTCAAGAAAACTAATCAATACATTAATACATTGAAAAAAATCTGACCTTGTAGTCGATGTTTCATACCTGTGAATTTGAACTCCTATTTTTCCAGAAGAATGGGGAGAGATGTCTTATCATATCTTTGGAACCAAGCTTCTGGTTGATAATTTCCCAACATTCAGTTTCTGTTGGTGTAGACTTCTTGATATTGTGAGAATCACTGGGTATATTGTTTTCCTGGTTCTGCTTATTTTATTTCATTTCATATCAGTCTTTCCTTGCTTCTCTGTCTGCGTTTATAATATTCATCACTTCTGATAGCAATATTCTGTTATCTTCATGTACCACAATTGATTTTGCCATTCTCCAGTTGATGAGACATCTGCTTTATTCCCAATACTTTGATACTACAAAAACTGCTGCTAAAAAGCTTTTAATATATATGGAGCCTTTCTTTTTGTCATTGAACTTCCTGGGCTGTATTATGTGCCTCATACTGGATCAAAGGGTGTGGATATTTTGGTCACTTCATTTGCAAAATTCCAGATTTCTTTCCAAAATGGTATATCAGTATACTAGTGTACCTGTCTCTCCACAAAACCCCTAACACTGACTATTCTTATCTTTTGTTTTCTGCCAGTTTGTTAATTGTGAAGTGAAACCTCAAGGTTGTTTTAATTTGCGTTTTTCTTATTAGTGATTTGGAGCATTTTTTCATATTCTTGTTAATAGTTTGTAATTCTCTTGAGAACTGTTTACGTCCTTTGAAGTATTGAGGAATGGTTTTTGGTCTTAGATGTTTCAGTTTGTTGCTTATTTATTTTGGATATCAAACTCTTATCAAGTAGTTGATACAAAGATTTTTTTTTCCCAATTG
This sequence comes from Trichosurus vulpecula, assembly GCF_011100635.1. Lineage (NCBI taxonomy): Eukaryota > Metazoa > Chordata > Mammalia > Diprotodontia > Phalangeridae > Trichosurus > Trichosurus vulpecula. The sequence goes on from NC_050579.1 coordinate 192,277,269, forward strand.
ACTATTTCCCTTATCCTTGATATGTTAATTTTGTTTGTGCAAAAGCTTTTCAATTTCATGTAATCAAACTTAAGCATTTTATCTTTTGTAGTTATCTCTATCCATTATTTAGTTAAGAATTCCTCTTTTACTCATAACTGTGAAAGATACATGATCAGTTTCTTCCTAACTTTTTTATAGTTATATGATCTTTAATATTCAGGTCACATTCATTTTGAATTTACTGTGTAAGATATAAGGTACAAGATGCTGATTGGCCTAAGTCTGATTTCTGTCAGACTGATTCCCAGTTTCTCCAGTAGTTTATAAGAGAATTCTTTCCTATGTAATTTATGTCTGTAAGTTTGTCAAACACTCGGTTATTGAGTTTAATTATTTCTGATTCTTCTTCCTTATTCTGTTCGACTCACATACTTATTTTTAAATCAGTACCAACTATTGTTGATGATTGGTGCTTTAGCACCAGGACTTTTTAAGTGAATAAATGAATGAGCTTTATTAAGGACACTGTGTGCCAGGTACCATGCCATGGAATAAAAATTAATGGCTACCATACTGAAGAATTCTGAGTTATTTTGCATCTGTTTAGAGAACAAATGTCCAGCTATTCTGATCTTTTAGTATAAAAAATAATGTGCATTGTATTGTATGTTGAGGCGGGTTTTTATTTATTTTATGGTAGTTGTAAATGGATCTCTCCAGGTTACTTGGAAAACCACAAATTAACGTTATCTGTGTTGTAGTATATTTTTATTTATTTTGTTAACTATTTCCAATTACATTTTAATTTGCATAGAGCAGCACTGGGAACAGTGAGCTTGACACCTCTCTTTTATTCTTACAAATTGGTATTTAAGATTTAACACCTTTTTTTTTTTTTAAAAAAAAAGGGAAACTATTCTTTCAAGATGTTCTTCCATATTATATATCATTGTGGAATTTGTCATTTTTTTATATCTGGCCTTTTTCTCTAAGTGAAAATTCCAGTGCCACTTTTGCTAGGGAGTAGAACTCCGTTTAATTTTTGTGTGGTTACAGATGCCTATAAATGTTCTTCCATAAAGTTCCTTTGGCTCCTGGGATGGAAAATGGTGGTAGCCCAAGAGTTAGGAAAGTAAAGTATCAGTGAGAATGCTTTCATGATTGATGAAAGAAAAATTGAACTAATTTAAGTTAACATTTATTTCTTAAGTCAAGACAACAATCATTACTAAGCACCTACTATGTGTCAGCCCCTGTGCTAAGTGCTGGGATTACAAAGAAAGGCAAAAGTAACCCCTGCTTTCAAAGAGCTCGCAATCTACTGGAGAAGACAACATGCAAACAAATATATACAAATAATACACACATATGCACACACATGTACATACTCAATAAATTGGAAGGAGTCTTAGGAGAAAGGCCCTAGGATGAAGGGAAATCAGGAAAAACTTCTTGCAGAAGGTGGGATTTTTAGCTGAGGTGTGAAAGGTCAAGGAAGTGAGGAGACAGAGCAGGAAAGAGAATTCTAAACCTGAGGGACAGCCAGTGAAAATGTTCAGAGTTAGCAGATAGAGTGTCTTGTGTGAGAATGGCAAGAGCAGTTTTACTGGACTGCAGAGTGCATGCTGAGGAGTTAAACATGAGAAGACTGAAAAGTAGGAGAGGACCAGGTTATTGAAGGGCTTTAAAAGCCAAACAGGATCTTTAATCCTGGAGGTAATAGAGGACTACAGACCTATCCTTTAGGAAGATCACTTTGACAATGAGTGCAGGAGTACCTAAAAATGGGGAGATTAAGGCAGTTTGTAGACAACCCTTGCAGACCACTAGTGAGATTTGAGGCATTTTGTATTAGCAACATGTTTTGTGTTCTCTTGTTAAATTGAGATTACTTAGAGTAGTTCTGTATAAAAGTAAAGAGCTATATCATCATTGACCACAAACCCCAAAATACTGTTAGGAGAAGTTTGGCAATAGAGTGCTTTTATGCACAGAGCTATGAAGTTTTTGTACTCCATGGAAATGAGATACTTGTCTTGGAAATTCAGCAGCTTTACTGGCAGTGATATTTGCCAAAAGGGTGGGGAAACTACTGGCACTTATTCTGGTTAACTAAAGACACAGTATACTTTACACCCTACTTATCTTATTCTGCCGAAAGAAACCTCCAGTTTTGTTTGTTTGTCTGCTTTTTGTCTGTGAAAATCTAAGGATAACATAAAAGTAAAGTTAGGTTCTTTGGAGGCAGATAAAATTTGTATCAGATGTACTTTAAGAGGTCTTACCACCCCCCAAATATTTATGGGGATAATGTTCTACATTTTCCTTGGAGTTTTTAGTTTATTTTTTAAACATAGAGGATTTAAAGAATGGACAAACAATAATTTTACATTGTTTATTAGGATACCTGGATTTCACAGGAGAAAAAAAATGCAGAGGAAAAATTACATGTTCAAAAATAAAATTTCCTAATTCGCAGGCTGGCAGCAATTGCTCCCTTCTGTAAGTAGCAAAGAAAAAGGTAGTTGAAACAGGGTAGCAGGAGTAAGGTCATTGGTATTTAAAGGAACAGATTGGAAATACATAATCTATTATGTACCTTTAATTTTGGAGGTCAGACCTAGGTTGTGGCTAAGGCTGGCATACATGTTTCTGTCTGTGATCGAATTGTCAGACTTGGCTTTTTGGGGTAAGAAATTTTTTTAAAAAATTTTAACCAAAATCTAGGACATCTGGTTGCCTACTTAATCCAATATCTGCTCCTGTACTCTTCAACTCATTAATAGAAAATCAGGATAGATTAGACATCTCAGGTGAGAAACAATTCTGTAAGGTTTTTTTGGACACTAGAAAAAAAAAGACTTTAAAAATTGGATAGAGAAGTCCTTATAAGCTGCATGTCAGCCTGCCTTTTAGTTATTAAGGTACATTGTTCTCTTTTTGCATTAATCATTATTCCTTCATTTAAACAGTGCTTCATCAATCTAAAACAAATCACTAATCCTTTTTTTCCACATGCTGCTTTAAAAATAACATTACCTATATAGGCTCTTCAAAGTACTTAATATCTCGTCTATCAATAATACTGCCTACCTACCAGTGTTGTTTTGGGAATCAAGTAAGATAATGTATGTAAAATGCTCTATAAAAGTTAAAGCTTTGGATAACTGTGAGTTATTTTCTAAATTCATAGCTTCAGAGCTATTCATCAGGCTGTCCCAGACTACTTAAGGAAGATGACAATTTAAGAGTACCTTAAAGAACCAAACACATTTTTGTATCAATTGACAAATCTAATTCTAAGCCTTTGAGACAAATCAGTTCAGTTCTTTGCTATTTAAACATTGAATTTTCCTAGATTCCATTCTCTGTGTTTAGTACAACCTTCTTACTACTTCTTACTGTGGAGCTGTTTATTTTTCTTTCATGGACCTCCTGAAATCTCATATATTCTTGAAAGGCTTTCTTTGTTAAATGAAAGTGAGGTATGACTTGACAGTTGATTGACTCTGTGAACTTAAATGATAATGTAGTCAAGATAAGCATAGATCATTATCATTTTTATAATTTTTCTTACTTTTACATCTTTTATGTTATACAGGACTGTGGTTTGGTGATTATGTTGGTATTAGGTGAAAATCCATGCCTCATTTTCACTTAATCATAAAACTAATCAAAGGGGAATTGGTACTTCAGAGGACTTTTTTTTTTTTTTGTAAAGCTTTCCAAGTAATTTATGAGTTTAACCTTAGTCCATGACTTAGTCCTTGGCTGGTTTTTTCAAAGTATGAATTTCACATTTTGGGGATTTATGTGGTTAACATTTATAAAATGTCCTTTATTTAGTTAACTTTTTATTATATTTCCCAAAGAAAAATTCTGTTTAAAAAAAGCTGAAATCATTATCATAGAACATATCTTGCATTTGTAGTCTCTTTATTTTTGACTGTATGAAGTGTCCCTAAAATCTTAGTGCTTCTTTAAGCGCAAAACTGCGCTAAGAGTTTAGGGATATTCTGTATCGCAAGGGATCCTTAGAAAGGACCATAAGGCAAATAGTGCTGGGAAATATAGAGAGTAGAGAAGGTTAATACTAAGTTATTCAGAGTATCAGTCCACCACATGTGCAGAACAGTAAAGAATGTCCTTAGCTTAGGCCTGAGGAAATGAGAGGGTAAACTGGTTGTAATTAGTTCCTTTCATCACTTCAGATTTTCCTATAAATACATGGTCACTTTTATTTTCAAGCAGAATAAGTCAGTTTTTTTGTTTAAATAACTGTTTGTGAACTCAAAACCTTTCATACCCTAGTTGATAAAATGAGGTACTTGTTAGATAAATAGAAGTTGATTTTTTATATTTGATAAATGCTGACAACTCCAATAAAACTGACTATGTAGAATTCTTAGAGTGATTCTTTTTTATAGTAGAGTTTTCTAAATTATAACTGCTCCTGATGAAAATATTTCTAAAGTGTATATATTTGACTTCTTACACAGAATATGCTGAATAAGTTGACTTTTGATGACTTAGAGTTATCATTGTAAACATCACTTATTCAGTACTTTACCTTTCAGTCCTCTTCAACATGGCATACTGATGCTTTTAAAAACTATTGAAGACAATATTACCAAACTCAATTTATAATTTTAATGCTATACTAAACTATCAAAGGGTACTTTATAGAACTTGATAAAAAATATTTTGAGAAACAAAAAAAGGATATCAAAGGTAATAATGAAAGGAAGTATAGGATATATATGTGCGCACACACATGATATATGTAATTATATATAATATGCATGTACATGTAAAATTTACATGCATATATGTAATGATCTGTTTACATATTATCATTGTGGTCAAATAACTTATGAAAACACATCTGCTGTAGTCTTTGGCTCTTCTTGCTTGTATCCATTTGTTCCTGTCGTTATTCATAAAAACCTTTTTTTTCCCCCTTTCTTCCAAAGGCAGAGTTATACAGAATATTGAATTCAGGCTTACTGGAGGTTTTGCTGAATTGCTTTCCCATTGCTTTAGTTTTTCTTTACATTTGATGTCCTAATCCTTTTATATCCCTAAATATGTCTACCTGTCTTTTTTTTCTTTGTTTCCTTGTGACCCCAGTGCTTAGCACAATGCCTACCTAGAACATAGTAGGTGTTTAATAAATGCTTATTGACTCACTAACTGACTTTTTAGAAGTTAGGATATTCCTTCGAATTCATTATTTAATACAAAATCACTGAATCACTTTTTGATGATGAACTATGAAATGTCAATATTAACTTGAATGTTCACATTCTAAATATTGTTGGAACATATTCCCTGGGTTTTCACTGAAGTAATTTTAAAAAATAACTCAACGTGTTTGTGTGCCTTCTCTCATAGGACATCTTCTCTCAATTCAACTTCATCCAAGTCATTCTGGGATCTCTTACTGGAAGAAAAAAAATCTGTTACAAATCACACTCCAAGAAATCATGTTAAAAAAGTTTGCTTTAAAGGAGTTGAGGATTCTCAAGCTTTAAAATCTGTAAGGTAATAGGATAATAATTTGTATTTTCCACTCGGGATTTTTTTACATGTTGTGCAGTATTTTGAAGAGCTTTCACATCTTTGTATTTTGAAAATGTTATATTTAGGAGTGAGATGAGTCTGTTCTTCTAAAAAGGAACATTTTCATGCTAATTTTTAAGAAAATTCTCTCTGAAAACGATCCTTGAGTGTTTTCTTTTTTCTCCTCTCATTCTCACTGTTGAATTTTTTCTCCAGACATTTCATGTATGAAGTTTTAAAGAATGAATACATGTAAAAGGATAATGTCTCTATAGTCAAAAGTAACATTGTTAGGCGAGTTTTCTCATAATAGAATATAGTAGAATGCAGCTTTGTTCTGACATGTAAGTAACATTTATAATAAATAGAAGATAATTTTAGTAATCCAGTCTTAGTCATATTTATTATATTTCAAACTAGAAGGGACTTCAGGCAACATGTTCTATCCTAACATACAGATGAGAAAACTGAATCCCAGAGAAGCACTGAAATGACTAATTTTCAAAGCACAGCTACTTAGTTAATACAGACTTGTTGTAGGCTGAGTTCTTTTGGTTGTCTTAAGTAAATGGAACATTTTAATATTTGCCTTTCCAATTATAGCTTCCAAAAATCATAGTTGAACAAACATAATGTAAACTCTTCCATTTGGCATTTAAAATGTGTGTCCAACATACCTTTCCAGCTGTATTATGCATTACTCCCTCTCACCTATTTTACTTTTCAAATAAACTGACCTTCTTGCTATTTCTCACCCAGGAGACTTCATCTCCCATCTTTTTGCTTTTGCACAGGTTGTCTGCCATGCCTCCAAGGAACTTCATCCTTATCTTTCTTAAAACTTCCAGTTTCCTTTAAAGCATGGCTTAACTGCCCCCTCCTACATGGCGTCTCTCTTGATCTGTCTAGTTGTTAGTGTCTTCCCCCACAAATTTCTTGGATTTATTTTGTATGTACTTTTATGTGTATGTTGAACATGTTTCCTTAGTGCTTTTGAGGGATAGAGACTGTTTCATTTTTGTCTTTATATCCCTAGTGCCTTTTAATAGACTCTTAATAGTCTCTTAATAAATGATTGTTGATTGGATTCACTAAGGTATCTTAAGCCATAATTTTTATCTATTTTTTAAATTCGCGGTGCCCTCAAATGAATATTTTGCTGTGCATAGTTGATAGTATGTCTCTTTCATGCTATGGAGAAATGTTTTTTGGTTTTGTTTTTTTTTTTTTAAAACAGTGATTTGAAATATTGAGAGTTATTTTAGTGATATGTTCCTTTCTCATTGACTTAGAATTTCTTCTGTGTTTGTCAGTATTCAGTGCCAGATTATTTTTATAACTGCTTTTGGCATTTGTTTTGTAGATATTCAACACGAAGTAACCCAGGACCCGAAGGTGACCATACTTCAGATTTGCCACTGCTAGACAGTCCAAAGTAAGGTTGAATTAATTGGTTCTAACTGCTTTTTAGACCCTTCAAAGTTGAGATGCCAATTAACCATAGCAAAGATATTTTAATAGAAGGAGGGGATAAAAAAGGCTATTGTATGACTTGAGGAATACTGAGGAATACTGTCTTGTTTCATGATTTCTCTTAAGTTCCTGTTCCTGTTTAGTCATGAATAGAATGATAGTTGCCACTTTGTCCTCTTTTTCCTGTCTCCTACCTTATCACTGTTAAAGCTGTTAAAAAAATTTCTGTGCCAACTTGTTTATTTTGTGAAAATAGCTAAAAAGTATTAGTATTAGTAAAACACTGATAAAGAGTAGTATTTAACATGAAGCTAGGGACTGGACCTGTTTGCTTTACAAACCTTAGTCGTTTTTTGTGTCTTGACTCTTCATGACCCTGTTTATGATTTTCTTGGCAAAGATACTGGAGTAGTTTGTCATTTCCTTCTCTAGCTCATCTTCCTGAGGCAAACAGGGTTAAGTGTCTTGCCCAGGATCACATAAGTAGTAAGTGTCTGAGGCTGGTTTTAGAACTCACAGAGGTGAGTCTTCCTGACTTCAGGCCTAGCACTCTATCCACTGTGCCACTTAGCTGCCCTGCAAACCTTAGAATACTATGTAAATACTAGCTGCTGTTGTCATCGTCATCATTGTTATTATGACCTGTGATTTCACTGGTATTGGGAATTGCTGAATGTGGAAACTCCCTCTTCCAATTTAGGTTATTAGCACCTTCTTTGTAGCTAAGAGTCTTAGAATTCTCAAATGCACTGAGAGTTTAAGTGAATTCCCCAGGGTCACACAGCCAGGATGTGTCAGGTAGAGGACTTGAACTCAGGTCTCTCTGGCTTTAAGACCTGTATCAAGTTGCCTGTCCATGAAGAACATGTTTTATGACTTTTCTTTGAATGATAAATGAGAATTCCCAACAATTTTTCCCTTGCAGTCCTTGGCTGTCCTCATCACTGACTTCCCCTCCTGTGAATGCCCCTGTCACTTTTGCAGCTATTGTGGAGGAAGAGCTGCAGCAGGAGGCAGCTCTTAACAGGATTCGAGAAAAACCATTGGCCCTGATCCAGGTAAGGGAGCAGCTCAAAGCTTACCATTAACTCTTTAGGAAATTATTGTTTTGTAGGCAGAAGCAATCCTTCAGATCAGTCTGCTGGATTAAAAGTGTCAAAAACACTTAAGAACAAAACTAAATGGTCCCCTAGTGTAAATATTAATGAGAGGGCATTTATTTGGGTTATATAACTTAGAAACTTTCAGTTATGAGGAGGTTTTTCTTTTTCTCTAATGAAAGCACTTTCACCTTAATTCACCAAATGACTCTTATATGCAAGGTGATGTGCAGAAGAGAGACAAACTAGATACAACTGGTCCTCAAAAAACTTACGGTCTTAACGATTGTCTGTTTTAGAACTCCATTTTTTTTCTACTTGACCTCTATAATTTTTAACTTAAGAGTTTAATTTTTTCCTGTTTTTTCCCTCTTTAGGTTGAGGAACGTGCAATACAAGACTTGTTGATCCACTATGAAGCATATGGCAACCCTGATGAATTTGTCACTGTTGAAAGGGCACCTCAGGGACCTATTGCTGTACCTATGTGGAACAAGCATGGATACTAATCTATTACAGATTAGATATGCATACTTCATACTCTTAATCTTTATAGTAGAAAATAGGCTGAGAGAAAGAATTCTCATAATATCAACAGTTCATTCTGGAGTAAGAGAAGAGTTTAATTTTTCCATAGCAATGATTTTAAGTGTAATGTGTAATCAGAAGGAGATTTCAGAATTGTGTTTTTAGCAATTTTAAAAAAATGTATGGTAAACAGTTAACCATGTTAAGTTTAAGTAGAATTATTTACCTTAAGTCAGATTTGCAAGTAAGGGGAAGGATAAGTAATGAAAATATAAAAAGTGACACATTAAAAAAAAGATATCTTCCGTTTGAGAATTTGTGATTATTAGTTTAGAAAAATTTGCCAAATGTTTCTTGGTATGCTTATTTTTACCACAAAATTGAAATGTTTGAAATAGGGACCCTAACCATCGCTTTCTCAATCTACGACTAATGCCCAGAGTTTCATGATAGCCACATATTGGGGTATATTAAGTAATGAATCTGAGGTTTTGGATACTAATGCTTCACCATAGCACCTGTTTTCCTTGAGAATGTTTTAGGTTCCTCTGGAGTAACTTATTCTTCACTGTTATTTCAACCTTTGAACACAGTAGAAAGGAAGAAGGAAAAATACTTTCGCATAGCTGAAGTTAAAATAATTACAGTTCCCCATTGCAGTTGGGAGCCCCACTGCCTCTTAAGCCTTTTTGAAGTCTGATTGAGAGATTATTAGTTTCTCTAAGTGTTAAAAATTTCAAGAATGAATGTTTAATTATGGATGTATAAGATGACTAGTTTGGAAGAGGCTTGATAAATGGTTTTGCATATATTGTGTATACAAACTTTTCTGTGCCTGGTTCATCTGAACAAATTTACATTAAAAAAATAAGTTTGTTAGCCTTACAGTAGACTGTTTTCTTTGTCTGCATTTGAATAGGTTTAATTTTAAAATTTTCGCTATCTTGGTCAAGATTCTAGACAAAGTAAAAAGGAAAAAACCACAGAAGTCATACATACGTGAAAGAGTGGACTAAATGGACTTTGTTAGAATTAATTTGTTTTGGAAAGAAATGTAGCTACAATTCACTAATGATTTCATGTTCTGCTATACCAAAAAAAAAAAACTACCCTCATACACACAGAAACACAGTAAATATGTAAAGCAGAAATTCAATAAAAGGTAAAATCTTGATTTGCACCAATGTGTTGAGTATTTTTATTAAGTTTGTTATCTTGGAAATACCAAGTATATTTATAAATTGGTATCTACTATGCATTAAGAATGATTAACAGGATTGTTTTTCAGATGATTACCTATTCGAAGTATCATTTCTTATGCTATTATAAAGAATTTATAAAGAATAAAATGAATTCTATTTCCTCTTACTAGAATTTATACTAGTAAGATATATACTTGAAACCTATAAGAATATATAGTTAGTGTGAACACAAATTTGTTCATCACGTGGTAGAACCAGGAGTCCCTGTAAGCTTAAAAAGTTTTCCTGAACACAAATAAAAGGAAGTAATACTTTTATCAAGAAACTCTGTAAACACGTACAGAAGAAGGTAAGAAAATTTTTGCTGCTTTCCTGTGTGAAAAGATCAGAGATTTGGGGTTACCATATGTGCCAGTGTGAATGAGGATTGTCAACATTTCTATCACAAAACTTCTTAAGTTCTGGCAGATGAGCAGATAAAGGAGGAAAAGTTTAAGTTAAAGCAGCACTTCCCCAGGAGAAACCATAACACAGGCATCATAAATGGTCAATTTTCTGTACGGATTCTGGGGTAGGGGTGAGGGGAATGCTGCCACAAAAACACTAAAAGCATGTTTCGCTTGTGTGCCATGCCTTGTTGCTACTTGTGAAGTGCGAATTTTCCTTCTAGCTAAAGGAGATGAAATGAAATTGAGAAATATTTATATCCTCTATCTTATTAGAGAGTCCTTATACAGCTTGAAATAATAATTATACAATTTATGAGAAGCAGTATGGTGTAGCGTATAGGAAGCCAGCACTGGAGTCAGGAAAACCTAGATTTGAATCCTACTTCTGACACACTAGTTGTATGACCTTGAAGTCACTGGGCTACTCAGTGACCAGAGAATTTTCTAAGATTACAAATTGCAGAAAAATTACCACTGCATTCATTAAGGAAGTCCCCACAGTGGCAACAGATTAATAGATATTTTGTGAAGTACTTACCACAGTGCCTGGTACTATGATAAATGCTGGATCAAAGACTTAATAGCAAAAAGACTTTCCCTGCCCTCAGGAAGATACTCAAATAGGGGAAGACACCACCTAAAAGAGCTTTACAGTTAGTGGGAGTGAAGAGGATTAAGCATCTTCCTGAGGACCAGGTGAAGCCCTGAGTCAGGAGTGGACCTGGGAGAGGACTGAAGGACTAAGCATGACTGAGTTGGGCACTTAAGAGACAAACCAGAACTTTGAGAGAAAAATTTAGGTTAGAAAAATAGTAATATTTGTGTTCTGTATAGCAGACATGGAATAATTAGTAAATGGAAAAACTGGAATCACAGTGGCAAGTCCAAAGAAACTGGAAAACAACAGATTGGGAACACAAATCTATTGAAGTGGAGGACGATGGAAAAAGAAAAGCAAAAAGTAATAATGATGAACACAATTTCTAGGCAAGCAAACCACATAGATCTCAAAGACGTGTAGAAAGATGACTTCAGGATCATAGGTCTCTCAGAAGAACATGAGAAATAAAAAAACCTAAATGCTATAATGCAAAAAATAATACAGGAATATATTCTGAAAATAAGAATATATTCGAAATATAAAAAATAAATTGCCAATTAAAACAACCCACACTCCACAGGTTGCGTACAGGGGGAAAAAACTGTTTCAATTTCTGAGAAACGGTAAATTTTAACAATTCCCAATGACAACAAATTGTGCAAGCAACCTTCAGATTTAAAGGAAATTCAATTAACATAAATTTATTCACCAACCAGTAACTGCAAAAGTCAAAGGAGCTTAAGATGCAAACCAAGATAACATGCTGTGTAATCCTCAGTCTAATCAATGGAAAAAAAAATGGACTTCAATTAAAAAAAGGCAGTTGAAGTTATCCTAAGACTAAGCATATTATTGTATGTGCAAATATCATAAACCACAGAAACACACAAAATAATAAAACTACAAAGGAAAACAAAAATTGTAAAATTACTTTGGAATAATAATGATACAGTTTATGAGAAGCAGAATGGCATAGCAGATAGGAAGCTGGCATTGGAGTCAGGAAAACCTAGATTAGAATCCTACTTATACTGGTTTTATGACCTTGAGGAAATCACTGGGCCACTCAGTGACCCAGACAATTTTCTAAGATTATAAATTGCAGAAAAATTGCCACTTGCATTAAGGAAGTCGCCACAGTGGGGACAAGACAATCAAATTAAAGATGTAAAGACAGGCAACAAGAAGGAATTAAAACTATTCCCATTTGCTGCTGACATAATGGTTTACTTAGAGAATTTTAATAAATCAGCAGAGATGCTAGTTGAGACTAGCTTCAGCAAAATTTAAGGCTACAAAATAAACCCTAAAAACTCAAGTGGTAAAAGTAATAAAATCTCTAGAGACTCTTCAAAGAAAAAAAGCCTAGAAAGGAAAAGATACATTGTGAGGTTATTCTTAAAAAAAACAAAAAACCAAAGAGATAAAGATGAAAGTAGAACTTGAAATAAGAGAAGTGATGTTGGGCCAGGTCTGAAATGGCCTAAACTCTGGGCCAGGGTGGGGAACCTGTGGCCTCAAGGCCACATGTGGCCCTCTAGGTCCTCAAATGCGGCCTTTTGCCATTCACAGTTTGCCAAACTTCACAGTTTGGATTCAGGCAAAAGGCCTCCCGAACCCTGTAATCTGCCCTCCAGGTGAATGGATGTATTTTATGAAATAAAATGGGAGAGGGGATTATAGAGAGGATGCGTTGTGGGCCCTAATCAAGCCCATGGCAAAGAACAGGAAAATAATTCCTGTAGTCTCTGAGCTGGAAAGGAGCAACAGCAGAATTGGTGAAGTGGCAAAGGGGAGGATTTGGAATGGAGAAAGAAAGGGAGAAATCTCGATTTAATTGTAGAGAGGGTGCCACCAAAGAACAGTCCCATAGAAGGAGAGATATTCTGTAATGGGAGGGGACAATAGGACTAAATTGCAAGGAAGTTGGTGCACAGCGTGACTCCTTCCTCTAAGGAGGTGTTGTGACACCATGGACATAACCCTGCCTCAGGAGAAGGGTGTATCATCACTGTTGGGAGATAATCAGAATCTATACAAGTAGAAAAGCATAAGATGAGGGAAGAGATTGCATGGCAAATGCGAAAGAAAAATGGTCATAGGGAAAGCAGGGGGTAAGATTGGACCACACCATTTGGAACACGGAAATTTCTACCACGAAGCAATGATTCCATCCTCATTACCTCCCTCAGAATTTGATGCTTCTAGGAGAAAAGCACAACTGAAAAAAAAGAGGAGGGAATGAGGGAACAAAATCCACAAGAAAATAACAAATTGTTTAGAAGAAGGAACTCAAACTTGGTACATTAGAAGTCATGAGAATTAATTCCATGAGGAATACAAAGATGTTAAAGAAGGAATATATGAATATAATAACTTTGAATCAAAGAATAAAAATTAAAAATAGAGAATTAGAAACAAGGTAAAGAAATCTTCAGAGAAAGGTTTAGAAAAAAAGGTTGAGAAGAAATAGAGGATGGGAGATTTTTATTTGAATCAACTAGGAGGGGGAAAAAAGAGAAGAAGAATTCAATGACTGAATAGAAGGAAGAAAAGGAATCAATAAGTAAAACTCCAAAAATTGGGAAAGGATTGACAAGCGGGGGGGAGGAAGGAGAAGGGAAGAAAGCTTGTAAAGGAAAGGGTTGCTTTAAAGTGGGTTAATAAAAAATAATCAGAGAGAAAGGTGTAAGCAAAGAGGAAGGGAAACCAAAAATCCTAATAAAAAATGTTAGAGACAACTTTAATAACTTTAGATGTGAATAGATTACATAATCTAATAAAAATCATGAGATTAGATTAAAAAATGAAGCCCCACAATCTATGGCTTATAAGAAACCAAAAAAGTACAAACCTTTAATAGCTCAGAACTACATTGACTTTTGCGACGCTTTGTATAAGCAAAGAAAAATCTTTCTTAACACAAAAAATTTCCTACCTAAAACCAGAAGCAAGTATCATATGCAGTGGAAATATGCTAGAATATTTCCCAAAAAATGCAGGAGTAAATCAAGAATACTCATTTATGCATGATTTTTTGGAAATAGTTCTACAAATGTTAGTAATAGCAAGAAAACAAGACAATGAAATTAAAGATGTAAAGACAGGCAACAAGGAAGAGTTAAAACCTATTCCCATTTGCTGCTGACATAATGGTTTACTTAGAGAATTTTAATAAATCAGCAGAGATACTAGTTGAGAATAGCTTCAGCAAAGTTTCAGGCTACAAAATAAACCCTAAAAACTCAATACTTTGTAATGTCAACAAAACACAAGAGGTGATGATAGAAAGGGAAATCTCATTTCAAATAGCTTCAAGATATGATATTTGGCAGTGCACATACCAAAACACATAAATTACTTATATAAATTCAATTACAAAATGTTTCATAAATAAAGAATGACAAATAGCTGGAGGAATATTCAGTGCTCATGGCTGGACCATGCCAATAGAGTAAAAAATACAGTACTATCAAAGTTAATTCATTGCTTTAATGGCATACCAAAAAAAACTATCAAAGATACACTTTGTAAAGCTTGATTAAAAATAATAACAAAATTCATTGGAAGAACAGAAGATGTAGAATATCAAAGGAAATAATGACAAAAGATAGAAATGAAAGGAGAATAATACTTCCAGATTTCAAACTATAAATTAGCAGTCATCAAAACTATTTGGTATTAGTTAAGAAGAAAGAAATTTGATCATAGGAACAGATTAAGAGAATACAAAATAATAAAACTATGCCCTAGCATTTAATAAAATTGAAAACAAATTACTTAGGAAAGAACTCACTCTTTAATAAGAACTACCGGAAAAAATGAAAAGCAATCTGGCAAAAATTAGTCTTAGACCAACATGTTACACCACATTTCATGATAAATTCAAAATGGATATGTGATTTTGATACTAAAAATTTAAAAATTAGAATATTTCCTTACTAGTAAATTCCTAATGAAAAACAAAACAAAAACAGATGATTATACTACTAACATAACACTCCTATCTGCTCTAAAGATTTCTTGAATCTGTCTTATCAGGTCCATTCCTTGACCTTTGTGTAGTTGCAGTTGCATATCTGTTCTCATCAACAGCGACCCATCCTTACAGTTTTCTATCCCTGTAAATGAGAAGAGAGCATTGAATTAGCCCAGCCCTCATGACCAAGAAATCAAGCAACTAGAAGGAAGGACAGGCCCAGTAACACAGAATAAGTTTGAAGACTATCTTGTTCTGTCTTTAAGACTGATGGAGGGATTGTAGCAGCAGTGAGGGTCATTTCATCAAGGAGTTTCCACTCCAAAATGATTTTTAATCCTTTTTTTTTGTTTTGTTTTTTAAATATTTATTTTTATTTGCCATTTTACAAAAAAAAAAATTGGAGTTCTGAATTCTCTCCCTCCTTCCCACACCTCCCCCATGCATTGAGAAGGCAAGAAATGTGATATCAATTATACATTTGAAATCATGCAAAACATATTTCCATACTAGCCATGTTGTAAAAAAAACTCAAGAAAATAAAGTTAAAACAATATACTTCAATCTTCAGTCAGACTTTTAGTTCTTTCTCTGGAGGTGAATAGCATTTTTCATCATAAGTCTTTTGGAACTGTCAGATCACGATAATGATAAGAATAACTAAGTCATTCACAGTTGATCATCATACAATATTGCTGTTACTGTGTGTGATGTTCTACTGGCTCTGCTCACTTCGCTTTGCGTGAGTTCGTATAAGTCTTCCCAGGTTTTTCTGAAACCATTCTGCTGATCAGTTTTTACAGCACATTAGTATTCCATCACAAGGCAGCATAGTGGATAGAGTGCTGGACCTGGAGTCAGGAAGACATCTTCCTGAGTTCAAATCTAGCCTCAGACACTTACTAGCTATGTGACCCCAGACAAGTCACTTAACCCTGTTTACCTCAGTTTCCTCACCTATAAAATGAGTTGGAGAAAGAAATGGCAAACCACTCCAGTGTCTTTACCAAGAAAGCCGTAAATGTGGTCAGGAAGAGTCGGACTCAACTGAAAAATGACTAAATACAGCAATATTCCATCACAATCATATACCACAATCTCTTCAGCCATTCTCCAATTGATGGGCATTCCCTCAATTCCCAAATCTTTGCCACCACAAAAAAGAGCTGTTATTAATATTTTTTACTTATAGGTCCTTTTCCTTTTCCTTTGATATTTGGGAATACACCTAGTAGTAGTATTACTGGGTCAAATGGTATGCACAGTTGTATTGGGCATAGTTCTAAATTGTTCTCCAGAATGGTTGGACCAGTTAGTTCACAATTCCACCAACAAAGCAACACTGTCCCAATTTTTCCACATTCCCATCTGCATTTGTAATTTTCCTTTTCTGTCAGCTTAGTCAATCTGATAGGAGTGAGGTGGTACCTCAGAGTTGTTTCAATTTCCATTTCTCTAATCAATAATAATTTAGAGCATTTTCATATTACTATAAAAAGCTTTAATTCTTCATCTGAAAACTGCTTGTTCATGTACTTTGACCATTTATCAACTGGGGAATGACTCATATACATTATATATATACACACATACATATATGTATACACACATATATACATATATTATAAATTTGATTCAATTCTCTATATATTTAAGAAATGAGACCTTTATCAAAGAAATTTGCTGTAAAAAAATTTCCCCAGTTTCCTGCTTTCTTTCTAATCTTGACTGCATTGGCTTTGTGCAATTTTTAATTTAATATAATCAAAATTATCCATTTTACATCTTGTGATGCTCTCTATCTCTTGTTTGATCATAAATTCTTTTCTGACAGGTAAAATTTTCCATGCTCCCCAATTTGCTTATGACATCACACTTTAAGTCTGAATCGTTTATCCATTTTGACCTTATCTTTGTATATGGTGTGAATATTCAGCAATGCCTAGTTTCTGCCAAACTGCTTTCCAGTTTTCCCTGAAATTTTTGTCAGTAGTGACTTCTTACCCTCAAAAATTTGGACCTTTGGTTTATGGAACATTAGATTCCTATGGCCATTTGCTATTGTGTATTATGTACCCAATCTATTTCACTGATCCACCATTGTATTTCTTAGCCAGTACTAGATTTATTTTGATGAGTACTGTTTTATAATGGAGTTTGAAATCTAGTACTGCTATGCTGCCTCTCTTCTCATTTTTTTCCACATAATTCTCCTGATATTCTTTACCTTTGGTTCTTTCAGAGGGACTTTGTTATTTTTTCTATCTCTATAAAATTATTCTTTGGTGGTTTTATTGTTGTGGTCCTAAATAAGTAAATTAACTTAGGAAGCACAGGAATCAAGAGAACTTTTCTTAAAATGATAAGTAGTGTCTATCTAAGATCAGCAGCAAGCATTACCTGTAATGAGGATAAACATGAAGCCTTCCCAATATGATCAGGAGTGAAACACAGATGTCTATTGTCAATCATTGTTATTATATTGGTTCAGCCTACCCATGAACAATTTATATTTCTCCAATTGTTTAGAACTGTCATTATTTGTAGAAAAAGTGTTTTGTAATTGTGTTCATACAGTTCCTGGGTTTGTCTTGGCAGTATTTTATGCTCTCTGAAATTATTTTAAATGAAATTTCTCTTCCTATCTCTTGCTGCTCTGTTTTGTTGGTAGTATATAGAAATGCTGCTGATTTCTGTGGGTTTAGTTTAATGTCCTGCAACTTTGCTGAAGTTGTCAATTGTTTCAGCTAGTTCCTTAGTTGATTCTCTATGTATATCATCATATCATCTGCAAGCAGTGATACTTTTCTATCCTCATTGCCTATTTTTATGCCTTTAATATCTCTTTCTTGTCTTATTACTATAGCTAACATTTCTTGTGTGTGTGTGTGTGTGTGTGTGTGTGTGTGTGTGTGTGTGTGTAGGCAATTGGGGTTAAGTGACTTGCCCAGGGTCACACAGCTAGCAAGTGTCTGAGGCTGGATTTGAACTCAACTCCTTCTGATTCGAGCGCCAGTGATCTATTCACTGCACCACTTAGCTGCTCCTCATAGCTAACATTTCTAGCACTATATTGAATAGAGATTGATAATGGACATCCACGCTTCACTCCCGATCATATTTGGAAGGCTTCAAGCTTATCCACATTACAGGTAATGCTTGTTGCTGGTCTTACATAGATACTACTTATCATTTTAAGAAAGGTTCCGTCACGATGGCAGCTGGAAAGCAGGGACTAGCATGAGCTCCCCGCCGAGTCCCTCCAAAAACCTATAAAAAATGGCTCTGAACCAATTCTAGAACTGCAGAACCCACAAAACAGCAGAGGGAAGCAGGACTCCAGCCCAGGACAGTCTGGATGGTCTCTGGGTGAGGTCTATCCCACACGGAGCTGGGAGCTGGGAGCGGAGCAGAGCTGAGCAGAGCCCAGCATGAGCGGGGTGGACCAACCAGACCGGGAGCCGGGCAGAGCAGGCCCTAGCACCCTGAATCAGTGAGCTGCGGCAGTTACCAGACTTCTCAACCCACAAACACCAAAGACAGCGGAGAAGGTTAGTGGGAAAAGCTGCGGGAGTGGAAGGAGTTCGAGGTTCGGCCACCACCCCGGGGCAGCAGAGGTAGGGCAGCTATAGCTGCAGTTGCTTCCGGCCCCAGGCCCACCTGGTGGGAGGAATTAAGTGGCTGATCAGAGCAGGAGTGCACAGCCGGCTGAAGATCTAAGCCCAGTTCGGGTTGGGGGTTCTTGGGGAAGGAGGAGTGCTGGTGTGGCAGAGCTGGCGCATCCCCCCCAAACGTGGAACATAGAACTCTCTAGTCTACAAGCAGTCATACCCCGCTGAAAACCTCAAGGGTCAAGTCAGTTGGTTGGGAATATGGCCAGGCAGCGAAAACACACCCAGATTCAGTCTCAGACTTTGGATTCTTTGGTGACAAAGAAGACCGAAACATACAGCCTAAAGAAGTCAACAAAGAGCAAGAGCCTACACCAAAAGCCTCCAAGAAAAACATGAACTGGTCCCAGGCCATGGAAGAGCTCAAAAAGGATTTGGAAAAGCAAGTTAGAGAAGTGGAGGAAAAATTGGGAAGAGAAATAAGAAGGATGCGAGAAAACCATTAAAAAAAAAGTCAATGACTTGATAAAGGAGACCCAAAAAAATACTGAAAAATACACTGAAGAAAACAACACCTTAAAAAATAGACTAACTCAAATGGAAAAAGAGCTCCAAAAAGCTAATGAGGAGAAGAATGCCTTGAAAGGCAGAATTAGCCGAATGGAAAAGGAGGTCCAACGGACCAATGAAGAAAATACTACCTTAAAAATTAGATTGGAGCACGTGGAAGCTAGTGACTTTACAATAAATCAAGATATTATAAAACAGAACCAAAGGAATGAAAAAATGGAAGACAATGTGAAATATCTCATTGGAAAAACCACTGACCCGGAAAATAGATCCAGGAGAGATAATTTAAAAATTATTGGACTACCTGAAAGCCATGATCAAAAAAAGAGCCTAGATATCATCTTTCAAGAAATTATCAAGGAGAACTTCCCTGATATTCTAGAGCCACAGGGCAAAATAGAAATTGAAAGAATCCATTGATCGCCTCCTCAAATAGATCCCAAAAAGAAATCTCCTAGGAATATTGTCACCAAATTCCAGAGCTCCCAGATCAAGGAGAAAATACTGCAAGCAGCCAGAAAGAAACAATTTGAGTATTATGGAAACCCAATCAGAATAACCCAAGATCTGGCAGCTTCTACATTAAGAGATCGAAGGGCGTGGAATACGATATTCTGGAGGTCAATGGAGCTAGGATTAAAACCTAGAATCACCTACCCAGCAAAACTGAGTATCATGCTCCAAGGCAAAATATGGATTTTCAATAAAATAGAGGACTTTCAAGCTTTCTCAGTGAAAAGACCAGAGCTGAATAGAAAATTTGACTTTCAAACACAAGAATTGAGTGAAGCGTGAAAAGGTAATCAAGAAAAAGAACAAGAAAAAGAAATTGCAAGGGATTTACTAAAGTTGAACTGTTTTGTTTACATTCCTACATGGAAAGATGATGTGTATGATTCATGAGACCTCAGTATTAGGGTAGCTGAAGGGAATATGCATGTATATATATATATGTTTATGTATATATAGATATATAAGTGAATGTGTATGTATGTATATATGTATGTGTGTGTGTATATATGTATATATATATGTATATATATATACATAGAGAGAGAGAGAGAGAGACAGAGACAGAGAGACAGAGAGAGAGAGAGAGAGGACACAGGGTGAGTTGAAGATGAAGGGAAGATATCTAAAAGAAATAAAATCAAATTAAGGGATGAGAGAGGAATATATTGAGGGAGGGAGATAGGGAGAGATAGAATGGGGTGGATTATCTCGCATAAAGGTGGCAAGAGGAAGCAGTTCTGTGGGAGGAGAGGAGAGGGAAGGTGAGGGGGGAATGAGTAAATCTTGCTCTCATCAAATTTGGCCTGAGGAGGGAATACCATACGTACTCAATTGGGTATCTTACCCCACAGGAAAGAAGAGGGAAGAAGATAAAAAAAGGGGGGATGATGGAGGGGAGGGCAGATGGGGGTGGAGGTAATCAAAAATAAACACTTTGGAAAGGGGACAGGGTCAAGGGAGAAAACTCAATAAAGGGGGATGGGTTGGGAAGGAGCAAAATATAGTTAGTCTTTCACAACATGAGTGTTGTGGAAGGGTTATACATAATGATACACATGCGGCCTATGTTGAATTACTTGACTTCTTAGGGAGGGTGGGTTGGAAGGGAAGAGGGGAGAGAATTTGGAACTCAAAGTTTTAAAAACAGATGTTCAAAAACAAAAAAAAAAGTTTTTGCATGCAACTAGAAAATAAGATACACAGGCAATGGGGCATAGAAATTTATCTTGCCCTACAAGAAAGGAAGGGAAAAGGGGATGGGAGGGGAATGCGTTGACAGAAGGGAGAGCTGACTGGGGAACAGGGCAACCAGAACATACTTGGAGTGGGGGGGAGGGTAGAAATGGGGAGAAAATTTGTAATTCAAACTCTTGTGGAAATCAATGATGAAAACTAAATATGTTAAATAAGTAAATTTAAAAAAAAGAAAGGTTCCATTGATTCCTATGCTTTCTAGTGTTTTTAATAGGAATAGGTATTGTGTACTCTCTCTCTCTCTGTCTCTCTCTCTCTCTCTGTCTCTCTCTCTCTTTCTCTTTACCCAGTCTGTTTCACTTCTGACCACTTCCTCCCTTTATCTTCCCTCCCTTCTGTCAGCTCCCACCTTCTCTTATCCCCTTCCTTGCCTTCTTCCCTGTTGGATAAGATAGATTTCTATAACCAAGTGTATATGTTGTTCTCTCTTTGAACTAATTCCAGTAAGAGTGATGTTCAATCATTGCTCACCACTTGTATCCCGCCCCCCCATTTTCCCCCTTTATTATAAAAGCTCTTCCTTACATACCTCTTTTATGTGAGATAATTTTCCCCATTCTTCCTTTCCCTTTCCCCTTCTCACAGGGCATCCCTGTTTCTCACTTCTTAATTTTTTTTAGATAATCCCATCATAGTCAACTTATACTTGTGCCCTTTGCCTATGTATACTCGTTGTAACTGCCTTAATAATGATAAAGTTCTTAGGAGTTACAAGGATCATCATTCCATGTAGGAATATAAATAGTTTAACCATATTAAGTCTTATGATTTCTCTTTGATGTTTGCCTTTTTATGCTTCTCTTGAGTCTTATATTTGGATGTGAAATTGTCTGTTCAGTTGTAGTCTTTTCTTCAGGAATGCTTGAAAGCCCTTTATTTCATATGTCTATTTTCTTCCCTGATGATTGTACTCAGTTTTGCTTGGTGGGTTATTCTTGGTTGTAGTCTTAGCTCCTTTGCCTTCTGTAATATCTTATTACAAGCCCTCTGCTCCTTTAACATGGAAGTTGCTAAATCTTGTCTGATCCTGACTGTGGCTCCAGGATATTTAAATGGTTTCTTTTTGGCTACTTTCAATACTTTCTCCTTGACCTGGGAGTTCTGGAACTTACTTATAATATTCCTGGGAGTTTTTCATTTTGGAATTTCTTTCAGGAGATGATCAATGGATTCTTTCAATTTCTATTTTACCCTCTGTATCTAAGATATATTGGGGCAGTTTTCCTTGATAATTTCTTGAGATATAATGTCTAGGTGCTCTCTCTCTCTCTTTCTCTCTCTCTCTTCTTCTTCTTCTTCTTCTTCTTCTTCTTCTTCTTCTTCTTCTCTCTCTCTCTCTCTCTCTCTCTCTCTCTCTCTCTCTCTCTCTCTCTCTCTCTCATTATCATCATCATCATCATCATCAATCATGGGTTTCTGGCACTCCAATAATTCTTAACATATCTTTTTGTGATCTGTTTTCTGGGTCAGTTGTTTTTCTGATGAGATATTTTACACTTTGTTCTTTTTTTCATTCTTTTGACTTTGTTTTATTCTTTCTTGATGTCTCATGGAGTCGTTAACTTCCAGTTGCTTAGTTCTAATTTTTAAGGAATTATTTTATTCAGTGAGCTTTTTTGCCTTTTTTCTATTTGACTAACTGATTTTTAAGCAGTTATTCTCTTCATTGAATTTTTTTAGCTCTTTTTTCATTTGTTCAATTCTGCTTTTGAAGGTGTTAATTTCTTCAGTATTTTTGTGCCTCTTTTACTAAACTGTTGGCTATCTTTTCATAATTTTCTTGCATCGCTTTCATTTCTTTTCCTAATTTTTATTCTACCTCTCTTATTTTAGTTTTAAAATCTTTTTTGATCTCTTCCAGGAATTCTTGGTGGTATTGTGTCCAGTTCACTTTTTTTTCTTTTAAGGCTTTGTTTATAGTTGTTTTGACATCAATGTCTTCTGATTTGTATCTTGATCTTCCCTTTCATCATAGTAGATTTTTATGGTCAGATTTTTTTTGTTGTTTATTCTTTTTTTCCCCTAGACTATTTCTTGACTTTTAATTTTATATTAAAGTTGGGCTTTGCTCCCAAGGTAGAGGGGACACTGTCCCAAGCTTCAGGATCTTTGTGGGGCTCTTTTCAGAGCTAGTTCAAAGTGGGGTCTGCAAATTTTTGGTTCTTCCAAGGTGCCATGATTCAAGGAGAGATATGTTTTCTGCTCTCCTGGCCTGTATTCTAGTCCTTACCCAGAAAAATCCTCTGAAGCAGTAAGCACTAATGCTCTAGTCTTTACCCAAAAAATCCCCTGAAGCCTGTGGTGGGAGGAGCTTGCTGAACTGATGGAACAGGAAAGGTAGAGCAGAAAGGGTGGAACAGAACAGAGGAAGTGGGTCAGAGCAGTTAGAGCTGAGGGAGAGAGAGGAAGCAGCTAGCTCTGACTTTTGTTTATGGGATACATTATTATTATGTATGGACTTCTTTGTTTCTGTGATGGATTTGGCTTTCTGGTGTTTGAATAAATGTTGTGGTTCTGTCTTCCATATAGAAAGTGTGTTATATTTTGTGATTCGGAACTACACCCACATATTCATAGTCGCCATTGGTGCTGTGAATATTGCATTGGCGATACAATTAGAGTTCTAAAGTCTTCCAAAGTTCTTTTTCTTTATAATACTATGGCCATTGTATATATGGCTCTCCCAGTTCTGTTCACTTCACTTTACCTCAGTTCATACATATCTTCCCAGGTTTCTCTGACTGACCCAGGTTTCATCATTTTTGCCAACCAGGGTCAATTTTTGTCAAAGTATGAGCCAGGACAGGACAAGGGGACAAGGACTTCAAGAGAAAAAGATAGGGTAACCTGTCTTTCAACCTTGACATCAAAATACAGGAAGGAAGGAAAGTGAAGGCAGAAGAAAACAGAAGACATAAATCAGTACAGAGGAATGGAAGGACTTGGTAGCTAAGATTATGTGGAGGAGTAGGTATCATATGGTAATTGAGTAGATTGAAGATATTTGTGCAAATATCAATGTGTATGTTGAGGTTCATTCATATAAAAGCAGGGACAGGGCAAGCCAGAAACAAACCATGAGTCAGCTTCTGAGCTCTTTGACAAAGGAGAGAGAATGACCTTGATTTCGTAGATAACTGCTACCTACAACTGAATCAGGGGATATATCAAGAGAGTGTGAACCTCACAGGAGGAGAGGTTGCTAGCTGATGGCAGTGGAGGAAAGATCAAGAGAGGAAGGAGTCTAAGAAGGAACATTCATTAATGGTTAAATGGGGATTCTAGAGGCTCTGATGGGTGGAAAGTAGAGGTTGCAGGGATGGATTGAGACCTGAGAGGAATATCTTAGAGGCAGATGGGGATAGAAATGGGAAGTGGTGTCAAGAGAAGCAGGTGTTCTTAGCTTAGGAAATTCAGGGATTCACTATCATTGGATTTGAAAGAATAAGAGTTGGGGGTTCACTAGCCTTAGGGGATATGATAACTTTTGTCTGGGGTTCACACCTTCAGTAGTTCTTTAAATAACAGAGGCTAAGTCAGATCATCTCTAAGAGTTAGGGTCCAATTTCTGGTTTTGAAAATGGAGGCGAGGATGCAATGCTTTTGGCACAGGTGCTGAATTAGTTGAGGAGGCGAAGTCCGAGCTTTGTGAGCTAAGCTGACTATGTCTTTGAAGAAATGAATCCTGTAAGAATTGTAGTAGACACAAGTGGCTCCCCTGGATGCTAGTCTTGAGCAGTGTGCTTGGCTTCTTGTCCATGCCTTGTGGAGGCTCAACTATGTGTCTTCATACATACGTATAAAACAATCCAGCTCGAGGAGGCTAAGAGGACCCTCTGAGGAGGGGAGGTAACACTTACAAAAGAGTTAAGATTCACATTCTAAGCCATGAAGGAAGACACTGATTCTGAGAGACAGAGGTCAGGAGAGAGTGTGTTCCAGGCATGAGATAGTCAGTGGGAGATGGATTGTTGAGTTTAGAGAAGAGGACTGATCAGTTGGGGTGGGATATAAAGTTCATGATAGTATGAAATGAGCCTAGAAAGATAATTACAAGCAAGATAATGAAGAGACATGTGAGTCTGAGGAATTTATATATTACACAGGAGCAGGGATTCTTAGCCTTTTTTTTTTTGTCATAGACTTCTCTGGCACTCTGATGATGCTTATGTACTCCTTGGAATAATGTTTTTAAATGCATAAAAATATGAAGGATTACAAAGGAAACCAATCATATTGAAAACCAATTATTAAAATAAAAAAACCAACCAAATTCATGAACCCCAGGTTAAGAATTCCTAGAAGCCACAAAGAACCACTGAAAATTTTTTGTTTATTTGTTTATTACCAGATCTGTATTTTGAGTTTTTTTTTTAAATTTTTAAATTTTAGTTTCAGATCCAAATTCTCTCCCTGCCTCCACTCTCTCCCCTACTTATTGAGAAGGCAAAAAATACAATGCCCATTATACACATGAAGTCATGCAAAACATTTTCACATTAGCCTCATTGAGAAAAATAAAGCAAGAAAAATAATTAAAGAAAAATATGTTTCAGTCTGTACTCATAGTCCATCAGTTCAAAAATGAAACCTTTGGAATTATCATGTATCATTATATTGATCAGAGGAGCCAAGTCTTTCACAATTGATTATTGTCGCAATATTGCGATTACTGTGTAGAATGTTCTCCTACTTCTGCTCACTTCACTTTTCAGAAATTCATGTTTTCTCAGGTTTTTTTCTGAAACCATCCTTTTCATTTCTTACAGCACAATAGAGCTGTTCCTTTGGTAGATTATTTTTGGCAGCTGTGTGGAGGTTGGATTAAGAGAGACAAAAAGAAGGTAGACTGATTAGGAAGCTATTGTAGGCTATAGTTGAAAAGATGATTGTCACCCCATCAGTGGAGAAAAGAGATTATCTGCAAAGGATGCTGTGCTGTGTAGGTAGAGTTGATAATAATTAGTAACTGTTGACACATAGGAGAGAAAGAGAAAAATCTAGGACATCAGAGAAAGAAAGAGGAGAGACAGAAAGAAACAGAGACACACAGAGAAAATGCTTAATGGGTAAAACTCATATAGGAGGAGAAGGTAAGAAGGGATGTAGGGAATAAATGAAGGAATTGGCCTTGGCAAGAATGGTACCCTTTTTCTCAATGATAGGAGTAAAGGACAGGATGATTTAAAATTTATAGGAGTTTTATGGAGTAAGGGAGATGAAGAATCTCATGCTGAATAGTTCAATTCTTCTGCTAAATAAATTAGCAGAAACTATTATAACTATATGCCAGCAAACTTGGACTCTTAAATGAAATGGGTGAATATTGATAAACCTATGATACTCAGATTGATAAAACAGAAAATCATGTAAACAAACCAGTTTCAGGACAAGAAATTGAACAGATCATCAATGAACAGCCACATAATACAAAAACAAAAACAAAAAACAAACAAAAAACCCCCAAAACCCCAAATCCACAAAGACCAGATTTACATTTAAATTCAACAAAAATATTTATAGAACAAATAATCCCTACACTGCATAAACATTTCAAAAAATAGAGTATAATAATACTCTACCCTATTCTTTCTGTAGAACAAATGTGGTCCTTTTACTCAAAGTAGGAAGTATCAGGCAAAGAAAGAGAACTATAGACCAATTTTATTAATGGGCATTGATGCAAAAAATACTGCTAATTAGAATATAACAAGATGAAAAATTATTCATAACACCTAAAGTGTACTTAAACTAGAAATGAAATGATCATTCACCATTTGGAAAATAATTCACTTAATAAATTATATCAATAATTAAAATAGTGAAATACATTTGATTATTTCAGCAGATATAGAAAAAGCCATCAACAAAATATAAACTTCAATTTTGGAGCAAAGAAGTACACTCTAACCATTATCATTCAAAATAACTCAGAGATATTAGCTACAGTAATAGGTCAAGAAAAAGAAATGAAAAGCATAGGCATATGCAAATTGAAAACTAAAGTAATTCTGGATTATGATGGAATTGCAAAATGCAAGAAACGCAACAAAAGATTTAATAATAAATTTAAGCTAACTAATTTCACCTGGGCACTCACTTCAGTAAGGCAATCATAATGTTATAACATCATAGATTGAGAGCTCAAAGGGACCATAGTGGCTATGGAATTCAACCCCCTTGTCTTATGGGTGAAGAAACTGAAGTACAGAGAGGTACTTCTTATTCCTAATTGATTCACAGCCCCATTCACCACAAGTTATTCCATACCTTCTTTTCTCTCGAGTCTTCTACTTCACTCCCTACTCCCACTATCTCAACTGAGGACCTCGTATCATATCAGTGAATAAAAATTTGAGGTTATTCTTCTTTCCCTTTCTTCTTCATCTCACATCCCTCTGATGTCATCCCTCATTATCTTCTCCTTCTCTCCAGTCCCTGACAATGAAGTAGCATTTCTGCTTGCTCCTGATCTCATCTCTTCTCATCTTCTCCAGCATATTGCCTTTCCAACATTCATGCTCTCTCTAATCTTCAGTATCAATGCCCACCAAAATTCTAGAAGTAGTAATTAAATCAGTGGTCCACTCCAGTCCATCTTCCACACAATTGCCAAGGTGATTTTCCTTAAGCATAGATCTACCCATGTGCCTCACTTATTCAATACACCTCAGTGGTTCCCTATTATCTCTAGGATCAAACATAAACACATCTGTTTATCTTTTCAAGCACTTCACAACCTAACCCCAACCTATCATCCCAGTTTCATTGTATATTATTTTCTTTTCTCAACTCTCTGATCCAGCCAAACTGGTCTTCTCTCTGTTTCTCACATACAGGAATACATCTCCTATCTTTATGCCATTGTACAGTAGAACCTTGGTTTACAAATTTAATTTGTTCCAAGATTCTGTTAGTTATGTGATTTTTTAGTATTGCAAAGCAAATTTTACCATAGGAAATAATGTAAAGTTGGATGATCGATACCACATCCCCAAAAATATTCATATAAAAATAATTATTTATAATTTTAAATAAGTTTTTTGTCCCTAATGCACCTGAAGTACAATAGCAATGATTAGTACACAATATAAACTAAAAATAAAACAAATTAACCTGTACTTTACCTTTGATAAGAGTTGTGACAGGCATGAGAGAGAGGAGAGGGGGAGGAGAAGGAAGAGTTATTGCTTGGAAGAATCTTCTTCCATAAGAATGTTGGAGATTTCAATGTCAGGAGTATTCTCTCTTATGCTACTTTCACTAAAAGTAAGACTAACACTACTGCCTTCACTTATTTTTTTGTTTTTTAGAATTACTTTCATGTTTTGACTCACTGATTTTTTTTTTACATTCACTTCTTTCTAGGGATCTATATAAGGACACTTGTTTTTGACGTTTTTCAGAATGTCACGGAAATGCGACATTGCATTATCGTTCAAAATATTCATGGCTCTTATTGCTACAGCCTTATTTGGGTGACCTGAGGTTCCTTTGTTTGACATATGAAAGCCAAAAAAAAAACATTGCCTAGATGAATGTCATCCCTTCACAAGCTGTTCAAGTCCAAATATGATGTTCATACTGCGAATTTTGTTTGTCCTGCAGGACAAATTTGCGAAAATTTTTTTCTTGGTCCAGAGAAGCATATGTAAACCAGGTTACTGGTAAACTTGTAAACCCATGCATAGGATGGACTCTTTTTCACAGGATTTTTCTCTTCCTTCAAGATGAAACTCAAGCAACACCTTCCACATGAAGCCTTTCTTGATTTCCTCAACTTCTAGCACTGCTCCCCTACCTCCTAACTGCCATCTTTCTATTATGTTGTTTTGTGATCACTCAGAAAAGGATCATAGACTTGGAGTTGGGAGAGTCCTTGGAGATCATCAAGTCTACATTTTTCCTCACTTTAAAGATGAAGAAACTGAGGCATAGACATGTGAAATGACTTGCATACAACTAGCAAGAAGTAGAGGTAAAATTTGAACCGGATCCTCTTTCTCCTCTAGCTCTCTTTCCACTAGATCATGTTGTCTCCCCAAAGGGGTGAGCTCTGGTAGCCAGCATTAGTTTACAAAGAATCAGTCCTTCCAACTTTTATTTCTTCCTGTTTTGATAATGGTTATATTATCCATTACTACATAATGAGTCTTTTTTTAGGGCTTCACATTCCTTTTGAGCATCTTCTCTTTCAGAGCAGATAGAGGAATGCCAGAGACACATTATATCTCGATTTCACTAAGATACTTGCAGAATTATCTCATAATATCCATATGGCCTAAGAGGAGAAATGTGAGTAATGCAGTATAGTAAAATAATTTCTTATTGATTGAACAACTATATTTCAGTGTTGATTAATGTATCTGTCACCCTACTGAGAGGTGTTGATTCTTTTTCCAGTTGGCCCTTTCCAGTTTAACATTTTCATCAGTGACTCGGATGAAGGTGAGCTTATCAAATTTGCCGTTTACACAAAACTGAGAAAATTAGGTAACAGTTGGATCAGAAAATCAAGAATCAAAATTATATTGACTCAGCAGAAATGTTTGACTGAGACTAATGACATGCATTTAACAGTTCATTTTAGTTTTTCAAAAGATATATTATATCAACATAAGATGAAATTGACTTAACCTGACAGTATTGCATTTTGAAATGGGGGTTCTGGTTAACCCCAAGGTCAATATGAATACATAATATGAATACATAAACCTTGGGGGAAGGAGAAGGAGGATAATGTATAGAACAAAGTGTTAAACTCAGGTAGATTTCTGTTATTGCTTCTGGGCAATTCTGGTCATTCTTTTAAAATGACATATAGTATGGTACTTTGAGGTACTGTTATTTTTGCCCATGTAGATTTTGTGTGTTCACATGGATCTCTCTAGACGTGTACTAGAGAGGCACGCACAGCTATCTCCAAAGTCTTCCATAACCCTTCTACAAGGGATACATTGAGTCCGATCAGGAGGGGAAGCACGAGGTTGGGGCCAGAGGCTAACCCCTCTGCTATCCTCAGAGAGAAGAGGTAAGGAGCTAAGATGATATTTATCTACTCCCTTAAATCTTGTTAGTCTAGAGGAAGCAATTTTTAGATTCAAGCTAAGTTCCTGATCACTAGTGTTTAACAGGAAGGATTATCCTAGTCTATATATATACAATGCTTGACTTTCTTCCTACCAAATGTCAGTTCTACAATGATTACATAAAGCAAATAGCAAATAAACCGTTTATCCAAGTTGATAGCAAAACAAAAATCAGAGAAAATATACATAGAAGAATATATACCTGTCAATGCAAGTGAAGGTCATCTTCCAAAGAGCATCTTCTAAGCTATCTCAAGGGAAAGAGTCTTAGATCTCACCCTTGGAGAAATTCCCTAAAATCTCTAGTGTAGTAGGTGGTAGGGACTTGATAATGATTGCCAGCTTTTCTACATGTCTGCTTCTTCAGAGTCTTTCTCCTTTCATGGACCTGAAGAGAGGTTGGAATCACGTCTTTTTTCTCAATACCAGAAGCCAGAATAGTTGGAATCTCTCTTCTCTCTCGTTCTTACCAACTCTACCCATCCCTCACTCAGGCTCATGGCACTGAATAATCAGTCTCCACCAATGAGTATAGAGAGTCCCATACAATTGGCCCCTCGAGTCAAGGGTTACAATGATAAAAGAGAGTCCAAGGGAAGACCACAAGGATGGTGAGAGTTGGTTCTGAAGCAACTGGAGATTATTTAGCTTGGAAAACATCTCCATGTGGATGTCCTGTCAGTGCCTCACATTTGGTTTGTCTGAAACAGAACCGATAACTTCCTCTCTCACTCTCCCAACTTCTTGCATAAACCTGTGCCTCCTCCAAAATATCCTATTTCTCTTTTTTTAAAGTTGTACTAATCCATTTTGTTTTCTTTGTAACAAAGTCAAACAACTAGGTAAAACTAAGAACATAATGACCACATCTGAAAGTGTATGCAAATTCCACATTTATAACACTCCCCCAACACACACATACACATGTTTTTATTTAAAAATAAAAATAAATCAATTGAAATTCATTTTCTCTCCCACTTATCTCCCACCCCATTGGGGGGAAAAAAGAGAAAAGAAAAAGAAAAACATTCCTGGTAACAAATACCCAAAGTTGAGCAAAACAAATTCCCTCATTGGCTGCATACAGAAATGTGCATATGCATACATACATGCAACAGCTTCAACAGCAACACCAACAACAAGACTGTCAGCTTCTTCAGGGCAGAGGCTGTTTTATTTTTGTCTTTGTATCCCTAGTGGTCAGCACATAGTAGGTACTTAAATGCTTATTGAAGTGACCTGAACTAAACCTAAATAATCAATACAAGGAAGATTACATTCGAAGAATACTTAATATTCAGACTATGATATATTTAGTGGTATGTGCAATCCATAGTTTGTCCATACATGTATTTGGGTGCAATAGTAATTAAGGTGGGACTTTTTGCTGTTGATCTTTAATGATTCTGACCTTTGCTTGAATGGGGCAGATAAAGTGGAATGTTTTTGTATTTCTTAGCACTGAGACAATTGGGAGTCATTGATTGATTTGTATCTGAGGTGATATTGGGGGTGGGGAACTTTTCCACGCCCAGCCTGGTTGAAGTTGGGGCCCCTGAACAGGGTATATAAGCGCAGAGGTTGGCGTTCTCACTCCAGGAGCTCTGTGCCACAGCAGAAGTGGCTCGTAACTCTGTGCCAACTGTTGTAATGAGCTCCCTGGCTGAACACTCAGATATTGATAACTATGAATTGTATTTGGTCTGTAATTTAGGGTGCTGGTTTTTTCCCCTGAACTAAGTAAATGATATTTGTATGCTGGATTAAAGTAAGATTGTTAACCTCTTAACGTTGCTTTTCTTAGTAAAGCAGATCAAAAAGACCTGGGCTTGCAGCATTCTGTGAGCTGGTTGTTGTTGGTTTTACACCCTCACAGCAGCTGCTAGCCGGATTGTTGAAACAATGGTACAACCACTGCAGATGTACTGTGAGTTGTGCCAAGAACTGAAAAGGAGAAAGTTGGCTAGATGGCCTTTAGGAATTTACATCATCCTTTCCAGGTTCCTTCCATTGCTCCAACTCTGAGATTCCCTTTCATTTACATTATGAACATATTATGCATCAAATGTTTTGCGTGTTATCTTTCCCATTAAAATGTGGCTAGCTTGAGGACAGGAATGTATTTGTGCTTTTCTTTGTGTTTCCAGAGCTTAGTACAATGTCTGGCACATAAAAAATGCTTAATAATGTCATCTTTTTTGTTGAGTGACTGATCCAAAATTCTCCCAGAAACAAAGGCTGATATTTCTTTCTGTTACCATGTTTTATTGTATTTTTTTCAATTTTATAACATTGTTATTTAAAGTTTTGGATCCCAAAATCCATCCCTCCATCTTTCCTTTCTCTCCCCCCTCCCTGAGATGGTGAGCAATCAGATATGCTATACATATGCAATTATGTAAAATGTTTTCATGTTAGTCATCCTATTTGTACAAAAATATTTATAGCAGCTCTTTTTGTGGTGGCTAAGAATTGGAAATCAAAGGGATGCCTATCAGTTGGGGAATGGCTAAACAAGCTATGGCTGTGGTGACTGTAATGGAATATTATTGTGTTATAAGAAATGAGAAGCAGGATGATTTCAGAAAAGCCTGGAAAGACTTATATGAACTGATGCATGGTGAAGAGAACAGAACCAGGGAAACATTGCACAAAGTAACAGCAATATTATTCAACAAAGAATTGTGAGTGACTTAGCTATTCTCAGCAATACAATCCCAAGGGACTAATGATGAATCATACTATCTGCCTCCAGTTATTTTTAAATTGATGTTCTTGCAGTGGTGCTGTAAGGCTCTGAGTCATGGAATACTATAGGCTCCAAAAAATTAAAGTCAAGTATTACTCAAATTTTATTGGAGAAGCACATGGCTGGCATGAACAGATTGTACCACATTATAAGTAGAAAAACTAGACAGATGCTTAACTCAAGAAAAGCAGTTTGATAAAACCAAGAGAAGGGAAAGGACATTGGAGTCTTCCAGTGCTGGAAGTGTGAGGGCTTTGGTCACATGTCCATTAAGTATATGTCTCTCTAGTAGTATATTCTGAGTGTGTTCCTGCTCTTTCCACTAATACTGTGTGTGATTATAGGAGAATGTCTGAGGTTTATGAGGGAAAAGTTTTGCTGGGAAGGCATTCTTATAATGCCTTCTGAATAAATGCTTTTGTTCTGAGCTAATTGTCTATTTGCTGACTATCAAAGGTGAACATACCAGTGGGATCTTGTGAGCCATGGTTTTAGGAGTATGGACCAATGTGCCTTGAGCCTGTGAGAAGCTATATCCCTAAGGACTCAGTCTGAGTGTGTGAGATGGAGGGGGTGGTCCTTGGAGGTTGTACTGTATGTAGATATCTATATGCTGTCTACCTCAGCTAGATTGTAATCTTCTTTAAGGCAGGGACTATTTTATGTTCGTCTTTGTATCCTCAGCAACAAAGAAAGCTAAAAGATAGACCATGCTCTCAAGTAGCTTACAGTTTAATAGAGGAGACAACATACAAATAACTTCATATAATCAAGCTATTTGCAGGATAAACGAATCATCAACAAAGGGAGGGCACTAGAATTAAGGGGGTTCATGAAAAGGCTTCTTGTAGAAGGAAGGATCTTAACTGGGACTTGAAAGAAATCAGGGAAGGCAGTGTCTACTGCATCAGAGATGTTTAATAAATATTTATTGCTTGATTGGCAGAGGGCAGAACCCTTACTGATGAAATTAGGGATCCTTCTGAACACAACTGTAATTTGGCATTCAAAGATTTAAGGCAAAAAAAAGGACCTTGAGGCTCATCTTGATCATCTCCCTCATTTTACAAATATGGACACTGAAGCCCAAAAAGGTTAAGCAACTTACCTAAAAGTTCCATAGTTCCACTGTGCTTATGGAGCAGAGCCAGGATTTGAACCTGAATCTTGAAACTCTCTCTAGTATACTAGATTTTGTACTCACTGTTGAGATATTTTGAACCCTGTTCTTGGTTTTAGAGTGTAATCTAACCGTTCAGATTGCTTTACTTGATGAAACCTTCCAAGAACTGGTTGGACCCTCACTAGAGTATGGGCAACTTTGCTTCCTGCTACACTATAATGAATAAGTCTGAGAAATCTGGGTGTAGTGGAGTTCTGACCCAGCAAACAACTAATTTATTGTGTGCTGCAAACATAGAATTAGATGAAATGCTTCCTAGTTAAAAAAAAATTAAGAGCTGATCACCCTTAAATGGAATAATGTTGACTCTGAGAAGTCGACCTTGACTTTGGAGGTTAGCAAAATGAACTCTGCGTTGTTTGCATTTGGAGTATGTGCTAATAAAGATAAGGATTTTTCAACTGACTTCTATTCCATCCTTTAGTTGAGTGTAAACGTCTTGGAATAAGGATTTTGTAACATATTAAACAAACTGCATTATGAATGTGCTCAGAAATCTATATTAAAAAAACCCCCAAAACAAAACAACCCAGCCCAACAAGCCTATTGCACATTAAATATGAATGCAAAAGTCCTAGTTTTCTTGCATTCATGCATATGAATGCCAGGCTCTATACAAGGCAATGCCTTATTGTTTAGAGTCATATCAACAGATGGCATATTGGTTTATAATTTTAAAGACCTGAGTGGAGTTATGATTGTTAGCTCAAGAACTGGAAACTTAACAAAAGGCTTTTGTACTGGGCACAAAAACGTCTAAGGTTGCTAGCTGGATAAAGTGTTTGAACAGAATTACACAAACTGCTTTTGTCAATTAATTTCTCCTTCCTTTTTATTCATTTTATTATGACCTGTGTAAACTTCAGAGTTACTTGGTGGGGTGTGGAGCAGGTTTGAAGAAGCAGCAAACATTTCTTTAGAGAACCAATTCTGGACCATAGTCTTTTGAAGTTTACTGGAGTAATCTAACTACCTAACACATGTTTCAAAAAATTTGAGAACTAGACTTGGTACATTGGTCCAATAACACCCTCCTCATATTAAAAAAAATCAGTGAATGGGAAATCAACATGTGTAGGCATTGCTTTTCATGTTATTTATTAAATACCATTGTCTTTAAGGATAGTCATATGTTTTAAATCTTTTTAAGGTATCATATAGGCATAAGGTAGGCTCCTAGAGAGTCAAAAAGAAAACAGAATATATAACTAGGCTATATGCCTAGCATGGCCTATCTAGAGAATTACATTTTTTTTTGGTCTTCCCATTGGTACACAGGGAACTTCATTGGCACAGGGAACTTCCAGTGTGGAAAGTCCTGCCACCAATGCAGATTGTAAGTTGCTTGGGACATAGAGATTAAGTGATTTGCTCATGGTCACACAACCAGTATGTATCAGAGTCAAGACATAGACCCAGGTCTTTCTATCTACCTCTATCTACCATACTGGGTTGCCTGTCAGAGAACTTTATATCATATTCATTTTTAAAATCTCTTCATTTATTTATAGTTTTGTCTTATTTGCTATGCTTTCAATTTGGGAGAAACTATGTGTCTGATGTTTAAATGAAGATTTTGGGGTTGAGAAAGATATTAGAAATTGCCTTTTGTTACATTGTTTAAGAATATCCTTAGAAAATCTGATGTAATTATTTGAGTGCAATCACTAATCATGTAGTGTGACAGCTAGGTGGGGCTTGGAGTTAAGAAGATGTGAGTTTAAATCCTGTCTTGGGAATTTTCTTAGCTTTGTGTGGGCAAATCATTTAACCTCTCGGTTTCCTTGTCTATAAAATGGAGATAAGAGAATCTACTTCACAGGATTGCTGTAAAGATGAAATGAAATGACACGTAAAGTGATTTGTAAAGCTTCAAGAGCTATGTGAATAAAAGCGTGGTGTTTCATGATGCTACTGTGTTTCTAAGCTAGTGACCATGGAAAATTTTAATGAGTTGTAATGGAAAAGGTTCCATAATAGGTTAAGTGAAGGACACTTTCTTCCCAGGTACAATATGACAATAATAAGCCAGGAGGCGGCCAGTTTAATTGACACATCTTCTGAAGCAGACAAAAGTGGCTCTGACTCACTCCATGGCCCTATTAAAAAGGGAATATTTTTAGAAGAAGAGGTCAGCAAATTTCCATGTTAGCTAGCTGGCCACAACTAGAAATGCCCAGAAAGAATACCCTCAGGAGCAAACATTTATTGATCATTGGTAGATTTCAAGCTGGAAGGGACCTCAGAGATCACCTAGCTCGATTCCTTCATTTTAGAGATGACCAAACTGAAGCCCAGAGAAGTTAGGTGATATGTTCAAACTCATTGGCTCATGGATCATTGATCTAGAGTTCTTAACTAGAGTCTGTTGTTGCTGTTGATGATCAGTTGTTTCAGTTGTGTCCAGCTCTTTGTGACTCCATTTGGGGTTTTCTTGGCAAAGGTACTAAAGTGATTTGCCATTTCCTTCACCAACTCATTTTACAGATGAGGAAACTGAGACAAACAGAGTTAAGTTACTTGCCCAGGGTCACATAGCTAGTAAGCAACTGAGGACATATTTGAACTGAGGTCTATCCGACTCCAGGGGCAGAACTCTATCCACTGAACCACCTAGCCACCATCTAGAGTCTATGGATTTGTATTTAGACATATATTTAGAACTTGTTATTTTAACGTAATTTATTTCCTTTGTCATCCTATGTATTTTACGCATTTATAAATATTATTCTGAGAAGAGATCAGAAAGGTTTCACCAGACTGCCACAGGGGGTCAGGACATAAAAAGGGTTAAGAACTCCTGACTCGAAGACCTCACTTCTAGAGAGGGAAGGGACCTTGGAAGCCATCTAGTCTAACCCCCTCATTTACAAATGAAGAAGCTAAGACTGAAAGGGATTAAATAATTCATCCAAGGTCCCTAATTATCCCCAGATAGCATGCAGCAGAGTTGGGATTTGAGATTGGTTCTCTGACTTCACTCTCTTCACAATTTCCACTATAGAAAGTAGTCTCTCAGCAAACTTTGCTGTATTCCTCCCCTCAGAGAGCTTGCAGTCTAGACTGGAAGACAGAATAGATGTATAAAAAAAGATAAGTCAATCAATCAATGTCAATCAGGACAAACTTATTAAACCCCTACTATGTGCCAGACATGGTGCTAGGTGTTAGGGTTACAAAAAGACAAAAGATAGTCAAGGAGCACCAGACTTGGAATCAGGATATTTGGATTCCCATTATAGCCCTACAATTTGTTATCTGTGTGTCCTTAAGCAAGTGACTTCAGCCTCTGTGATACATGGTTTATCCATCTGTAGCTTGAGGATAACAATACTTGTACTCCATATCTCAGAGGGTTGTTAGTTGTAGGCATCATAAAGTGAGCTGTGCATTATCACTATATTTTTCTCTAAGAAAATCTTAAATAAAGAAAAGGTGTTGCATAAACTAAAAAAAAAAAAGACAGTGTGATACAGTGGATAGAGGGCTAAGCTTGGAGCCAGGAGTTTAATTCTTTCCTCTGACACTTACCTGTGCCTTTGGACAAATCGTTAAAATCCCTAAGAAGGATTGTAGATGTCGTAGGGTGGCTGTGTTCTGCTGGATGAAGGATGTTCCCACCCCAGGAGTTTTTCCTGCAACAAAAGCACAGATCCTTCTTGTATTTATATAATCATGAAGAAGCATAGGCAGTGGGTACTACAAGTGAAGGCCAGTAGCTATAGATATTTGAATATCTTCAAATCTATGTTGTACTTTGCATCTATTTTATAGCTGCATCATGGAAGGTATAAAAAGACAGACTTACCATTGAAGGAACTTACTAGATGAATACTTGTGTTCCCTCTGTGATGGGTATTAACTTTTTACTCATGCTTGGTTACCTTCAGAGCCAAGAGGGGCATCTATCATGAATGAGATTGGTTACTGACTACCTTAAGTTTGTTTAGTGAATACTGTTTTTATTAGTATGGACAGGGTTAGGAACTGGACCTGTAATTTCATTTATATGAGGAATTTCCAGATGGGGACACTTCCTCTACAAATACAGGTTGGCACCTTCTTTACAACTTTTATTAGTAACATACCAAAATATAGAGACAGTGTGCATGATGAAGAGAGGGTTTGTAATCAGAGAGCTCTAGGGTCGAATACTGCCTCTCATACTTACTAGCTATGTGACCATGAGCAAATCAATTAACTTCTGAATGCCTCAATTCCTAGGATATTTCTCCTAAGTTATAGCTAGTTCACGATGTGCTGGTGGTGGAGGGAATTCCTATTTCTCTCACTAACAAAAACCACAGACCCTTCAAATATGCCAAGATAGTGTGTAAACAAATTGCTTATAGAGTCCTTGTGAAGCTTTATTGACTTCATTAGAGTTGTGGTAAAAGCAGACTTTAAGAACATTCCCTTCTCATCAAAATTAAAATCTTTAGAAGATCCCAGGAACTTGTCAGGATCAGGAATACAGCTTATAAAATCACTCAGTGGCACATGATGCACATCTGAAAGAAGAATCTGATGGTGAATTGCAGAAGACGGTGGTGACAGTGAAGCACAGAGATTTAAAGTACATATGAATTTTGCTTTCATATACAACTTATAATTTGCTTCTCTCATCTGCCCAACTAAAATGAGCATATCAACCTTTACGAATACCTGTGCATAAGATCATAAATCTATCTAGATATGAAAGGGACCTTAAAGGCTATCTACTTCTATCCCTTCATTTTACAGATGAGAAAACTAAAACCCAGAGAGATTAAGAGATAAAGTTGGAATTTGAACCCAAGTGTTCTGACTCCAGGTCCAGGTCCTTTCCGCTCTACTTCTATCTCTTTACTTCCTTTGTCAAATTTTCTTTTTTTTAACTTTTTTGGGGGTCATTGATGGTTTTGTAAACTTCCCTGTCAAACTTATATCATCTTTTTTTTTGCAGATTTCAGGTTTAAAACAAAAGGATCTTTGAATCCGTTGAGCACCGTATACCTTTATTTCTTGAGGTTATTATATTTTGTCTGTGTGCATAATAGAGGACATTAAAAGAGAACCCACTCCTTCTTGGAGAATGAGAAAGATAGGAATTGAGACAATCAAAACAGAGTGGATCTAGAAATCACGTCTCCAGTGTTCTAACCTTTCACATCCTTTCATTTTTTTCCTACCCTTCCCACAGCTGGTATAGAAAAAGAGGCAGATGTTCTTTCCCCAAGGAGCCCTAACTTTTTTTAAGCCACCTTCCATTTTACCAGGGTATCCTTCCCATAAGTTTTTAATTGAGAACATTCAGTGGCATACAGAGTACTACATATCCCTTTATAGAATTTATAGGAGATGCTGATCACTAAGAGCTCAATTCACTGAGAAATAAAAAGGCTATACTTAGAATCCAAACCACACATACATATTAGCTGAAATGACTCCATTTGTTTGGGTGGTGTGCTGAATGATGGAGAGTTTCCTGGGCACTTGCTTTACGTTCTCTTTGAACAAATTAAGAACCGGTGACCAGTGAGATGAACTGTTTGTGTGACCTTGGACAAGTCAAAGTAACTTGAGCCCCTAGTTTCACAGTTTGAAAAGTGAAGGCTTTGGATTAGTTGATCTCTTCTGGCTATTCTGTTCTAGAGTGTTCATTCCAAACTGGGCCATGGAACCACATTTTGGTATTTGGACTTATCCCCTTCATGACTTTTTGAGGATTATGCCTCTCTTGTTCACATTGTAGGTGTATCAACAAGAGGGCAGTTTTCTTCTTCCCCTTCTTTGTGGTGACTTAGGATTGAACTTATGGATTGGATCAGTATTGCTAGTGATTTTAAAAGTAATGCTATTTAACCTACAGGGTGTCGCTAAAGTCTGGACACATAGGAAAAAATGCATATTTTGAAATATTTGGAATATTAACAGACATTAGTCCCCTTGACCTCTTTTTTTGGGGTATGCTAAAGGAGAAGGTGTACTCAATGAAAATCACAGACGCAACACACTTGATTGAATACATAAAGAGTGAATGTGCTAAAATTGACGGCAATGTGGAGTCACTGCCTCGAGTTCACGTGAATCTTGCAAAATGCATCAACCTTTGCATCACAAATGATGGAAATCATATTGAAGATGTTATTTGTTAATATTCCAATTAAATAAAATGTTGTTGAAAATTTCATTTATTTCATTTCTTGAAAATATGCATTTTTGCCTATGTGTCCAGACTGTAGGAGCACCCTGTAAAGGAACTGCTCACACACAGCATATTCTTAGAATGAATTTTTTTTAAAGTACGTGGTTCATCTCTTCCTGACATTGTATTGGATGCTAATGGCTGGAAATGAAGAGAAGGATTCAGGAGAAAGGACCAGGAGGTAAAGAAAGGTATCTCCGTCTATTCATATAGCTTATCCTTCCAGTCTTGTTGTACATTACTCCATGATACAGCCAGTCTGGACTCCCTGTTCTTCACACACAACACTCCATCTCCCATCTCCAGGCCTTTGCTCAGGCATGCCAGGAATGTACTCCTTCTTATCTCAATCTTTTAGAATCCACAGTTTTCTTCAAAGCTGGGCTTAAGCCCCACTTTTACATGAAGCTTTTCCTGAGCCCCACAGCTGCTATTGCTTCCCCCAACCCAGCCCTGGTTCTCTTGTAATTTCTTTTTCATATTTTTGTGTAAGGAAGCTTTAAGGATTCCACTAGGTGAGAGAGAACCTTAGGGCCTTGTAGTGCCACAGTTTTGAGTTATCTTGGTCACTTGCATTCCTTACATTTGTTTCTCACTACTATTGACCACTCTTCCCATAAATGTTATGTGTATTTGTGGGAAATTATACCCCAGGTTTTCAAGGGGGAATGTTTTGTAGTTACTATTTTTTTTACTATGCCATTTTAATAAATGCCTTTGTTATGAACAAATTGACTCTACTGGCTGACTGTTAAGGGCAAGTCCACTGGTGGGAACTTGTGAGCTTTAGTTTTAGAAAAGTGACCCCAGACAGTATACCTTTGAAAACACAGAGTCTCCATGGGGACCCAACTTTTAAATTACCAACAGAGTTGGTAAAGTACACAAGAGAGAGATGGGGTGGGTGGGAAAAGATGGATGGTACTACTTATATTTGTTCATGTTGCCTTCCAAACAGAATGTCATCCCTTTGAGGGGAGGGACTGTTAATTTTTTTGTCTATTCCCAGCACCTACAACAGTGCCTAAAACATAGTAGATGCTTATGAAATGTTTGTTGATTGATTGATACAGATCACAGCTGCTTTCCCCATCAAAGAGATATTTAAAATTGGACAGCTTTGCTCCCTATGCAGGCATCTTGGCATAATCATGAAATCCCTGCACTAGGCTCAACTCACCGTTTGAAAAAAAAATTATAAGGTCACTGCCATTTGACATATAGGGAATGTGCTAGTGTGATTTCCAGAATTGAGAAGCCTTGCTGTGGGACATGAGGACATATATCAAATTTGTAAGCAGGCCTCTTGGAAGCAGCCAATATCCTTTATTAGAACCATACCTGAACCTACATGTCCAGAATGCCTTACTTTGCACAGAACACATTTAAAGCAATTTAGCGTTCAAATTACTTCACCAAGGTGAGATGCTTATTTTCATTGGTGGCTGAATAAACAGAACATCCCAGCCTGGGATTAGCTGAGGGTACCACTGAAATGCATTTCCTCAAGTTGAACAAGGTACTTGGATGAACAAAACCTGCAGTAATTACGAAACATGCTTTTTACAGATGAATATACTTGCTCTGAACTGTGCCCCGGGGATTAGAGCTTTAAACTTGGCATTTAGTCCATGGAGGGATTTCCAGGAGAATTATTCACAATTGTACCAAAAAGAGCTGCTGTATGTAATGTTACAGTTACCAGGAAAAGTTCAGAACAGCTGGAAGGCCTGAGATCTGAAGATCAGATGTTTTACATGTGATAGGTCTGACATGATTTAGAACTCCAAATGAACACATGAAAGATGTAGGCTTCATGAGAAACAAAGTACATTAGGACTTTTCAGAGGGAACATAGACTTGTGGAGAGCACATTGAACTAAATGTTAGGACATTTTTTTCCTGTAGCTATTAATTACACTTATAGTGTATGCCTCAGAGTAGACAGACCATTTCAACTCTCTATTTCTCAGTTTGCATTGCCATCTTCCAGTGGAAATATTTGAATACTTACTCTTTGCTTCAGCATGTTAACACCAAAATTTTTTTTTTAAAAAGAAACTAAAGTACCAAGAATTCCTGCTCATAAATGGAGTGACTCTTAATTTTCTATCCCATGTTATTGATAGTTCATATAGAAATAGGAGTATAGATTTAGAGCTAGAAGGGACCTGAGAGGTCCCTAATTTTACAGATGGGGAAACTGAGACACAAAGAGGTTAAATGATTTTATCCAAAGCTACAAATATGGTAAAAGTGGCAGAACCAGGATTTAAACCCAGGCTTGAAGACCGTAAGCTACAAATCCATCACTTTTTTCCCCCACCATACCACGCCCTAGAAACCAAGATCTGGGTAGTGTAGAGGGGTAGAAAGAAGATACATAAAACCCTCCCAGCAAAATTGGCTCATGTGAATTTCTGCTAATAGAACATATTGCTAATATATCTTATGCTGCACTGAATGCCCACTAGAAAGTTAGACTCGAACCATATGAATAGTTCAAAACTTGAAGGATCCAGTGTCAGGAGTCTGACAAGTAAAGGACGGTGACTTAGAGAGAAAAGGGTATTTGGGCCAACAGTTGTACTGATATGACTGATTGAGGGTCTTTACGAGGTATATCCATAGGCCATCCATGCTCACACCTGGGGAATACATAGGTATAATATGATGGGTGTGTAAACTTCTTCCCCCAAACCTATGGCTTGACTATGGGGAAGCTGTTTGCTAATTACCTTCATCCCCAGCAGAGGGCTCCAAAGACCTCAGAGCTGCTACAAGAGCAATTCATGGTACCTGGGGAGACCATACCCATTGGCAGCACTGGTGATCCCTCAGATTCTTTCACTAGGTGAGTATAGAGACTCCAGGTTTCTTGGCTCAGTACTAGTCATTCATGGACTTCTACTCTTGGGGACTCCACGTGGCTTGGGTCAAGGGGGCCTTTGTTGCATCGTTCCAAGTTTGACAAGCTATTTGCATATTGGCTGTTTACTTAATAGAAAATGGTTCTCTATTGGAAATCTGTAAAGGGATTTTTAGGAGCCCAAGGAAATGCTTTCTTCCTTAGATCTGAGGTGGTCAGGCAATGGAATTGACATTTCCATTGGAGTTACTAGAGGATCCTAAGTCAGGATTTGGTATAGAATATCCCAAATGGACTGATTTTTGATGAAATGTCCCCACTCATCCACCATGAACTATACTAGTTGGATATGGTTCTTCACCTTCCCGTACTATTGCAGCAATGTGTATGTATTTCTTGTCTTTGTTCAGGTCAACATTTTGGTGGAGTCTGTCAAGACCCTGTTGAACAGTGGGGAAGCAGGAGCCAATGTAGTCTAAGAAGTATTGGGCCCATCATGCCTTAACACCCAGGAAGAAAGTTGCACCCAGGAAGGGAAGCACTCATGAACAGATCTGCTTGCCACCATTGCCAGACATATGACAAAGAGTACTCCCCAGGAATCACAAACCCACCAAATCTCACATTTTATACAATAGCCTATTTGTTTCTGGCATCTAAGATAGAACTGTCAAACCCAGGGATATAGCATATCCTAGCTATGATTGCCATGGGCTCTTCTGTGATTTTTATGGCTTCAGTTCTAGTCCAGAGAATGTATTCGATAAAATCTGTGCTGCTCTACTGGTAATTGAAATAATGGATGAGGACCCACTTTGACCTGGATCAGTGAAGGAACCCAAGAGACCAAACTTCTGTGGAGTTTGAGGGGAAAAATATTATGAAATACTCCCCCGAATATAAACCACTATTCCCAGTAATTTTATGAACTAGTTGAGAAGGCAATGGACGTAATTCAGCTCTTATGTGAGATTTGGAAAAGGTGACATTTATAGTTCCCAATACTGTTGCAAAAGAACCCAAAAAAGATCTATGTCATATCCAACTACAACTCCCCGTTGGATTCTGAAGCAGGGTGCCTCACTCTTCCATCCCCCCACCCTCTTTCCTCAAAGTTGGGACTATTGTGATATTTTTATTATGGTTGAGTCAGAGAAGTTGCTCCACTCTAGGTTCTATAATAACACAATTAATTTAATTGTGGGGGGGGTCTAAATTCCAACAGGCCAAATTGATCTGTTGGACAGATCAGTAGAGAAGGCAATCCAGAGAACTGCATTTCTGCCATAACTAGAGAATTCTGAATGTCATTGCCTTTGTGGACTAGTAGCCCTTACCTTACCTGATGGATTCATTGGTACTGGGGTTGATATTCATTAAATTTGACCTCTTGGGCCTTCTAGTGATACAATTTGGTCAAGATATGGAAAGGGGACAAATGGAAAATGGTCTCC
This sequence comes from Trichosurus vulpecula, assembly GCF_011100635.1. NCBI lineage: Eukaryota > Metazoa > Chordata > Mammalia > Diprotodontia > Phalangeridae > Trichosurus > Trichosurus vulpecula. The sequence continues at coordinate 192,321,624 of NC_050579.1, forward strand.
CCTATAGGGTATAGCCAATGTGAATATCAGGTTATGTTGGGGGGCAATTAGTATGCAGGTCTTCAAGGATTCGTGAATTTGGTATTTTAAGATATACTTGAGCAGGGGCTAGTGGTTGGTCGTTGGTATATATCCTTATCTATTGCTGGGATCTTTTCTAGAATGCTGAATTGGTCTGAGCCGTCCTCCATCATGTATACCAGTACTATCTCTTTGCTCAATATGGGAAATGGCATTTGGAAAAGTAGATGGAATGTCTGGGGGCTCATTGAGACCAGTAGGGAATCTATATGTTAAAAGTTATATCTTACGCCTTCCTGTATTACCACCTTTCTCCACTTCCATAAAAGCAACTACAATAGCAAATGACCTACAATGATGCCTTAGTTTTATGATCTACAACAGACTGCAGACTATCCCTGACTATACACCTTAATGACCTGCTTAAATACTCATATGCAATCTAGAGCATGAGCCAGGTGTGTCCTATTGTGATAGCACATGCAGCCTATGATTTTTGCCCAGACTTTTCAGTGTATAACAGAAGCAGCAGGTAGATTAAATGACAGGAAGAACAAGTTCACCTTAGTCCTGATTTTTATATACTTTGGTCAGCTGAAAACAGTTCATCATGGAAGCCAATGTCAACATGTGGGCCACCTTCCCATGCCTTCTCCTCCTTCAATCAATCCATCACCAGCCAAGCAACCAACCAACCAATCAACAAACATTTATTAAGTGCCAATGCCGTGTTAGATAATGGGAACACAAAGACAAAAGTAACACAATTCCTGATATCAAGGAGCATACACACATATATGTACACATACATACATATATATATATACACACAGACCTAAGTACTTATATATGTATATATATACATATATACACATATATACATTGTTGTTGTTGTTTGGGGGTAATAATCACTAAATTTTACTTCTAAGGAGAATAGGGCTATCTGGTGATACAACTTGCTCAAGATATGGAAAAGGTATATACAAAGTCATCTTGAAGGGGAAGGTGCTTCAGCTAAGGGAGCAGGAGAGGCTACATGCAGAAGGAGGCACTTAGGGAAAACAGGGATTCCAGGAGGGAGAACGTTCTCGTCTTAGGAAGCAGCCGGTACAAAGACACAGAGACAAGAGAGTCATATATGTGAGGAATAGTGAGAAGGCCAATGACTTGACCATATTGTGTGGAAGCGAGCGATGCATAAGAAGGCTGGTAAAATAAGATGGGTACAAGATATAAATGGCTCCAGGTGCCAAGTGGAGTAGTTTGTATTTGATCATAGATATAATAAGGAATCACTGGAGATTAATGAATGGGGGTAGGAGTAGTCAGACCTGGACTTTAAGAAAACAAGTTTGGTGGCTGTGTGGCAGATGGGTTGGAGTGGGGAGGAACTTGAGGAAGAGAGATCATTTAGAAAGCCATTTTAATAGACTAGGGCAATCAATCAATAAACATTTATTAAGGATCTCCTATGTGCCAGGCTCTATGCTAAGCACTAGGGATATCAAAAGAGGCAAAAAATTGTCTCCACCCTTAAGGAGCTCACAATCAAATGGAGAGACAACAAATAAACAAATATATACAAAAATGCCATGTATAGGATAAACAGGAAATAATTAACAGATGGAAAGCACTAGAATTAAGAGGATTGGAAAAGGCTTCCTATGGAAGGTTGGATTTTAATTGGGATTTAAAGGGAGCCAGAGAAGCCAGGAGGTAGAGATGAGGAGGTAGAGCATTCCAGGCACAATTGACAGCCAGGGAAAATGCCCGGAGCTGAGAGATTGAGTGTCTTGTTCCTGCAACAGCAGAGAGCCCAGTGTCACTGGACTGAAACATTCATGATGGGGAATAAAATGTAAGAAAATTGAAAAGGTAGGAGAGGGCTAGGTTTTGAAAGGGTTCGAAAGAGGATTTTATTTTTGATCCTGAAGGCAATAGGGAGCCACTGGGGTTCACTGAGTAGGAGGGTGATACGGTTGAAACTGCACTTTATGAAAGTCACTTTAGTGGCTGAATGGAGGGTAGATTGGAGTGGGGTAGGCAGATTCACCAGCAGACTATTGCAATAGTACAGGTGTGAGGTAAAGGGGGCCTGCTCCACAGTTGTGGCAGTGTCAGAGGAGAGAAGGAGGTATTTCTGAGACATGTTGGAAAGCTCAGGTCTTTGCAACAGATTGGATATGGGGGCAGTGGGGGGAGATCAGAACAGAAGGGAATCAGAACAGAATTCGACCGATCATTGGCAGCAGTTTAGATATGGGATTGAAAACTAGTGAAGAATTGAGAATGAATCCTCATTTGTGAGCCTAAGACACGATGGGGTTGGTGTTGCTCTCTACAATAATGGGGAAGGTAGGAGGTGGGGAGGGCTTAGAGGAAAAGATAATGAGTTCAATTTTAGACATGTTGAGTTTATTACGTCTACTGTACATCCAGTCTGAGATATTTGAAAGGTAGTTTGATGTAAAAGATTGAATATCAGTAGAGGTTAGGGTGGTATAAATAGATTTGAAAATATCGGCCTAGAGATACTAATTCTCTCCATGATAATTAATGAGATCACCAAGTGAAGTAGTATAGAAGGAGAAGAGAAGACCCAGGATAGAACCCTGAAGGACACCTATGGCTAGAGGGCAAGATCTCGATGAGGATCCAGCAAAGGAGACTGAGAAGGAATGGTCAGAGAGGTAGGAAGAGAACCTGGAAGACCTAGAGAAAAAACACAGTATCAAGGAGAAGAGAGTGATCAACAGTGTCAAAGGCTGCAGAGAGGTTGAGAATGAAGGTTGAGAAAAGACCGTTAGATTTTGCAATTGAGAAATCATCTGTGACTTTGGAAAGAGCAGTTTCTGTGGAATGATAAGGTCCAAAGAAGGATCATAAGGGCTTGAGAAGAGAGTGAGAGGAAAGAAAGTGGAGGCATCTATTGTAGAGAGACTATTCAAGGAGTTCAGCCACAAAGGGCAGAAGAGATATAGGACAATAGTTATCTGAGATGGAAAAATTGAGGGAGAGCTTTTTCAGGATGTGGGAAATGAGCCAATAGACAGGAAGAGATTGAAAATAAGTGATAGAATGAGGGTGACAGAGGAGGCAATCTGTTGGAGGAGACAGAAAGGAGTGGGGTCTCTTAGGCAGGCAGAGGGGTTAGCTATCTCATCATATGAAACAGAAAAATGAAGGAGGAGATAGTGGCAGAATGTATATATGTGGTATGAGATGGGGAAGAGGGAAGAAGAGGGTGCTTACAGTGAGTGGCTCCAAATTTTTTTTCTGTAAAACATGAAGCAAGGTTCTCACCTAAGAGGGTGAGGAGGGGTTGAGTACGGATGAAAAGGTTTGGTAGAGCCATCATGGAGAATGGGATAATGAGTTGTTAAGCCAGATACAGGATTGCCTAGCAGCAGTGAGGGCCCAGAAGAAGGTATATAACATAAATTTATAGTGGACCCAGTCAGAATAGTTTTGTGATTTTCTCCACCTTTATTCAGCAGAACTTGTACAGGGGGGTTAGGTGAGATATAATAGGAAGGGTTGGAACTAGTGGGTATGGGGAGGCAGTGTGGGTCAAGAGAAGTATACATGTAAGGCAGGTTGTGGAGACTGAAGTGACAAGATTTGGCAACTTGTCTACTTGGAATAAGTGAGAGTGAGGAGTTAAGGACAACTCAGGTTGAAAACTAGGGTAACTGGGAGAATGGTGTAAAAGAAGCAGGGACGGGGGGTGGGGGGAAATAGGTGACCTCTAAGGTTCCTTTCAGCTCTAATCTAGGATCCCTACCCTTTTGAAGAAAGGCAGAGGGGGAAAAACCCAACTCTCTATCAATGAAGCAATAAAACAGGCATAAGGCAACTCCCACAAAAGGAAAATCCTTATCTTTAAAAAAGAATGCATTTTATTGATGCTTTTTGTCTTTCACTATATTTTCAACACTTACCCCTCTGCATTAACAACTCCTTAGTGACAGAAACAGTTAAGCAAAAATGTTTACCACACTAATCCATTCTGTCAGTGTAATATATATTAGTTTGTAGCATGTATTACTTTTTCCCACCTCTCAAGGAAGCGACTAGGTGGCACAGTTGAGCCAACGGACTTAGAGTCAGGAAGCCCGAAGTTCAAATCCAGTCTCAGCCACTTCTTATCTCTGTGACCTTGGTCAAGTCACTTAATCTCTGTCTGCCTCAGTTTCTTCAAGTGTAAAATGGGGATAATTAATAGTACCTATCCCTCAGAGTTGTTGTGAGGATCAAAGGAGATGCTATTTGTAAAGCGCTTAGCACAGTGCCTGTAAGGTATTTAAAAATACTTGTTTACTTCCTTCATCTGAGAGACTCTACACTGAACTTGTGGCAAAAACATCTGACACAGTGATCAAAGCTGATGATGTATGTAATTATCCCTCCTAGTAGTCTCCGCTTCTCTACTGTGAGAAAAGCTTTACCTTTTAAAGATTCAACGTCTTATATTGTAAGGAAGATTCATAGACATTTGCAAATACCAGGAAGTCTATTCCTGGCACTGAGAGAAGAAATGTATTGTTGCATTTGGTGACTCATTAATGAAGGTAGAGAGGTCATATGTAAACCTGACATAACAAATAATGGAATATGCTGTCTTCCTGGAGTCTAGGATAAAACCAAGAGCCTGCCAAGATTTGTCAGACACACCACCTACTTCTCCCTCCTTCTGCTTGATGTAGGTACAAATCACACTGCCTCAAAAATTTGGTGTCATATCCCGATTGGATCAGACTCACTTGTGCTGGTGATTCTGGTAATCATCAGGGCAGGGAAGAGGCAATCCGCTCTGTGGGAAGGCAGTCTGGAAAGGCGAGGAAATGTCATTTGTGTGGAATAAGTAGGTCTGTATTCTTAGATTATAGAGTCCACAAAGGGGAAAGTTATTTGCTTATGAGCTCCTGCGATTCTTTGAAAATCTTTTTTATTTTCTGTGGGATGAAATAAAGATTCTCTTCTACCATATGCCTATTTGTTACCTTCAGTACTCATATGAGATTTGGGGATCCTGTTACCTTTATTGGTAGAAAATTTTATGCCTGTACATAATAAGCACTTAATAAATACAAATGATTGTTGATTGACTGAATGGGAGTCATATGTGTAGAGTAGCTAAACTCTTGGGAGTTGATGATATCTCCAAGGGAGAGAAACAAGCATTTATTAAGTGCCTACTGTGTACCAGGCACTATGCTAAGCACTTTATAAATATTCTTACATCTGATCCACACAACAACCCTGGGAGGTAGGTGTTATTATTATTCTCATTTTGTAGTTGAGGAAACTGAGGCAAACAGGGTTAAGTGACTCGACCAGGGTCACACAACTAGTAAATGTCTAAGGTCGGATTTGAACTCAGGAAGATGAGTCTTCCTCATTCCAGGCTTGGCCCCCCGTTCCACCACTTAGCTGCCCAGTTAGTATTTTAAGGCCAGTTCCAAACTCATCTTCCTAACTCCAGGCTCAGCACCCTGTCCATTGTACCACTTAGCTGCCAAGGGAAAAGAACAGGGTCCAGGACAGAATCTTGGGGTTATGTTTGACCCACTCTTTCTTTATGATTAGATTACTTAGTTTCCAATTGATTTTTAGTTTATCTTTCCATGGCCCTTTAATACATGCAATTTTATTGCATCATGATTTGAAAAGGATGCATTTAACATTTCTGCCTTTCTGCACTGGATTGTGAGGTTTTGATGGGAATCTTGGGATTATGTCCACAGGTGGAGGATGGAACGTAGTTGAAAATTCAGCAAAGGGGGCTGAGAAAGAGCATTTATACAGGTAGGTAGAAACCTTAAAGAGAACAATATCATGGAACCAAGAAAGAGTATTTGGGAGGATAAGATGATCAACAGCATCAAATGTTGTGGAGAGATTCGGAAGGATGAAGACTTAAAGAAAATACCTTGGTATTGTCAAATAAAAATAAAACAAAGGCTTGGAGTTATTAGTAATACAATTATGAGCAGATCCTGTCACTAGATGAAGTAGGCTTCCCTGAAAATTCAGCTTTGTTGAGAAATCAATCGGTCGTGACATCAACATTGAATAATTATAAGAAAATCCTCTGATTTGGGTTGGACGAATGACCAGGAGAATAAGCAATGAGGCTTTGAGCTCCTCTCTGGGTCTTTATCTACAGGCTTCTTGGGACATTATAAGAAGTCAAGGCTGTGACTGTGACTAATTGTGAACAGCTGCTATAAAGATAGACATAGCTATTCATATTTTGGGAACTCATGGAATTTGCAGAACCTAATAGACAGTTCCTTTGGCCCCAAAGAGTCAGAACCATAGACAGTTGCTATTCTGGAACTAGTTCTATTAAATGCTAGTGTGTGTGTGTATGTATATGTGTATGTGTATGTGTATATATATATATATATATGTATGTATGCACATACATATATGTATCTATATATATCTACATAGATACACGTATATGCATATATACACACATATGTATATACATACATATATGTGTGGGTATCTATCTATACACCTATATACAGATACACATATCCACACATGTGTGTGATAAGTACGCTTGAAATTTTTGGAGGAGGTAAACATGGCTTTGAAGGAATTAGGAAGACTTTGTGGGATAGAACTCCTGATTGAAGCAGTCTAATGAGAGGGTCTACCTTGTTCCATAGAAACAGAGATGATAGAAGGGGTGACAGGACTACTACTTATCAAGAAAATGGACTTTGTAAGGAAATCCAGGAATCTAAAAGTAGAATAAAGACAGAAAAGTTAAGGAAAAAAAAGGAGAAATAGAAGGGATGTCCTCAAAGGAGTGCTCCAAAGACCTTCCTGCCAGAATGAGAATACTTGTACTGTAACATTCCCTGAGAAATGGAACAGAGGCAAGATATGACAGATTTCTATCTACTACCATCCTTAGCCCAGTTGTCTCCTTTTTAAATGGATACAAAAATGAATTAAAGCCTGCTACTATGGTAGTCCAAAGCAGGCACAAGGATGGGGGGACATAGTCCTGCCTGCCAATATGACCCTGCTCAGGCCTATAACCGGTATCTACCATTGTCAAGATGATTAGCATCATATAAGAAGACAGACTTGTTCCATCATAAGATGATTGGATCTAGGGACTCCCCAGTGACATACTGCTGAGTTCCATAGGAAGGTCTTAGTGGTCCATGGAGTGAAAAGATTTCCTCTGGCTACCTCAGTGGTAATTCTCCTCTTCCACTCCCAAAATTACCAGATGGTCTAGATGCACAGGAAAAAAAGAAAAGAATTTTAAACAACCATTGTGGGCCAGCGGTTGGGAGGGTGTGGGAGAAGGGTTGTGAATGTGACAAAGAGGTAATTGGAAGTCTTGCCACAGTTCTGTTGCATGAAGTGGAACACATAGTACCGTACAATGGTCTTCCTTCCACTTTTCCAGATTAATGTGATTAATAAAGTTCTTGGAAATATATCTTTAAAGGCTATAGGATCTTGGATTTCAAAGGTAGAAGGGGTCTTCAAAGTCACCTAGAACCTCCTCACTTTTGAGATGAGTAAACTGAGGCCCAGAGAGGCTGAGTGGTTACACTGACAGTAAATAGTAGAGTTGGAATTTGAACTCACATTCTTAGACTCCAAATCTAGTGAACTTTCCACTAAACCAGAGGTTCCCAAACTTATTTGACCTACCCCCGCTTTTAAAAAAATTACTCAGCACCCCCCCTCCGGAAATCTAATTTCTTTAACCCTTTAGTGTTTTTTTTTGAAATTTGTGTTATTTCAAAAAATATAAAATATTTTTTAATATTTTGTAAATTTGTGGGTTTTTTCCTGCATTGAAATTTTGATGAAACAATATTGCATCATGTAACCATATATTATTGTGTTGTAAACAAGTCATTACACACACATATTCCTGCTGATACATGCTGGACTTCCCAATAATGTGTGACACATTCTCCTGCCAATACTTGCTTGTTGGCAGACTTGACCACTGATGGGTTGGTCAGACCTTGCATTTTGTGTGTTTATTTGGAAAATAATGTGATCACTATAACTTTAACTCTGTTACACAACACATGAAACATGAACGAACGGTTTTTCAAAATTCTCTTCTCTTCTTTTTCATTCCCTATGCTTCCATCGCCCCATTATTCAATGCCTTCCAGTTGTACCAGAGGCTACTACCATCCCCCTGGATCATTCCAGTGCCCACCAGTGGATGGTATTAGCCTCTGACTAAACCTTACTGCTCGTCCATGCTTATAAATGAATAGGAAGGAGCCGGTGAAAAGGAAAAGATTGATTCAAGGTAAGAAAAATGTGGATCTAACCCACATTTCTCCGTCTTATCTACAGGGAGCTATTGTATTTTATATACACCATGGTAACATTTCTCTTATATGAGCAGTGTAACTACCTTCGGTAGGAAGAAAATCAACCAAGAGTAATGGAATATTTTCTGTTCGGAGAGAACCTGATTCTTGAGATCACTTATAAACATAAGCAGTATCCACTAATTATGTAGAAACTGTATCCTTAAGGGAATTTAACCTCAAGATCCCTCCAAAGAAAGTTGAACTTGGTTGAGGAAGCTAACTGAGACAAAGGAGATAGGGCCAAGGAAAAGATGAGGGTGTACCTTGTTTTGTTGCACTTCAATTTGTTGCGCTTTGTGGATATTGCATTTTTATAAACTTAAATGTTTGTGGTAACCCTGCATCAAGTGAGTCTGTTGGTGCCATTTTCCCAACAGTATGTGTTCACATCGTGTCTCCGTGCTACATTTTTGTAATTCTCGCAATATTTCAAACTTTTTCATTATTATTACATCCATTATGGTGATCTGCGATCAGTGATTTTTGACGTAATGATTGCAATTATTTGGGGCACCATGAACTGCATCCATATAAGACAGAAAACTTAATTGATAAATGTTGTGTGTTCTGATTGCTCCACTGACAGGCTGTTCCCCATTTCTCTCCCTCTCCTTGGGCTTCCCTGAGATACAATATTGAAATTAGGCCAATTAAGAACCCTACAATGCCCTCTAAGTGCTCAGGTGAAAAGAAGAGTCAATCCATGCAATGAATTTCATTTTTGTCTTATTTTAAGAAGTTGTCACACCCACCCCAACCTGCAGCAACCACCACCCTGGATCAGTGAGCAGCCATCAACATTGAGGCAAGACCCTCCACCAACAAAAAGATTCCAACTCTCTGAAGGCTGGGATGATGGTTAACATGTTTTAGCAATAAAGAATTTTTAAAATTAAAGTATAATCGTTGTTGAGTTTTTTTTTTAGACATAATACTACTGCACACTTAATAGACTACAATATAGTGTAAACATAACTTTTATATGCACTGGGAAACCAAAAAAATTCAAGTGACTCCTTTTATTGCAATGTTTGCTTTATTGTAGCAGTCTGGAACTGAACCCACAATATCTCCAAGGTGTGCTTGTGCTTACATGTGATTGGAGGTGGTGCTTAATGCTTATGCAAGTCTTTTTTTAGGATGAATAAAGTTACGCTATTTTGGGAAGGGATGGGGAGTGAAGAGAATAAACATTTATTAAGCACATACTACATGCCAGACACTGTGCTATGGATATCATCTCATTTGATTTCATATTTTTGGAGTGTGTACTACCATTGTGAGCCATACAATGAGAGTAAGTAAAGCTATATTAAATGTTTTCATCATAAACTTCCCAAGTTAAATAGTACAATAGAGAAAGCATTGAATTTGGAGTCAGAGGAATTGAGTTCAAATCCTGGTCCTACTAATTAATATCGGTGTAACCTTGGGTGAGTCCTTCAACCTCTCTGGGCCTCATTTCCCTATCTGTAAAATGAGGGAGTTAGACAAGATGATTTCTGAAGTCCTGTCCAGGTCTAATTATATGTTACTATCCTCTCTCCCAACTCTCCTCACTTCATCTCTCACCCTATAGTGTGAGAGCTAAAAACAAACAAAAAACCAAACCAAACAACCCTGAAATGTCCCAGACTGAATTTATCTTTTTTTTAAACTTACTTCTCCTTTTGACTTCATGATTGCTTTCAGTGGCATTATCAACCACCTAGTTACTGATGCCTGAAACCTTGACTTTTTTTCTTTCCTCTCTTTTCATCTTCCATATCTAACCAGTTACCAAGTCTGGTCAATCTCACCTCCAAGTTAGCTTTCTGACCTGCCATGTCATTTCTAGGCCTGCCGCTGCAACCTCTGCGCAAGCCTTTACCCCAACTACCGTGACGCTCTCCTAATTGGTTTCTCTGCCTTTTGTCTCTCCCCACTCTTGCAGCCCACTGTCAGATAAATCTTTCCCACACCACATCTGAAATGTCATTTTTCTGCTCAAAACTCTTTACTAATCCCCGTCTAAATTCATAGCAAATAAGTTACAAATGATTTTGCTGATATTTAAGGCCCTCTACAAATTAGCACTTCCTTATCTTTCCAGATTTATGTCATGCTACTCTTTTCCATGTAAACTTCCATCTGCTTTCCCTCCTCCATGTTTTGCTCTCTTTGTTCACACAATTCCTTATGCCTAGAAAATCTTTTCCTCATCTTGGCCTTTCAAAAGACTACTCATTCTTCAAATCTCTGAGAAAATGCCACATTCTCATTGAAGCTCCCACTGATCTCCTTTTATGAAATGATCTTGTCTTACTCTGGCCTCACACAAGGCTTTGTACATCTTGTAAACTTTTAATCTTTTCTACTCTGCACTAATTGCTAACTCAGGGCTGTCCAGTCTTAGGTTTTTATTGAAACAACACACAATATATTTTGATTTGCCATTTTAGTAAGAGCTCTGCGGCAGCTCGGCTTTGTTTACTAAAGCATTTATATAAATTTCTATGCTTGTAGGTGGGCTGCATTTTGGACAGCCCTGTGCTAGCTAATGATATCTAACATTTATGTGGCATTCGCTATGGTCCAGGCACGTTACTAAGCACTGATTGTAGGATGTTACATATTTTTGTATTCTGTATCACTTCTCTAGATCTAAGCTATTCAGGTTCCAATTATCTCCACACTTCTTCTAGTAGAGCCCGCTCATATCAGCCCTGGAGAGCTGACTGTTAAATTTTCAGAGTGAGCACTTACACCTCAGAAATCGACAGAGACTACACATCTGGGATTGATTTATTGTTTTGTTGACTGTGACTAGACTTAAGAAAGGGATAAAAAATGTCAGTGATGCAGACTCAACTCAAAAATGTGTTGTGAATACATTTTTTTTTGAGAGCTGGTTTTTTAGCATTTACTAGAACACTCCTGAGCACAAAGTCCTGGGGTCCATGGACAAGATCTGTGAGTGGCTGTGAACTTGGATGAGGAAAGAAAACCTTTGCCACAGTGCCTGGCACATAGTAGGTGTTTAATAAATGCCGGTTTCTTCCCATCAACTGGGGGTATTCAGTAAAAAGCACGTAAGGTAGTGAGAATACTGGAGACCATGCCATGCAAGGATTAATTGAAGGGCCTGGGAATATTTATACTGGGGGTAAAAAAAGACTTATTGGTAGTGGTGGAAGATGAAGTGGGGAAGGTGAGAGCATGACAGCTGTTGTAAGTAACTGAAAGTTTATCATGTGGAAGAAGCTTGTTCTGTATAGCTTGGGAATGGATCCAAACTAAAGACCAATGAGTAGAAGTTATAAACAGAGAGATTTTTCTTTAGCACAAGGGACGTTTGTCTGACAATTGAAGTTGCTTGAGCATGGGAGTCAGGGCTAGGAGGCCCAGTGGATAGAACACTGGGCTTAGTCAGAAGTTCAAAATCCTGAGTTCAAATCCAGTTTCAAATGCTTACCAGCTGTGTGACCCTGGGCAAGTCATTTAATCTCTGGTTGCCTCAATTCTCCAACTGTAAAATAAAGATGATAATAGCACCTTCCTAAGGTTTTTATGAGGATCAAACAAGATAATATTTGTAAAGCACCTAGCACAGCGTCTGACACATAGTAGGCACTTAATAAATGCTTATTTCCTTCTCCTCATGAGATGCCCTGTCTTCCTAGAGAGGAAGTGATCTTCCTATAATCCCTACCTCCTATAGGAAGCCTTCTCCAACCCTTCTTAATTACATTCTTAATTATTTCCTCTTTACCCTGTATCATGTTTTGCATATATTTGTTTGCATGTTGTCTCTTCCATTAGATTGTAAACTCCATGAGGGCAAAGACTTTCTTTTGTCTCTTTTTGTATCCCCAGCACTTAGCACAGTGCTTGGCACACAGAGCATGCTTAATAAATATTTATTGAGTTGAATTGAACTATAATCATAAGTGTCCAAATAGAAGTTATCCGGCTACTTTGCCAAGAATGTTGGAAAAGAGATTCCTACGTGAGGAATGAGGTTGAACTAGATTACTTCTAAATTCTCTTCTAACTTACAGGAAAAAAGGGATTCTAGAGAGCTAGATCTAGAGTCAGAGGGAAGACTATCTTGTTCAACACCGCACTCCATTTCCAACTTTGCCTATGAGGAAACCGAGGCCCAAGGAAGTGAAGCGATTTGCCCAAAGTCAAAAAGGTAATGAGCACAAGAGGCAGGATTTGAATCTGGGTCCTTCTAACTCCAGAGCTAGTGCCCTTTCACATTGCTTAAATGTGGCCCTGGAGTTTTGGCAAGAATTGAGTGTTGGAGAATTGTGAATCCTCTATGTAGACAAGAAAATTGAATTGGTTAAAGGGGAAAATGTATGAAAATGAAAAGAGTGATTGCTTGGCAAGTTTAAGATGAATCAACTGTGTGTATATTTCTCCTGGTCAGATAAAGGAAAGTGATTCTCCCATTGTACTATCAATTGGCAAAAGTGGTACAGTCACAGGATGTGGAGGAAGGCTCGACCTTACAGATCAGAGTCATAGATCTAGAGCTGAGAGGGACCTCAGAATCTAACCTCCTTTCTGCCTAGAGTAGAGGTCTTGAGAAGAGAAATAATTTACCTAAGATCACCAAGGGAGCAAATAGCTAAGCCAGAAGAAAACCCATTTGAAGTCCTCCAATCCAGTGCTATTGCTATCACCACAGCTGTATTGTGGCCACCCAGAACTAAATCATTTAAGGAAAAATTAAGGATGTGGTATGTGTGCTGGTATTTTAAGTTCTAGTGACCGCAGGCAATTTTTCTAGACAATGCGCATAAAACACCTTATTTGCTAAATATCCAAGTCCATGGTGTGTGTTCGTTCTCCAGACTGGAAGGAGTTGCACTTAGCATTGACTCTTCAGCATAGCTTGGAATCTGTTTATTGATATTAGGATAGAGGTATTACTTTAAGAGAGATCATAAGCTTTTAAATTCCATCAAGAAATAGTGGGGGGATTTTTTGTTTGTTTGTCTTAATTCAACAGTGGAAAAGTCAGAGTTAGACTGGGATTACAGTCATAAGGGTATTTGAGCCTTTTTTAGTGCTTTAAAAAATGTGTCTTCTGTTAAACTTTTTAACCCATTAACCCATCTCCACTCAAACCCACGAAGAGCAGTGAGATGAGCCTTTGTGTTTTCCTGAGTACTTTTGCTTGAAGTCATCACACTTCTTTCTGAGCCTTTTATCCCAAAGAGTGACTGAGGAAACAGCTTCTTCTGGTGCCAATTAGTGAGTCAGCCAGCTGTCCTTGGCCTGTGAGCTTTTTGCAATTTGCTTCCCCAAACCTGGGAAGCTCATTTTATCATTTCCATACCTCTTTCCATCTCTGTGTTCTGGAATCTTTCCGTCTCTGTTTCCAAATAGGGGTGTGTGTGTGTGTGTGTGTGTGTGTGTGTGTTTGTGTGTGTGTGTGTGTGTGTGTTTTGAGGACCTTGAGTTTAGTCCCAAATTTCAGGGTTGGGTGGGGGGAGATGGAAAGGTGAATTTACAAGTTTCAAAGTCTCTTCCATTTTGCAAAGGGGTCATGCATGTGTTATGTTCAAAATCCTGATGTCCTCTGAGAAAAAGATGAAATCAGAGAGGCTCAAATGACAAGAATGGTTTAAATTTAAAACTGGGAGAGGGAATATTGCCTCTAGGTAGCTTAGGTTGAAAATGATTCCAAATGTTTTATTTGAATGTCAGCTGTTTTTAGTCTTATTCCAGACAAATCCTCTTCCACCCTACAGTGGCCAGAACTCAGCTGAGCTTCATAAAGACCCCAGGACTAGAAACCAACAACTCCTGCTGCCCTGAAATACTTCCTGCTTTGACAAAAGGCATTTTTTTCAGGTGCCAAGCCCTCCAGCCCCAGCATATTTCCATCATGGTCAATCGCCACATTATGTCAGCTCTAGTAGTTTCCTGGCCCTTGGCCTGTGTGATGTAGCCTAATAAAATCTGCATGTTAGGACCCAGTGAGTTTCGCTGGGAACATTGGCCACTTATTCTGTTTGTTCTCCTTCTCTCTGTCTTGGTGAATCATCACCTGCAGCATTTTACATGTTGACTCATTTCTAAGTGTTCTACACTTGTATCTCAGTACAATAACTTTGTTCCAGAGTGGACTACCCAGCATCAGGGATCATGGCCTATCACATCATTAGGAGGCCAGTGATCACCTCGCCAGAGGTAAGAGTAGTTGTAACAAAAGATGGAAGAGAAAGGCATCTCACTGGTAAGGGTGAAGCTTCCTTGTCCTCAGACATTCAACAGAAACTCCAATTTGCAAGTCAATTTATTATGTTTTTTTTTTTAAGGCAGAGCAATTGGGGTTAAGTGACTTGCCCAAGGTCACACAGATAGTAAGTATGTCAAATGTCTGAGGCTGGATTTGAACTCAGGTCCTCCTGACTTCAGGGCCAGTGCTCTACTCACTGAGCCATTTAGCTGCCCCTGCAAACCAATTTATGACTACGACAATATCCATCAATGCAATACTGCTGCTTCCTTTTTCTAGTCCTTATGCATATAAAAAATGATGGCAGTGTAGTTGGGGAAATTTGGGGAAACTTGGGGAAATTTTTTATTTAAAAATTCAACAAATTCTATCCAGCAAATATTTTTTGTATAGTTCTATTGATGTATTTTGTTTTTACATTACATTTATAGATCACTTTTACTCCATGTGTCTCATAACAACGTAAAATAGTTAAGTAGAACTAATAATACAGTAGTCTCATCTGAAAATGCACGCAACATTTCACACCTATAGCACTCCTCCTAACTCTCTATTTTTTTTTGGAGGGGGGAAGGCAGGGCAATTGGGGTTAAGTGACTTGCCCAAGGTCACACAGCTAGTAAGTATGTCAGGTGTCTGAGGCCGAATTTGAACTCAGGTCTTCCTGACTCCAGGGCCGGTGTTCTACTCACTGTGCCACTTAGCTGTCCCAACTCTCTATTTTTTCAATGAACAGAAATCCAAGGAGTATGATCAATATAATGACCACACATGATTTCATGGTACTGGTAATGAAACATGCTATTCATTATAGATACGACAGATTTTGTTTTTCAGTCATTCAGTCATGTCTGACTCTTTGTGACCCCATGGATTGTAGACTCCAATACTGCCCGTGGGTTTTTTTTTTTTTGGCAAAGATACTGGATTGGTTTGCCATATCCTTCTCCAGTGGATTAAGGCTGAGGTTAAATGACTTGCCCAGGGTCACACAGCTAGTAAGTGTCTGAGGTCGGATTTGAACTCAGATCTTCCTGAGTCCAGGCCCAGCTCTTTATCTACTGAGCCACATAACTGTTTCAGAGTAAGACATACATACATGCATACATACATATATACATACACACACAGATATATATATATATACATTCTATTTATATATTCTATATATTACATATATTTTAGATATCTTTAAAATATATAATAAGACTATATATAAATTGCATATTTATATATATTTAATATATAAACTCAATTTAATATATTAATTCAATATAAGTATTGAGGGAATTTATTTTTCTTGACTGTATATTTATTACTGGACTTTTCTTTTGGTCTTTTTTTTCTCAATGGAGTGAGGGGTGGGATAGAGAGAAAAATCCAACAAATATTTATCAAACTCCAGCTATGATAAAACTCTATACTCAATGGGTGATGGTAATACAGCAGGACTTGGACGCAGAAGACTTGACACTTCTTAACCAGACTACCTTGGACACAACGGAACACATCAGAGCCTCAGTTTCCTGATCTTTCAAATGAAGATAATAATACTTGTCCTTACTACCTCACAGGGCTGTTAGAGGGAGAACACTTGGGAAAACAGCCCTAGGGACATAAAAATAGGGATTATTATTGTGCACAAATATGGAGATTTGTTCCTGCCCTTAAGGAGCTTCCAATAATAAAAGGGAAACAGATGTTTACAAATAAATGTAATAGGAAGACTGTCCCTTCTCGTTAGAGGCCTTCATGCAAAAGCTAGATGATTATTTGTCAGATGTGTTATAGAAAGAAATCTTTTAAGGGTATCATTGGGTTGAAGTAAACGGCCTCCAAGGTTCCTTCCAGCTCTGCACTTCTATGATTCTCTGAAAGTAGACTGTGAAAGTGTACAATAAAGGAGCAAAGTGCTATGACATTTCGAAGGAAGGAGGGATCTCTCACTTAGGAGGTTTAGGAGGTTTTATGAAGAGGGAAACATTTGATAATTACCTGAAGGATGGTTAGGATTTAAAGTGCCAGGGGGCTAGGAGAAACTATTCTAGGCATGAGTTATAGTATAGCCAAGATAGGAAGTCATGGGACATTTGGAGAATAATAAATAGCTTTGTTTGGATGCTAGAGAGTAGAATGAAATAAGGCTGGAAAGGAAGATGATAGCCACATTTTGGGGAATATTAAATGATAAACAAAGGAGTTTATAATGTTTCAAAAAGGCAAAGAGGAACCATTGATGGGGAGTGACATCATCAAATCATTAGGAAGGATAATTTGGCTGTTGTGTGCAAGATTGGGAGAGAGACTAAACATAGGGAGACTAGTTTAGAAGTTTTTGCAATAATCTAGGAGAGGTAAGAAGGAGCAGAAGGAGGTTGCTGGCAGTGAATGGTAAAGAGGTAACAGCTGTGAAAAGGGGGGGTGTGGTAGCCAATAACGTCAAACGGGACAGAGAACTCAAAGAGAAGGACAAATGAGAAGAAGCTGCTGGATTTGCCCATCACTGGTGGGCAGTTCACTGTTGACTTTTAAGAGTATGGAGTAATGGAAACTAAAATCAGACTGCAATTGGTTGAGGAGTGGGTAAGAGATGAGGAAGTGGAAGCAGTGCACAAAGCACTCTAGAAGTTGGCAGCAAAATGGCAAGAGGTGGGAAGGTAGCTATTGGGCTCACTAGACTCATGATTCACTATTGGAATAGTGATAGATGAGCCTAAAAATAGTTGCATTATTATCTCACCAACTTGTGAGAAAAGTACTCTGTAACCTTTAAGGTACTATATAGATTTGGGTGCTATTATGGTTGTTTGTAAGCAGAAATGAAAAGGAGCCACCGGAGAGACAGAGTCTGAAGATGCTAAAGAGAAAGGGTGGTCAATGGA
The DNA here is from genome assembly GCF_011100635.1 of Trichosurus vulpecula. NCBI lineage: Eukaryota > Metazoa > Chordata > Mammalia > Diprotodontia > Phalangeridae > Trichosurus > Trichosurus vulpecula. The sequence continues at coordinate 192,339,146 of NC_050579.1, forward strand.
GAAAGGCCCCAAAGGAATCAGGAGGTAAGGAGATAAATATCAAATCTCTTTTCTTAAGGCAGACAAAGGAAGAAGGATGATTGCAATGGAAGAAGGTAGTTGAGGAAGTTCACTTTGGATTGTGAGTAATTTCAACAAAGCAGGAATTGGGTTTATGTATCAAATGAAAGGGGCAAGAAGTAGGTTGGAGGATTAGAGAGAGTGGAAAATGTTTGGTACAGTCACTGTAGGAAATGTGACAGGAAGTTGTTCAGAGATTAATTAAATGTTTTTCAAGCAGTGATGAAGATCCAACAGAGATTTTGTGGCATGATTTTATAGTGGATTCAATCAGGCAATTCTGTAAATTTTCTTTTGCAACATTTTGAAGTAGAAAAAATTGATGGTGGAAGTCACCAAACCAAACTCAAAAGAGGAGAACAGATGTCAGTGACGAGTAGGCTCAGTGTGTTGTCCCTGTTGTCCTCTTTTTGAGGGCAGCTCATGGTGGGGCATCTTCTAGATGTGGAATCATGCAATGTTTTTTGCACTCCAGTTGAAGGCTTGGGGCACCTTTGGGCTCAAACTTTTATGGAGTTTTACCCAAAGAGCCAGCTGACACAATAGGAGATTACCTTGCCCTCTGTAAGTGAAGATACTAATATAATCAGACCAGTGGCATGAAGATATTTTCTAAATCACCTAATAAGAAGTTAGGAAAGAGAGCTATCTCCATCTCAAATGTTTGAACGGACAATTTGTGCCCAACTTGTGGTAGAGAGAGCCGTCTGCGCTCATATTGGACTGATCAGCCCTAGAAGGAGAAACATTTGATCATTACCTGAAGGATGGTTAGGATTTAAAGTGCCAGAGGGCTAGGAGAAACATAGTCAAACACACTTGGCCCCACCATTGTGTTGTCATTGGTCTTCTCTGAGTACAAAGGATGAACAACAACAGGAAAGAGAAGCAGGGATGCAGGGAACTTGACTCTATGGCATTCCGCAAGAGGCTGAGGGTGGTGATGGTGGTTGGAATGGGTAATGCCTAGTGTCTGGGTTTATTACCTTTAGCATAGATGCCTACTGGGGGCCTGGGACCACAGCAATCAAACCAATATCAATGGTTAACTTGAATTGATAAAGTTGGCATGGTGGAAAGTCAAAAGGATGAAAGATGTTAAGGTGTTATTTATGAGGCATCTAAGTGACCTACTGGACAGAGTACCCGACCTGGAGTCACGAAAACCTGAAGTCAAGTCTGGCCTTAGATACTTACTAGCCGTGTGTCCCTGGACAAGTCACTTAATGTCTATCTGCCTCAGTTTTCTCAGCTCTAAAATGGGGATAATAATAGCTCCTATATCCCAGGGTTGTGGGGATCAAAGGAGATAACATTTGTAAAGCACTTAGCATAGTACCTAGCATGTAGTAGATATTTAATAAATGCTTATTCCCTTCCCCCCATTAGCTAAACCATTATTAAAATGGCTGACCACTCCGGTGTGTGGGTAAAAAAGTAAGAGAAAACCAGAAGAGGGCTGATAGCCCCGGGGGAAGAGGAGGGTGGAAATAGTCAAAGAAACTAGGAATCTTTTCTAAGAACAAAGAAAAAATTCAGTGGTAATGAATCCCATTTCTGTCATCCAAAATAATAGCTATTTGTCTTACTTTTATGTCATCTACAAAGGAGGTCCTCTCTGTCTTCACCTAATTCACTGATAAAAATAGTTAACAGCCGCAGAAGGCCCAGGGCAAAGCGTGGCAGCATGAAGATGTAGACTGCCCCACAGGATAACATAGATCCATTAGTTGCACAGTATTTCTCTCTCTCTCTCTCTCCACAAACACACACACACACACACACACACACACACACACACACACACGCACACACTGAATAAAAGCATTCAATAAATATAAATATTTTAAGTGAGTAAACACTCTTTAGGTCCAGTTGTTCGACTAGTTCTGATTCACCTAATTATGTGATGATGTAATACATATCTTTTCATCTTTTCTAGAAGGACATTGGCTAATGCTCCATCAAATACTTAATAAAATAAAGATCAGTCATATCTATGGTCTTCCTCTCATTTAAAAATCTAGGAATCTTTAGGTTACTCTGTTATGACTTGATCTTAGTGAACACTTATCAGTTCTTAGTATTCACTATTTTCTCTAGAAGTAGGTAGTAGATAAAGCATGTGGTCTTAGAGTCAGGAAGACCTGAGTTCAAATTCAGTATTAGACAAGTCATTCAATCTCTGCCTCAGTTTCCTCAATCATGAAAACATGGGGATAATTAATAGTCCTTACTTTCTAAGTTTGTTGTGAGGATCAAATTAGATGATGTTTGTAAAGTATTTAACATGATGCCTGGCACATAGTAAGTAGGTCCTTGTTTACTTTCTAAGCGCTTAGGAACCATCTGCTTAATAATATATGTTCAGGAATGTTACTGGGTATGGAAAAAATCAAGCTCATTAGTTTGTGGAATCCACCTTCTTAAAACTGTGGTAACTTTTACCTTTATCTAGGCATGTGAGGCCTTTCATTCTCCTAGACTCTTTAAAGATTCCTGAGATTCAGAAGTCACATCTGCAAATTCTTTCAGTACTGTGCGATATAGAGTTATCCCTTCCACATCCCAGGGGTTAGGGGTGTGTTGCCCCCTTGATCTGGAAAATCCATGTGAAATTTTTTGGCTCTCCCTTCCTACCAGAGATGAAGTCTGAATTTTTTCTTTTTCTTTTGTGAGATGTTTACAGTACATCATTGTAAGATTTGGGTTAAGCATTTCTGAGTTTCTAAACTTTTTCTATGTAATCTGCTGGCCTTTGCATGTCACCTGCAGCTTCCACAAAACTTCCTCAAATTCCCATTTACAGTATTTTCTTGTGCCAACCCTTGATATAGTGAAACCTCCATGGGGAAAGTGGAGACGTGGAAGGGATGACTACAATTCATACAAAGCAGGTGATTGAACTCATTTAAAGGCGATCAAAGCTTAACTATGCTCTCCTCATTTATCTTGGGCTTTTCTTTTCTCTTAACTATGGTTATCTTAGACTTTTTGGTCTGAAAATTATTTTCCTTGATGTAGAAGACAAAAACAACATAGAAATGGAGTAGTTGTTCTTTCTTTCAACTGTGCCATACCAGTAGCCTCTTCTCGTCTCCCCCAGGGGTAGGCATAGTTTCTTCTTCCTTTTTCTTTTTTCTTCCTCAAACATAGTTTCAAAGACCCCTTTACTTGTCTTCATTAAGCAGAATCAACTTTTACTGCCTGTGAAGCCTAGATTAGGATGATTGATTGCCAAGGTCACAAGGACCATAAGGTAAAATTTGAAACATCTTATTAGAATATAATGGGGATATTTTCTTAAGTGTCCTATTTAGAGGGCTTAATTCCTCAAGGAGAACGCATCCTCCATGGCAAGATTCGGGTTTTCCTGGATTACAAGACAAATTTTGAATCGGTTGCCAGGTCATCCTGCTAAATATCACATCTCACCATGATCTTGGTCCAATTTTTTGCTCAGTGATTAGATGCCTCAAGATTTGAATTTATGATCTGAAAAAAAATCCAACTGAAAAAAAATTAAGACTCTAATTAGAAACTTAACATAAAAAATTGTCAAGTACATTCAACAAAGTGAGTATCCCACGTATGAAGAGTCTTGCCTTTCATAGAACATTACCGACAAAATATTTGTACACCAAGAAATGTACAGCCAGTTCTACAGCTGCACCAGAAGGGGTAAAAACATAAGCCTGTATTTCCATTATGTGTTTTAAATTAACTTAGTCAAGCTATAAATATTTGGGGGGAAAACCCCAACAGCTAATGTTTCTCTTTAAGCCAAGAAGACTTGGTTGCTCAACACAAATTAAATTCTTATGGGGGTGGGGGTGGTATGAGATTTAGAAAACAGAAAAACTAGGTTATTTCTGACCTGTGATAGCTCTGTCATTAAGGTTATTCATAACCCAATCATTTTACTTCCTCTTCAGATACCTGAAGTAACTTTTAACCACGTTTTGCATCCATTTCAGATTCTGGATCATGTGTTTAAGGCTCTCCATTCATTCTCCTTTCCCCTAATCCTGTAGTAGCTACCTCAACCCCTTATCAAGAGTCCCCAGGTCTTGTCCATTCCCCCTCCATCTTTTATAGCATTATCTTTCACCATTCTCTAAGCTAATCTTATCAGGGCCCAGAGATAGGATGTCTTCTCTCTTCAACTCTTCCAAAAAAATTTCAACACCATTATAATTATTTATTACCAGGAAATTATAACTGATGTGTATACACACACATACATATATATGCACACGTATATATACATATGCACACACACATATATACATATATGTATATATACACAAATATATGTACATGAATACACATATAACACATGTATATATACAAACATATGCATATAGACACAGACACACATATATAAATAAATAAAATGATGGATGAATAAAGGAATAAATGAATGAATAAATGAAGATATATACAGAATGCCCTCAGCATTTGTGGAATATAGATTAAGATGAAGGAACTAGGGATGACTAAGAAAAAGAAGACTCAGATGGGGCATAATGGTTGAGTTCAAATATTTGAAGGTCTCTCAAATGGAGGAGGGATTATAGATCTGCTTAGAACTAGAAGTATTTGGTAAGAGATGCAAAGAGGCAAATTTAAGTTTGAGATAAGGAAAACTTTCTAACAACTAGAACTATTCAAAGTGATATAAGCTACCTTCAGAGGAAGTGGGTTCACCCTCAGTGGTCATCTTCTAGGAACAATTAAATGGTCATATATATTTAGTTCAATAAACATTATTAAGTGTTTTGTCTAGTACATGTAACAAATGCACTGTGTCAGGTGTTTAGAATACAAAGAAAAATTGAAACAATTTCTGCTCTCAAGGAGTTTATATTCTATCTAGGAGATACAAAATGTCAACCAGCCTATAAACATTTATTAAATGCCTATTATGTGTGCTAGGCACTGTGTTAAGTGCTGGGGATACAAAGAAAGTCAAAGGCAAAAGAGAGTTCCTGCCCTCCAAGAGCTCAGCTGAACTGAGGAGACAACATGCAAACAACTATGTACAAACAAAAGATAAATTGGAGATAATCAATGAGGGAAGGCACTAATATTAAAGGAGGTAGGGAAAAACTTGTAGAAGGTAGGATTTTATCTAATAGTTGAAGGAAGCCAGGGAAGCCAGAAGGTGTGGATGAGGAAGGAGAGAAGTCTAGCATGAGAGACAGCTAGTAAAAATGCTTAGGGTTGGGAGATGGATTGTCTTGTTTGAGGAACAACATGGGACTAAATATCTCTGGATCTTAGAGTATGTGAGGGTGAGTAAGGTCTAAGAAGTCTGGAGAGTTAGAGAAGGGCAGATTATGAAGGTTTTTGAAAGCTAAACAGGAGATTTTATATATGATCTGGTGGCGATAGGGAGCCATCAGAGTTTGTTGAGTGAGAGAGGAGATGATATGGCCAGATCTTAACTTTAGGAAGATCGCCTTGACTGCTGAGTGGAGAATGGAATGAAATAAGCAAAGACCTGAGGCAGGTTGACCAGCCAGCAGGTGAGAGCTGATAAGGGCCCATGACAGGCTGGTTGCAATGTTAGAGGAGAGAACAGGGCTTATAGGAGAGATGTTATGCAGGTAGAAATAATAAGGCATGACAACTGATTATCCATCAAGGGCGAGAGAGGATAATGAGTTGAGGAGAGATTCAGATGGCAGATAAATATAGATTTTTGAACCCTCTTCATGGAAATGTAATCAAATACATGATAATTGATGAGATTATCAGGGGGAAGGGTATAGAGGGAGAAGGGAAGAATCTCAGGACAAAGATCTGGAGGATACTCACAAATAAGGGTCAGGAATTGGAAAAGGAGAAGAATCAGGAGAGAGTGGTATCATAGAAACCAAGAGGTAAGAGAGTGTCTAGGAAGATGGGGTGGGTATATGACATAGAGCAATGTGTCAAAAACATGGTCTGCAGCTACATGGGGGCCATAATACTTCCAAGTGCTACTAGAACCAGATTAAAATATAATTGGGAAATATTTAACAAAATAAATAAAATTACAATAAAACATAGCATTACATTTTAAAAACTAAGTCAATACATAGCCCTCAGGGATTCTTATGCATGAATTAGTGGCCCCCCATTTCTATTTGAGTTTGACACCACTGATCTAGAAGGGCTTCTTGTTCAGGTGCAAATTGCCTATATGGCTTAGGAGGGATTTTCCACCTCTGAAATTCTGTGATTCTGATTCTGAGATCTTGATGGCTTTTTGAATGGCTAAATCCTTTGTATGCTAAACTGTACCATAATGATGTTAAAGAGAAGGTAGAAGTGAAGAGGAAGGGAGGAACCTATGCACCTATTTCCTTTCCTTCTTTTTTTTTCCACCTTCCTATTCTCTCTAACTCCATCCTAGGAGAATCAGAGAACAGGTAGGCATGAAATAGAAATGGATGGGCCATAGTTTATGAACTTGGGTTTGAGAGGTTGGACTGAATTGGGGAGCTTTCACAAGAGGAATTCTCCATACTAATCAAATAACAGGTCTGGAACTTCCCCAAACCCTCCTTCCCTAACCAAATCACCTGATTTTATCAATGGACACAGAAAAGACATGCAGCAGAGTTGACCTTCGAGACAAGAAGATCAAGTCCTTTCTCAGACATTTACTAGTTACAGGATGCTGGACAAGCGATTTAGCCTAACTCAGCCTCAGTTTCCTCATTTGTCATGAATAATATCGGAGGATTATAATGGCATCTAGCTCACAGGGAGTTAGTAGGGGATCAAATCAAACGACAATATATGCAAGTGTTTTGCAAACCTTGAAGTGCTATATAAATTTTAGCCATTATTATCATGGCTATGACCACTAATACTGTTACTGCTGCTGCTGCTGCTACTACTGTTAAAGAGGCAGTATAGTATAGTAGATAGTGAATTAGCTTTGAATCCAGGAAAACATAGGTAAGCCATTTAATTTCTCAGTGCTCTAGGCAACTCTGCAAGATTCCAAATTACAGAGAAAGTGCTGCCCTGCATTGATTGGTAGAAGTTCCTCACTGAGAGCTAGCTCCTTAAACCAACTAAGTCATAGGTTCTATCCCTGTCCGTATTATTATGTTAAATGCACTAAAAAAAAATCAAAGTAATAAAAGGATCTTTCCTCAAAGTGATAAAGTCTGTACCTAAAACCAAAGAGTTAACCATCATCTGGAACAGAAGATAACTGGAAGCATTCCCGCTAAGATCAGGAGTACTATGTGCTAGAAATACTAGCTACATTAGTAAGTTAGGATAAAAAAAATAAAGTATTATCCGTAGGCAAAGAAGAGGGAAAATCATCTAAATTTGCCAATTGCTTTCTTAGAGAACTCTAGAGACTCAATGAAAATTAATTGAAGCAATCAATGGAAAATTAAAAGCAATATGGCATAGTAAATAGGAAACCCATCTCAAAATCAGGAAGACCTGGTTTCAAATTCTGTTTCTGACAGATAATGACTTTTTGAACTTTGGTAAATCATATGACCTCTCAATGCCCCAGGCAACTCTCTAAGACCATTCTGATTCATCTTGCTTATTAATCATTATTTGTGTTTTGTACATAGACATATGAAAGTATCAATTGTCACACAGTTGTTCATCTGAATTGATAGGTATTTCCTCATCACCATTGGTAGGTATTTCTTCCCTACACCAAGGAAATCAGAATAGTAGGAGGATTCAGAATAAATCTATAAAAATTATCAGGTATCCTGTGGATCAGCAACAAAATCCAGAAAAAATATAAGAGAATTTAATTTAAAAGAATAATGCATTAAATCTCAAATCATTAACCTGCCCAGGCACACAGAACCTAAGCAAACACAACTATAAAGCATTTTCTACAGAAATAAAAGATCTAAACAATCAGAGATAATCTTTGTGGCCAAGACACGTCAATTTAATAAACTAATAGTATTACCCATATTACTTTACAGATTTAATGATCTACCAATTAATTTATAAAAGAGATTCTTTGGAGGATTAGAGAAAATATTAACAAAATTCATTTGGAGGAATAAAAGACTAATGATATCAACCAAAATAAAGAAAAAGAAGGAATAGGCCTTGCTACTACCTTAAACCGTATTTCAAAGTTGATGTCAAAACTAGATAAGTAATTATCAAACTTATGTAATGTAGGGTGAAAAAGAAGAAAAATATACTAAACTAGATAATCAAGACCTGGAAATAAATGTACATAGCAGTTTAAGGTTTCAGGGATGTGCTGGAGTCAGCTCATACCAGCTCTTGAGAGCTGATTGTTAAATTTTCCATCTAAGAATTAAACTTCAAAAATCAGCAAAGGCTGCCAAGTCTCTGTGATATCTACAAATGTCAGATTTCTCTCCTTTCATTAGTGTTTCTGGTTCATCTTGCTTGTTACTCTTTATTTGTGTTTTGTATATAGACATATGAGCTCATCATTTTTATCAATGACTCCTTTCTTGAATTTTGCCTTTTGTGAATTTCCAGGAATGTCTACAAAGTCATCTATTGTTTTGTTGATTTCTAGACTTAAGTAAGTAATGGACAAAATGTTAATAATGCAAACTAAACTTTAAAGTGTGTCATGTATGCATTCCCCTCCACTCCTTCCAGAGAGCTGATTGTTAAACATTTAGCAGCACACTCTTGGTTCCATAAAAACCAAGATCACAAACTACTGGGGAAGAGAAGTTTTTAGAGGATCACAGATTCGAAGAATCTCTAGGTCAATAGGGGCCTTAAGATCCAACTAGTCCACTTGTGTCTGAATAAGAATGTCTTTTATATTATACCAGTGTTCATTTAGCCTCTATTAGAAGTATTACTAAGGGTCCTAATTCCTCTTTTGAGTAGGTTTAGCATTGGGATGTATTTGATGTGTTTCCTTTCATTAAGGCCTAAATTTGCCTTGTTGCAACTGCCTGTCACCCATTGCTCAGAGTTCTGTCCTCCAAGGCTGAGAAGGATTAATCTTACTTCTCCTCCAGATGATAATGTTTCAAATATTTAAAGATAGTTATGATGTACTGTGTATCATTTTTTAATATGAATTCCTATCTAGCCACACCTTTCTCAACTGCATATGTAAATCCATTGGTATAGGAAAGCCCTGAGTGAAGACACTGGCAATTCAGGTCATCACTCTCTCTGCAACTTATTGTGGTTAGTCACCTGGAGCATGGAGAGCATAAGTAACTTGTGCAGGCAGGATAACATCTTAAAATACCATCTTAATGTGTGTCCTAACTTTTTAATCTATCCTGCTTCTTTTGACTAAAGCAAGCTAGGTACCAGAGTAGATAGAGTGATGAATTTGGAGTTGGGAAGATCTGAGTTCAAATCCAACCTCTGATCCTTATTAGCTCTGTGACCTTGGGCAAGTTATTTAACTTTCGTCTACCTCAGTTTCTTGTCTGTAAAATGGACATAATAATCAACTGACAATCTACCTTCCAGGTTGTTGTGAGACTAAAACAATACATGTAAAGTACTTTGCAAACCTAAAAGTAGATGGCAGCTATTATTTTTATTTTTGATTATTAAATACTTTCAGAGATTTATTTCAGTCATGGGTCTCATCCTACCAAGTCTCTGTGATATCTATGAGTGTCAGCTTTATCTCCTCACATTAGGATTTATGATTCATCTTGCTTGTTAATCATTATTTGTGTCTCGTACACAGACATATGAAATCATCATTTTTATACATGATTCCTTTCTTGAATTTTGCCTTTTGTGAATTTCTGGGAACCTCTGCAAAGCCATGTTCTGATGCCTCATCATGATGTCCTAGAGTTCTTGATGATTATGGCAAGGAAGCAAAGCTCTAGAAGATTCTACCATGCTGGAAAGATTTTGAGTATGGGGCAGTAACAGGTTGGATTTACTTTCTGATGACCAGTCTAGCTAAGTCCTTGTAGGCTTGTCATGTAGGTTGGCTACTTCATAATGAAATGACTGTGGCAACTTCAAAAGAAAAAAAATGTAAAATAGCCTTCAGTACTATGTAGCCCCCTTCTACTTCTGTTAATGATCAATCAATCAATATTTATTAAGTACCTACTATGTGCCAAGCATTGTGCCAAGCCCTAGGGATTCAAGAAGAGACAAAAGACAATCTCTGGTCTCAAAGAGCTTACAGTCTTATGGCGGAGACAACATGCAAATAAATACATACCACATAAGCTCTATATGGGATAAATAGGAAATAATTAACAGAGGGAAGGCAATGGAATTAAGAGAGGTTGGGGAAGGCTTCCTGTAGAAGATTGGATTTTAGCTGGGACTTAAAGGAAGCTGGAGAGATCAGTAATCAGAGTGGAGGAGGGAGATAATACTAGACAGTTGAGGATAGCGCTGAAGTTGCAAATCTAGGTAATTGGAAGGGAGATGATGCCTTTGACAGTAAAAGGAAGGTTTGGGACAGAGATGAGTTTGCCAAGAAAGATCAAGAAGATATTTTAGGTATCTTGAGGTTGAGACACCTATAGGGTGACATCCAGTTCCCGATGTTTAAGAGGCATTTGGTGATTTGAGACCAGAATTTAGGAGACCAGCTAGAGCATCTTTCACTCAGCCATCAAAATGATCTTCCTAAAAAGTAGTTCTGACCGTATCACCCCCTACTCTATAAATTCCGGTGGCACCACTATTACCTACAGCAGTGGTATCAAACTCAAATAGAAATGGGGGCTACTAAACCCATTGAACACACATCATCCACCATACCTGGAATTCTCTCCATCTTCATCTCTATCTCCCTTTCCAGGCTTTTTTTAAGTTTCAAGTACAGTCTTACATTCTGCAACAAGACTTTACTAGTCTTCTTTAATCTTAGTGCCTTCGCTGTGAGACTATGCCCAATTTGTCCCATACATATTTTGTTTGTACATAGCCATTTAAAAGTTGGGCAGTCTATAAGAGTGTGAGCTCCTTGAGAGCGGGAGTATTTTTTGCCTTTCTTTTCTTGAATCAATAGTTCATCATAGTGCCTGTAACATAATAGGTGCTTAAGAAATGTTTATTGATTAGATTTATTTATTGACTAGATAGATGCATCTGGAACTAATCTGCATAGAGATGATAATCAAACCCATGGGAATGATGAGATCACCAAGGGATAAAGTATTGTGAGAAAAAGAGAAGAGAGCCTTGAGGGATACCCATAATTAGTTAAGTGTGACCTTACATCAAAGGAGGGGATAAAGAGGACTAAGAATCACGCTATGAAAACCTAAAGAAGAGACAGTATCTGGAAGGAGAAGGTGGTTGACTGTGTCAAATACTGCAAAGGTCAAGAAAAATAAAGACTGAGAAAAGGACATAAAATTGGGGAGTAGAGTTTTCGTTGAATGATGAGGTCAGAAGCCAAATTGCAGACTTTAGAAGGGAGTGAGGAGAGGAAATGGTCATACTTATATAAAAGTCTTTTTCAAGGAGTTTATCTTATGACCTCTTTGGTGTTGTTTACTCATTTTTTTTTAGTCTCTTTCCTGACTTTTCTGTCAAGTAGAATGTATGCTATTGGAAGCAGGGCATATTTTTGGTTTTAAGTTTGTAACAACCCTAGTACATTGGCTGGCACATAGTAGGTACTCAATAAATGCTAGTTGAATTTAATTGACGTTTTGTGATTTATTTTTTATCTTTCCATCTTTTCCCCCATTGTTACTCCTTTATTTTATTGGCACATTTCTCACTGTTTTGAGGCAATGATGGGGAATTGGGCTTATACAAAAGCTCTCATTCAGCATTCTTCCTGAAAACTCCTACTGATAAATCTTTCAAATTTTATTTGGTTCATCTGTTCTCAATTTACACATAGGTTATACAAGAAGTAGGGCTATATAAGGCTTGGAAAATTTACACTATATTCCTTGTCTCTAACTTTAAATATGCAAATCTCAGTGGATGAAGCTCTGAACTTGGTGTCAAGCTGATCTGAGTTTGAATCCTGACTTAGACACTTACTAACTGTGTGACACTGGGAAAGTAACTTAAATTTAGTGTGCTTCAGTTTCCTCATTTGCATAAAGGGGACGATAACACCCACCTCCCAAGGTTATTGTGAGGATCAAATGAGATAATAAAAGGTTTGCAAACCTTGAAGTGCTAAGTAAATGCGATTACCCTCCTTGACATTATTACGTCCATTGAGTCACAGGAAAAATATGAAGTAAAGCAGGTCCCAGACGGTGAGTGACAAAGGAGACATTGATATTACCAGAGAGCATGAAAAGTTTATTGTCTCCAGGACCAGGCGTGGGAATGGGTGCAGAATGTATCTTAATTAGGTACTTTTCCCCTAAAGCACTCCAAAAGGCAATAGCCTACCTCTCAAGGTGAGGTTGGAGGGGAGATTAGGTAAACAGAGGCCTTATTAGGAAGTATAGTATGAATAATGAGCACAAAAGGAAGAAATTCAGCTGGGGCTCTGCACAAGAGATGAATTACCTAGGAGTATGTAGAGTTGTGCCAGGGAGGTGAACTTTATCAATGAAGCAGTGATGCTCAGCTGAGACTGTGCGCTAGAGATGGGCATTTGGACTTCCTTGAAATCCAGTAGGTATTTCAGTCTGAAATGCTGCTGTATATTGATTAGATTGGACAAAACCTCAGGCTATTTATAAGGCACAAGTACTAGGGAGAGTGGTCAAGCAGACCGTTAGCAGGGCTCCCAGAAGCTTTCAGCAGCTCATCTATGGTAGTCTGGGGTGTCTCCTAATGTCTTCCCTGTTGTTATTGTGTCGTGCCTCAGCTGCTATTTTGGGAGGAGGACAATCAGTTTGGAACCTGTTTGGCATCCACATTTGGGAGAAGGGCCAATCTTGTGTGGTGTGTGATCACATCCCCTAAGTCTTGAAAGACAGATCAGAGAGTACCTCCAGAGAAATTAATAGTGATGACATGTCCCAAAACTTCAGCCTCAGAGCCATGTATCAGATCCCCCATCACTGGGGAAGATTGTCCAGGGGTGGCCATCTTCATGACAAACACTGACAAACACATATGCGTGCCAAGATGGGAAACTAAAATCAGAGAGATTCTTAGAGGAATTTGGGATTCTGGACAAACATACTGTGTGCTCACCACGCCCTCTCCTTCAGTGAATGTTTATACTCCTTTGAAATCAGGTTAGGATGAGCAAAAAGAATTTCTTGAATGAGGCAAAAAGGCAAAATGCATCTGGGTGAGCAGGGGTGTGTGTGTGAAGGATGGGAAGTAGAAGTGGAGGGAGCCCTGGTTCTGATGCTATAATTTAGGCACCAGGCTTGAACTACAGTTTACACTGTATTTAGTATATAAGTATAGGGTTTTTTAAAATGCTAGCTGGGGCAAAGAAACTCCCCTTCCCTTCTCCAGCTAATACCTTCCCTGAGTCATTGCTTAGCCATCAATAGAGCAGGGCCCTCAAAACCATGAAACCCAGAGCAATTTCCACACCCCACTTTGTTGTACCCTAGGGATGGCTCTGACTAACATCCAGGAAGGTTGAATAGGATTCAAAGTCCCATAGCTAGTTAATAGCAGAGCCAGGATGATAAGTCAGGTTCGTCCTTCCTAGTTCTTTTCTTTCCAGTAGACCTTTATTGTTTCTTCTAGAATAACATTTCGTAGATTTCCTAGGATTTGTATTTTTACATTAAAACTCCCCTAACCTTTTTCTTTTCAAGAGGAACTTTACATACTCTTCCTTTACTATGCTAGTTTAAATCAAAATGGATTTAGAGGTAGTTTTCTAAGGAGACCCAACCTCAGATATAATTTCTGGTCAAGCTGAATTCATTCAAAAGTGCGAAAGAGTCACTCCATTAACATTTCTATAGCTAAAACAAAAGAGCTCAAAGGAGACCTCACCAGCTAGGTTAGCAAACAGGAATCTTGAGATAATGTAACTGCCAAGTTATCCCATTTCTAAAGCCTTCACAAAGCTTGAAATGGGTCCAACAGAGGTCTTAAAGACAAGAAAAAAAACAAACAAAACCAGAATATATGTTTTTTTAAAAATTGATTTAATGTTCCAAAATTGCCTAGTGACCATATGTAAATATTGATGTATAAACTTGTGTGCTTACTTTCTTGGTACAGTTCTAAATTTAATCACTAGGTTGATTTTGGTACCTATCTTTTTGAGAAAAAACATGCAAAGGGAACGTCATGAATTCATAGACAAGTAATAACATGCACAGAAGTTTCTGATTAGAGATTAGAAACACACCCAGCTGAAAATTCTTCATAGAGAATCAGAAATGGGAGAGCAATCATCATTGAACAACCCATTAGAGCTTTTAATTTTCACACATGCATTTGTGCACTTTCTAATTATACAGCATATGCTTTGGGTCATAATAGAACCACATATATTTACTCAAAAGATTTCTGGAAACTAAAGTAGATCATCAAGAAAAGTTAAGGAATATTCACTCCGGAGTTCCTTCCTTGAGCTCAAGACATATATCATCTGTTTTGAATGGTCTAGATTCAACCCAGACTAGAAGTGAAAAATGGACTGATTGACTCTCAGAGACTGTTTGCTAATCTAATTCAAGGCTCTCTCAGAATGTCCATTTGTATATGTGAATCAATGAAAAAGTATGCATTAAGCACTAAAGATACAAATATAAGTAAGGAAGATGATACCTGCCCTCAAGGAGCTTCCCATCTTATAGGTGAAGACAACATATAAAGGGGAACTGGAGTTGGAATGGTATGCATGAAAGTGTATAGAATCTGAATCTAGTGGGAAGAGAAGGCCCAGAGGTCAGACAGAATAGTTTGAAACTGGCAGGAAAATATAGATGCTTCATACATAAAGATAACTATTCATCATGGTGAATAAAGAATGTGTTTTGAGCTGTTTTCCCAGGAGCAGATGATTTTGGACTGATTCAGTCACACACTCTGGCTGAGTCCCTATTGTTACCAATGGCCTATACTTGTAGGACTGGCCAGGATTAAGGGTGTGACCTGTCATTATGTGAGCGGAGTGGAGCTAACTGACCCATGTGGTGCTGGAATCCATGACCATGGCCTCATTATCCTTGTACTCTAACCAAATGAGCTCATCAGTCAAAGACCTCTCAGGATAGAACCAAATGGAAAAAGGCACATATTTATTGTTTCCCCCCCATGAGTTTGTCATTAGTGTGGTGAATCAATTGTCTGTTAAATCAAAAATATTGGCTATCTAACAATTTTGCCTTGCCTTCCTTATGTTTCACTTTTGCTTTCATATGTTCAAAACCTAACACGTGGGTATTTACTGAATGCATATTCATTGATGATTTCCTTAAAAAAATTCTTGATTATTCAAATCTTAATCTAGTTGTACTTTTACTATTCCAACCAATTATCATGCATTTATTCATTCCTGTGTTTTCTTACTCCCTTTGGTCTTTAATGGCATCTTTAAATCTCTGATTTTTAGGATACTTGTAGTCTGATGGACCTATGATCCCATTGAGGCCCCTCTCTCCAGTGGTGCAGATTAGACTTCTGCTATAGTTAGAGGCAGTGTGGTTGAAGAGGAGATTGTTCATGAAGTAGAGTCAGCAATACTTCGGTTCAAATCCCTCTTCAGACATGACCCTGGGCAAATCATTCTTTCTCAAAATGAGGGGTTTGGACCTCTAATGTCCCTTCCAGCTCTAAATCTAAGAGTCTGCTCTCTTACGATATGACTCTTGTCCATATCTTTATATCTACCCTTCACAGAGGCTTCAATCAATGTGATAGAGGCTTTCCAAAGGTGTTGTTGACATTTGTAGGTACCAGTGCAACATTATGGATGCCATCCTGCTATCTGTCATTCTTTCTACATCATTTCCCACCATTTCCTTTTCCAATCACACATATCCTCCATGATGTTTACCAGAAAGTTAGTCAATCATCACGTATTTATTGTGCCAGGTGCTATGCTAGCACCTAGGGATATAAAGACAAAAATTAGACAGCTTTTTTTTCACAAGTAGCTCATACATTTTAGGGGGAGACAACATGTACATATATAAATATATACGAAATTTTAAAAATGTTTTGTTTTGGTGCAAGGAAGCATTTGAAGCTGAAAGTGGAGAGATCAGGAGAAGCATTAGGTAGAATGTGAAACTTGGGCTAAACTTTGAAGGAAACTAGAGATGCTAAGGTAATGGTAAGTAGGGAATGTAAGGCATGGAGATAAGAGATGAAATATGGAGTGTGAGGAGCAGAAAAAGCAGTGTGGCTAGAGAGGGTGGGAGCCTGAAGGCTACAAGTGTGGCCTCTAGGTCCTCAAGTGTGGCCCTTTGATGGAATCCAAACTTAACAGAACAAATCCCCTTAATAAAAGGATTTGTTCTGTAAAACTTGGACTTAGTCAAAAGGTCGCACCCAAAGGCCACATGTTCCCCATTCCTGGTAGACCATGAAGTATGTAAAAGGGAGTAATGTATAATAAACATTTTCCCTGATTTGAACCTATAGTGCCTTTCTGTGTTTATTATACAATACATTACAACCATTCACACACACACTGGTCCAGTCAAATTTAAATGCCAAGTAAAGAAATTTATATTTGATCTCAGAGGAAATAGGTAAGCTCAACACTGCCCCATCCCTACCAGCTTGAAGGATCAGTCAGGAACAAAGACCCATTGCCCCTATAAACACCACCTGGAAGAGAATATTGGCATTCTAATCTATTAACTGCTCTCTACTATCCCTGTGGCTAGCAAAATCTCACCATCTGTTATTCTTTCACTCCCTATATTGCTTACTTACTGTCTATGTAGAAGTAAGGTATCCCTAAACCCTACCTCCTGTTGTGTTACCTCCATCTTCTTTAACCCCTTCCATGGTTCCCTCTGGAATTCCCAACCTTCCTTTCATTTTAGACCTCTTCTTTCTGCACTCTTTCCATCTCCTTGTATCCATTGAGACCTGGTTTCTTCCAGATGATTTTGAAGCCCTCCCGGGCCATCCTCTCTGGTAGTGTGGCGGGGCGGGGCTGGGGAGAGGGAGGGGGAGAGAGAGAGAGAGAGAAAGAGAGAGAGAGAGAGAGAGAGAGAGAGAGAGAGAGAGAGAGAGAGAGAGAGATTTCTATCTACATCTATTTAGATTTTAGAGAGAGAGAGATTTCTATCTACATCTATTTAGATTTTATCATTCCCCTCTCTTCCCACCATCAGTGGTCTTGGAGAGGCAGTTACAAAACTTCTTAATCACCACTGCCATTTCCATACTCTCTCTTTGCCACGATCACTCAATTATCTCTCCTCCTTTGAAGTTCCCTCTATTAAAAAAATCACCGTATAGAAAGATAATGGTGGTCTAATGATGCCAACATTATTCTTTCGTTTCTCAAGGGATTCTATTCCTGGCTCATTTTCTTTCCTCCTTAATTTTTGCCCTTCTACTAGGGGAACTCACCATTCATGTTGATGCTCCTTCAAGTACCCTAACTTCACGGTTCCTTAATCTCCTTAAATCTCATCATCTACTCCTCAACTTCACTTCTGTCACACTCAGGGATGGTCATACCCCAAATCTCACCATTAATCACAAGTGTTCCACTTCCTTTATCAAAAATGCTGGCATTCTTCTATCTGACCATAGTATCCTATCATTCCATCTCTTACAATGTCACACCCCTTCTAAATATATTCTTCACTCTCATCTTGACTTCCATGCCCTCCATCCCTCAGGATTTTCTCAAGCCATTACCCCTGCTCTGACTTCACTTTCTTTCCTTCCCAATCTCAACCCTATAGTTAACCAATTTTACTCTACACTGTCATCTACTCTTGAATCCTTCCCCTTTTCTTGTTTCTGTTCTTCTCTTGCCAAACCCTAAAATTGGATCACTCCTACCATCTGCCTCCTTCACTCCTCCTGTGCTGCTGATTTGGGTTGGTGGAAGTCAGATAACCATGGTGATTGATTATATTACAAATCTGGGTCATCTAATCTCAACTGAATTTTAATTGCTGTCACAAGGCAACCTTCATATTCTTCTCTAATTAATTCTATATGTCACTTCTTGCAGAAGCTATTCCAAGTCTTTGTTCCTTAAGATTCTTAGACCTCTCCCCTCCCCTGTCCTCTCGGCTCTTATCTTCAGTGGTGAAATTGAGGCTATTCTTCATGAGCTTGCTCCGCTACCTCTCTCTTCATCTCAAAATCCCTTGACATCACCCATCTCAATCTCTCCTCATTTCCTCCAGTCCCTGAAAGTGAGATGACACTTCTCCTTATCCAGAACAACTCCTTTA
Source organism: Trichosurus vulpecula (assembly GCF_011100635.1). Lineage (NCBI taxonomy): Eukaryota > Metazoa > Chordata > Mammalia > Diprotodontia > Phalangeridae > Trichosurus > Trichosurus vulpecula. The sequence continues at coordinate 192,357,475 of NC_050579.1, forward strand.
CATGCCCTTGCTTTTTCACATTTATTTATTTTATTTTTAATTTATGGAATAAAACGAGCATTTCCACAACAGTACAATAAAATATGATTGCAATGAAACTGCAAATCTGTTACGTATGACATGCTATTACTTTTAAATATATAATAAAGTTATCATGTAAATTTCTTTTCTTCCCCACCACCGTAGAGATGGTTACTAATAAGACACAATATTTTATGTATTTTCATCTTTTATCTCATCTCCCCTTCTAATCTTTATTCTCTCCTTATCTATTGGTTTCTTTTCCTACTACCTTCAGTCATGCCCAAATCTCCCCCATCCTTAAAAATAAAGCAACCCATACCTCCCCAAAAGACACCTTTCACTAAACCCTACCATCCCTTCTACCTATTATCCTATACCTCTTCTCCCTTTCTCTTCCAAACACCTAAAAAAAGCTGTCTATGCTCCTTGCCTGCAGAACATCTTCATTTCTCACTCCTCCACCCTTTTTAATCTGACTTTTGACTTCATCATTCAACTGAAAATGCTCTCTCCATAAAGTTACCAACCTTTAATGGCCAAATCTGATGGTCTTCATGCTTCTTGATATTTCAAGTACATTTGATGCTATTGACCATCCTCTCCTGCTGCAAACTTTTTCCGTTCTGGGTTTTTCCTCATTGTCCTCCTCTGTCTCTTTTTCTGACTTATCACCGATATCATGCTCCATAACTATGAGTATTCCCCAATGTCTTGTCCTAGGCCCCTTTTGTTTTCTTGACATTCTCTCTCTTCATGACTTCATGGGCTTAATTATTTCTATTCAAATGACTCCCTCACCTATATAATCATACCTAGTCTCTCTCCTGGTTACCTTCCTTCCACATCATCAACTACTTATTAAACATTTTAGACTGGATGGAACAGAGATATCTCAAACTCAACATGTCTAAAATAGAACTCATTACCTTTTCTCCCAGACTCACCCTTCAACAAAACTTCCCTATTTCTGTTGAAGGCATCACCATCCTACTCTTATAGATTTGTGATTTCAGCATTTTCCTTGACTCCTCACACACCCTTACCCCAAAAATCCAATCAGTTTTCAAATCTTATAATTTCTGTCTCTATAACATCTCTACCATGTGGCTCCTTCTCTCTACTCATTCTTAGACTGCAGTAGTTTCAAGCCCTCATCACAGCACACAGCATTATTCCAATGGCCTCCTAATGTTCTCCTTTCTCCCGTCATTCCAATCCATTCTCCATGTTGTCATCAAAGTGATTTTTCTTAATCATAGAACTAACTGTATTATTCTCCTATTCAATAAACTAAAGTGGTTTTCTATTATGTCTAGGATAAAATAAAAATTCTTCTGTTTGGCGTTTACTTCACACACTGGCCCTAATTGGTCTTTCTGGCCTCATCACCCATTTTCCTGCACTCTAAAGTCTAGATCAATTAGCCTTAAATCTGGTCTTCCCAGATAGCTCTTCCTTTCCTATCGCCATGTCTTTATACTGACTGTTTCTCACATCTCTACCTCTGCCTCATAGGGTCCCTCACTTCCTTCAAGATACAAATGAAGAACCAGCTTTCCGGTCTCCCTCGTGCCTTCCCTCCCTGACTACCTTATATCTGACAACCTCTTAGTTATTTTGTAATTACTCTGCAAATATTTGTATATAAAAATGTCATCTTTTTTGGATGGAATGTAACCTTCTTGAGAATAAGGATTATTTAATTTTTTATATTTATATCCTCAGCTCTTGCACACAGTAGGATAAATGATGATTGATTGATGTAGTAGGCAAACGGGTGACATATTCAGATTTGTGCCTTAGAGGGAATTTTTTTTTCCTTCTTAGACAACTTCCTAAAATTTTAATAAACAAATAAGTCTGGTGAATAGTGTAGTGGAATAGGAAGAACACTGACTCTGTAGTCAGAGGTTGTTGTGGTTTAGTCATTTTCAATCATTTCTTACTCTTTTTTCCCCATTTTGGGGGGCAGGGCTCTTGGCAGAGATAATAAGTGGTTTGCCATTTCCTTTTTCAGCTCATTTTACAGATGAGGAAGCTGAGGCAAATGGGGTTAAGTGACTTATTCAGGGTCACACAGATAGTAAGCATCTGAAGCCAAATTTGAACTTCCTGACTCTAGACCTGGCACTCTAACCACTGACCACCCAGCTGCCCTCTTACTCAGAGGACTGGGGTTCAAATCCTGCCTCTGCTACATCCTACCTGCCTGACCTTGGAGAAATCATTGAAGCTTTGTAGGCCTCAGCTTTCTAATCTATAAAATGATGAGGTAGGAACAAACGACTTCTGAGGTCCCTTGCGGAAATATCTATAAAATGCTATCTTGGGGCATCTAGAGGGCACAGTGGATAGAGTACTGGACTTGGAGTCAGGAAAATCTGAGTTCAAATCTGGCCTCAGACACTATCTGTGTGACCCTGAGCAAGTCGCTTAATCCTGTTTGCCTTAGTTCCTCATCTGTAAAATGAGCTGGAGGAGAAAGTGGCAAATCACTCCTCTATCTTTGCCAAGAAAACCCCAAATGGGGTCATGAAGAGTTGGACATGACTGAAACGACTGAATGACAGCCACCTGGAAAGAGTCAGAGGGCTAGATTCTAGTTTTTTTTCTATTATAAATTAGTTGCTTTGATGTAACCAAAATGCTATTTAGGCCTCGGTTTCCTCAATTGTAATGCAAACAAGTTGAGTTAGATCAAAGATTCTCAGCCTTTTTTATATCATGGATCCATTTTCTAGTCTATTGCAATCTTTAGAATTCCCCTTCTCAGAATAATTTTTTTAAAAGAATCGAATAAATTACACAGGATTACAAAAGAAACCAATTACAATAAAATAAAGTTATTTTCCCCCCTTAAAGTTCACAGACCCCAGTTATTTGATCCCTAAGGTCTCATTCTAAAATGAATGGAAACACTAACATCTAGCACGCAGGAATAAACCATTTAACATTTTTTCCTCAATTTTATAGCTATTGAATTATAGTGCCAGAAAGAGGCCTGAATTTTTAAAGACCTTAAGGGTAGGCAATCCCACAACACCCCTGGGTAGCTTTTTAATAACGTAGCATTTTTCGCTTTACTGAAACTTCTTCATCCAAATCCTTGCCCCTAAAACTACAAAATCTCTTTCTATTGATTATGAATTCTACCTAACAATTATTTCAAAAGGGACTTGAATCCCAAAAGTTAAGGTTCTCCCAGTAAATTAAGAATAGAGTTATGAAAACAGTAATGAAAATGCACCACAGCAGGGGTAGCAGCTGTCCTGATGGCAACAATATGACAATATACAGGGAACACCTGAATTTTTGACTTTCATAGTTGTTACTGCTCATAGTGGATTTCTGGGAGAAGATGCCTGACTCCATTTTGTGCCATATTTACTGTTATCATATAGATGTTCTGAATGTGCTGTCTCCTTCAGTACCTCCTTTCCCCCAATTACTTTATAATTACAAAAGATGACTCATAAGACTTATCTCAGAAACTCATTTGCTTCTCTTTAATCTGCCTAGTGGGGCACATAGTAGGAGCTTAATAAATGCTAATTAACTAACTATTTGATAAGGAAGATACCCTTTTCTTTGGACTAGTGTAAATGACTATGGTAAAAGTCCTAACAGTTTAAGCATCCTTTTTCTTTGGCTAAAAGACCTGATCTTAGCCAAAACTCTGGGTCATATAGCTAAGGAGGAAAAACTATTTTATATACACACATATACACGTACATGTATATATGTATGCATTATACACACATGCATATACACAACCCCTAGGGTTGGTGTCTACCTCCTTGCTTGGGGCTGTGCCGAAGGAGGTCTGGCCTTTGGAGGATGCCTGTTTGTCTGGGGCTACTCTGAAGTACATGGTGGTTCTTCGTCAGAGCTGGAGTCTGCCAGTTCCCCTCACTATGCTAAGGCATATGAGGGGTCCTGGTTTTGGTGTTTGCCTGTTGCACCACACTGGGGCTCAGGATCTCCTGCTGGTTTGCTGAGTTGGGGCTTGTGGCTGGCTTACAGAGATGCTTCCCATTGCGGACTATGCTCCCTTTTTACCTGAGAGAGATGGGCTTTCTTGCTGATCCTCTAAGTTTCTTGGGCTAAAAGATTGTTTCACCTCATCTTTTTGCTGGTTCTGTTATTCTAGGATTTGTTTTAGGGCTCTATTTTATGGTTGTTTGGAGGTGAGTATGGGAGAGTTACAGGAATTTACTACTTATTCTGCTATCTTGGCTCCTGGAACTGAGCAGTCTTTTTAAGGACCATACTGCTCACCTCCTGGTATGAGGAAGGGTCTTAAAAAGATGCCCTAAAAATTGTTTGCTTCACCTAAGCTAACCAAACCCTGGCCTGCTTACTATGGCAGGTAGGATCCTACTCTGCAACCAAAAACAAAAAGTACAAAAACTTTTGCAAAGATGATTCCACTCACCATTGGTACATAGAATTGCACATGCTTATGAACAACACGAAATCCAGTAGACCTGAAAGATGAACAGCTCTTGTTGTGAGAGAACTTAGCAGGTATTGCATCCAAATAGCCGTCCTGAGTGAAACAAGGCTAGCAAATGAAGGCCAGCTTATTGAAGTCAGAACTGGATACAAGTTTTTCTGGAGTGGCTTCAGTGATTGAAGTTGTCATAGGTTTCACAACCAAAACTAATCTAGTCAACAAGCTTGTAGGCCTCCCAAAAAGAGTGAACAACAGGCTCATGCCAAAGCACTTGCCACTTGCCGGAAAGTGCCCTTCCACCATCATCAGTGCATATGCTCCCACACTGATGAACCCTGATGAGGTCAAAGAAAAACTTTTTATGAAGACCTAGAGACCCTCATCATTAATGTGCCAAAAGAAGACAAGCTTATAATTCTGGGTGACTTTAATGCTAGAGTAAGCACCAACTATCAGACATGGCAGGGAATCCTTGTGAGTGATGGAGTTGGGAACAGCAACAGCAACAGTCACTTACTACTGAAGACTTTCTCATCACCAACACTGTCTTCTGTTTACCTAAATACAATAAAACTTTCTGGATGCACCCTCACAATGAACATTGGCATTTAATAGACTATGCCATTGTAAGGACAAAATACAGACAGAGCATGAGAGTGACAAAGGAGACGTGTGGTGCAGTGTTGGACTAATCATATCCTCTCCAAGCTAAACATTCACATTGAACAAAAGTGGTCCCAAGTAAGACAACAACCAGGAGACCTAATGTCAACAGATTAGAGCACTTCTCCATGCATGAACAGTTTGTTGCTAACTTGGAAGGGAAAGCTGACTTGGGATTTAATACAATTTAATATCGAGTTCCAGGTTAGGAAACTCCCTCTGCCAGCCTGCTGCTAGATGGTACAATGGACAGAGCATTGGACTTAGAGTCAGGAAGTCCTGAATTCAAATGTAGTCTCAGACATACAAGCTGTATGATCTTGAATGACTCACCTAACTCTTGTGTTTCAGTTTTCTCATCTGTAAAATGTGGATAATAATAGACTGTTGTGATGATAAAATGAGATAATATTTGTAAAGGGCTTGGCAAACCTTAAAGCTGTCTATTATTAGACTTTAAGGGTTCACATTCTTAACCTAGAGCCCATGAGCTTGATGTTTTTAAAAATATTTTGATAACAGTATTTCTATATGATTGGCTTTCATTGTATGATTTCCATTTCCCATATATTTTAATTTAGGCACACACACACACACACACACACACACACACACACTACACACACTCACACATGTTAAGAATTCCTGTGACAGTTGCTAGGCACACTGGGAGATTATTTGTCCAGAGTCACATGGTGATGTCAACAGGGAATCACAAGGTCAGGAGACTTATGTGAAAACCAGATTTGTTTATTACAAGAGAAATGAATATGCATATAGAATCCAAAGAGTTCACAGCCTTTACAAAAGTTTGCATATTTATAACAGTACAACAAAAGGAGGAGGAAAAACTCATATCTCTATCTAAAGGGTAGTGGCACTGGAGGGTAAAGGTGGAAAAAGGACAAAACCCTTCTGAAGGGGAGGAGCAAGGCGATGGCAAAAGCCTCATTCTTTTCTCTTGGGAACTGCTAAGATATGAAGATAGGAGGGTCTGCTTATCAGCGAAGGACCCCAGGGGCACAAGTATTATCCCAGCCTGGCTGGGATAGATTGGCTGGCTTCTGTCTTGCCTGCCAAGAACACACAGGGAGTTCAGGTTGAAGTGCAAACAACAGATTATGTCAGCTGGGGGGTGGGGGTGGGGGCGGAACTTCATCCTTGACACATTCAGGGCCCCCAGCATGCTCTGGGTCCAGTGTTTCTGGAAAATATGAGAACTCAAAAAGACAAGTTCAGGGAACCCCTTAATAGTGCTTAACAGTAACCAGTTTGATTTAAAGACAGTGCTTGAAGTTACGTAGGTCTTCTCAGAGCTTAACTCCAGCTCACCATCCACCATGTCATAAAGCCTCTTTGGGGTTAGTGACATCAACTTCAAGATATTTGGCCTTCTGCTAGCAATATTATGCAAATACTTTATATATACTTTGCATATGAGAAAGTCATTGTTCAGAGAGCTTAAATGATTTACTTGCCCAATGCCCACAGAATGTTGGAAACTTGCATATTTGTTTATTTCATGTCTGGAAATACAGTAACCACTTACACTTTCTTACCCGTGTGCCATTAAGCAAGTTCACCTCTCTAGATCTCAATGTCCTTCTCTGTAAAATGAAGGAATTTGGACTAGACGAACCTTCAATTCCCTTCTCACTTTAAATCTATGAGCCTGTGATCCAACCGTGATTACTGAGATGCCTATGTCAGTGTCTAACAGCTGTATTCAGCTGAACAATGGAATATTCTCTGGCTTGGGCAAAAGGGAAGCTTCCTGTTAATAACAGGGGAATCACCCCAGCATCTTGTGGTCTCATTATCTAGCTGAGCTTGTAGCACAGAATATGTGTTGGGCTCTTTTAAATGTAATCCCCACCCCCACCCCCACCCCCAATGCGAAGTAGTGAAAAGACTATGGAGGAAACTCGTCTCCCCTTCCTCCTGGGCTGCTGCTAATGATGCTCTTAGGAATAAGGACAGGACTTGTGACTTCAATGATGCGGGCAAGTCCCAGGTGAGGAATGTCCCTTTCCTGATGCATGTTAGCACCTTCTCTGAAACTTACAATGTTAGAAAGCTTCCTAGAGCACTGAGAGGTTAATTGACTTGTTCATTAACACAATTAATACAGTCAGTGTGGTTGAGATGGGACTTGAGCCTATGTCTCCTTGGTTTTGAAGATGACTTTTTATCCACTGTGCCAACAACACCAGCAATGATAGCGATGCAGCAGCAGCAGCAAATAACAACAAACAACAACAAAGAACAACCACCTCCCTCAATAACAAACAATTAACAATCACCACCAAACAACAACAGAAATAAATGTCAATAGATCGATGGTCTGAGGTTTCATTTCGTAGTTCTCCCAGGGGAACTCTTTCCACTGGTGCAGAATGTGGCCAGTCTATAATCTGTGGTCGAGAGCTTCCTGTCTCACTATAGATCATGGGGTGTTAGTAGTAACAGCAGCAGGCACACTGGTAGAAATGGTAGCCATAGTAACTCACATTTACATATCAGTTTGCTGTGCTTTGCAAAGTGCTTTCTATACAGTTATCTTTCATGAATTTTGATATGTGCTTCAGGCCATACTTTCATGAGCTGAAAGCTACACCTAAATTCAGCCTCTCATTTTACAGATGGGGAAACTGAGTGCTAAGGATGATTAGCTTTGGTTTCTAATTATGTTCTAGGTGCATGCTGGAGCTGGCATTTACACCTTGGAAATCAACGAACCCTAAAAATCAGAGCTTGAGTTATTTTGTTGATTGGCTAAATTTGAGAAAGGGATGGAGAAAATGAGACTAATGCATATTAAACTTGAAAGGGTGCCATGAGTACATCCCTCCCCACCCCCTGTGGAAAGCTAGTGGTTAAACATTTACAAATACACCCCATGTTTAAACTAACAAAATAGTTCAATTTTAATAGAAGGACCCAGTGAGTTAATGGTGCCAGGAACAATGCCCTGGTCTTATCCACCTCTTACACAGGAGGCAGAGTTACAGATTTTCCATACAAATAAATCTCTTGGGGGAGGAGGTCTGCAGCTTCCTTCCGGCTTCTTGTACTGCCTCAGCAGCTGCCCATTTCTAAAGAACCAGTGTGCCTGTCATAAATTACCTGCGTAATTCTATGAGTTTTAATTGGTTTCCAATCCTAGGAATGCAGGACTAAGAACAATGGTTGGTTTCTTTCACTTAAAAGTCAACTTTGGGTCAATCCTGTTAGCCTCATGCCAAAGAAGCTCCAAGGTAGGGATTGAAAAAATCATCCCTTTTTAGTTATGTCATTTAAAACATAGCAGGATAAAACAAACCTACATATTAACAAAGCCCAGCCACTGATCCAGGGGCTGTCAGTTTGAAAGGAAGATACCATCAGTGGGCACCAGTTAAATCCGTCTTAAAGACTTTATTTTAGTTTTTATCTGTCTGTCAGCCTGCACTCAGCATAATCGGCTAACAGTGTTCACTGACTTAGATTTCAAATCACTGAGCTATACTGAATTTTGAACTTCTTCAGTAAGCAAGTTTTAGTAGAGGGAGAGGGGGAGAGGACAAACAGCTACTAAGGAAGTTGCATTCAGTGAGTTAATAGCCCTCAGGCCTGAAGTATAAAAAATACTTCTGAGACAAGTGACCTCTACTAAGAACGTCCTTATTCCTGAAAATTTCAATGTAGAATGTCTTTGGGAGTAGCCAGCAAGATGGTCTAAATGCTCTGAGGTCCTGATGCCAAAGAGAACTTCAGTATTCCTTGCTGATCAAAATCACAAATGTTCTTGTGGCTATGTCTGGGAATTCGAGCCTTGAATGGAGGCAGGAGGCAGAGATGAGAGAGGGGAGCATTGCAGATGTGGAAGATAAGCAATGGAAAGTTTGGAGCTGGGAGATGAAGAGCAAAGTGCAAAGAACGTTGAGAAGATCAATGTCACTGAATCATAGAGCTCATGGAGGGCTGTAAAGTGTAAGAAGACTAGAAAGGCAGGAAGGGGCCAGATTTCCTCTTGACTCTCACCCACATAAGACCCAGTCACCACAGAGGATTGCATGTAGTCACCCCATAGGACCAATCACTGCAAGATCTCACACAGTTTCCTCCCATCTTCACTTGAACACTGTTCATTTTTAAATTGCCCCATGGCTTGTTCTCTTCTCTTTTTCATCTCCTCCCCCTTTGAAGTCCATTGAGAACTAGAGTACTATAAGAATGGAGTATGGGGGTGTGCTTGCTGCAGGGGTATGTGTGTTTACTAGTAAAGTGACCATTTTAGATTTATCAGACATGAGTTCCAATGGAAGTGTTCTGATAAATGTTTAATAAATGGCTCTCTGAAGTTTAGACAACCAACATAACAAATCAAGCCCTTATTTGTAGTGTTTGAAGATTTCTGCGGTGTAAGTGCTCACACTGAAAATTTAATAACTTGCTTTTGAGAATCAGTAAGAGCTAGTTCAAGCATACTTCTGATTCCAATCCAACTTCTGTCACTACCTGCATGACCTTGGGCAAGTCACTTTCCTTCTCTGAGCCTAAATTTCTGCATTTGTCCAATGGGGGTGGGAGTGGGTTGGACTAGGTGTTACTGGAATCTCTAGTTGGAAATTAGCACACATTTTCCTGAAGACCTCTGTTATAGAAGATGGTTGTTGTTCAGTCGTTTCAGACTCTTCACGACCCCATTTGAGGTTTTCTTGGCAAAGATACTGGAATGTTTTGCTTTTTAGGAGAACAGTGTTAAGTGACTCACTCAGGGTCACAGAACTAAGTTCTTAGCCAGGTACAATTCTTAGACTTGTACCTTTCAGAAATAATAGTCTTATGAGTGACTGAAACAGCAATAATATTCCCTTCCTTGGCATTTCTCCATCCCTTCCTCCTAAATGTTTACCATACCACAAAAGAAAAGAGCCAGCTAGTTCACTCCCACAACAGGGAAGGCAATGAAATTGTCCATCCCATTTTTTGAATTTGATTACAGGACATTCTAATTTCACATCCAGCGCTTTATCCACTACACCACCTAACTGCAAGATACTTACTAGCAATGTGTCGCTGGGCAAGTGTAACAACATTACTTGCAGCTAGTGTGATTGTGTAACAAAGCCAACAATACCAGCACACAGGAGGGCTACTGGCACAGGTTCTTTGATCTGCTTTTCTAAGGAAAGCAATTTTAAGGGGTTAACAATCTTACTTTAATTAAACCTACATATACCATTCGTTAGTTCAGGGGGAAAAGCCAGCAACCTAAACTTCAGAGAGAATACAAACCGAAATTTCAAGCAGAAATTATATAAACAGAGCAAATAAACACAAATCAATAGACAGACTTCTAACTGTCTGACCATTACCAGAGAGAGAACTACCAACATCTGGGTTTTCAAAGGCAGGGGGCTCCTTAATGGCTACCCAGAGTCTTGTCTGGCGAAATCACAATAAGTAAGCCCCAAGCAAAATGATAACCTCAGAGTATATATATACTTCTTCAGGGTCAGAGGGCGTCACAACCATATGACTCAAACCCTTGTGACCTAAGCCTTCCTGTGACTTAAACAGGTCATCAAAGACTCTTGATTAAAACAAAGGCAAGACTCAAAGACACTTGATTGCCATAGTGCTGAGAAGCACTCCAAAACAAACAAACAAAAAAATCCGCAAAAAGTCCCAGCCTGCTTGCCATTACAGCAAGTCACTTAATTCTGTTTACTGTCAATCTTCATGTTGTCAAGGAAAAAGTGAGGAAGGCCTCCTGGAGTTTGGGTGGACTCCTATGTGGAACTTACCAATATAGGTAGACAAGAGTCACATAGGAGAGACAGGGATGGGTTGTAATCTACGTAAGTGGAAGGAATTTCCAATGAGGTCTAGATCCTTTTGAGTATTTGCATTTTTTTTGCATCTGCTTATATATGTACGTACTGTTTTCTCTGATAGAATGCAAGCTTGTTTAGGGTAGATGTTATTTCATTTTTGTTTTTGTCCCCACCAGAGCCCTGAAGGACAAACTACAATAAAAATGACAACAAGAAGTAGGTGGTTAATAAAAGCGTGTTGATTGAGAAAAATCCCAACTGGTATTTCATTTCTTTTTCAATAGAAAGGAAAATGGAAATGAGATGGGAGGAATGTTGGCAGCAATATACTGATGCCTCATCTGGATTAGGGATTTGTGGAGGTTTCCCTTTTCTGTCTATATCCCCTTTAAGGACATGGGAGATAAAATGCAAGCATCTATCCCAAATGGGGGAAATAAAAGACTTTCCTGAAACAATTTTAGATTGTTCACTTCTAGCAATTCTGGGGATGGAGCCAGGAGGTGAATTATCTTGTAAAATGAAAGGAAGATAGCAATGAATTTCCCTAAGATTCTTTAGACATCTGCAAGCTCAACTGTAGATGTTGCTGAAGTGCTGATCAATCAATCAGTGGGTCTTTATTAAAACCTGTTATGTACCAGACACTGGCTGGGGTGCTGGGGATACAAATACAAAGTACTATGGGAAAGAGGATACTAGCAGTTGGAGAAATCAGGAAAGACTCCATACTGCAAATATTATCTGAGTTGTATTTTAAAGGAAGAGTGACTATGGGGCAAAGGGAAGAAGGGAGTGCATTCCAGGTATGGGGAATAGAGGACAGCTAAACTCAGCATTCCTTTTATCTGAAGGTCTTGGCCATGAAACTTCATGATTAAATCCCATTTTCCTTCCTTATGTGCAACTATCCAATTTTCACCAATTTGTGAATTCAAAAAAATGGGATGGACAATCTCATAGCCTTCCCTGTTATGAGAATGAACTAGCTGGTTCTTTTTTTGGCATGGTAAACATTTAGGAGGAAGGGATGGAAAAATGCTAAGTAAGGGAGTATTATTGCCGTTTTAGCCACTCACAAGACTATTATTTCTGAAATGTACAAGTCTAGGAGTTGTACCTAGTTAAGACAATGTACAAGCAGAAAGCATTTTCAGCTTAACATGTGTACCCTCCCTTTTCTCTCCCAGTTTTAACCTCCTGATCATTACTTGTGATTTTCACCTTGGAAATATATAACTGGTAAACAGTAAATAGTACATTGAGCCAGAACTCAGATTTATTTTGGGTGGTTTATTTTTTTAATTAAAATTTGTTATTGTCCTTTCTATCATTTGTATCCTGAACACTGCCTTATAGAGGCTCAGTCATCCTGGGGGAAGTTGTGTTTGGGGAATGCTCAGAAGTGACATTCAATAGTACCCATTTCACCAAGATCCTACTTTTAACATTGTTGGCATCCCATCCCAAAGAGACATCTCACAAAAAGGCATTTGCCAGTGAGCAAAGCTCCTGAATATGAGTCAATAATTACTACCCTGAGGCTTTAATATTTATTACACCAAGTTCTTAATAACAGGTAACTTTCATTAATCATGTAACTAAGCTTCCAGTCTTGTTGCTTATTAAGTTTTCTGGCAAATTTGTGAGGAGCCATTTTCCTAGGGTGATTTGTAAAGCCCTGGAGACCTGTCAAATCTTAACAAATCATTCCTCAGAGTGAAAATAATTAGGAAGATAATAGACATCAAAACAAGTCCAGGACCTTACCCTGAACATTGTGACCTGAATAGGTTGTTAATTTCCACCCTTCAAAGTGAGTCTTGTTAAACCATGGTATGAAATCACTTAAAGAGTTTTAGATCGCTAGCATGCATTTCCCTTCATCCTCTCTGGCCCCTCCCCTCCCACCTCCTCCACCCCCCTTGCCAAAAAAAAAAAAAAAAGAAAAGACAGTTATTCTAAAGGACCATAAAAGTCTCAGAAGCTTGATGTTATCGCTTATTACTCTCAGGTAGCAGGGCACTTCTGAGTACCGGCATCCTGTATTTGGGAAAGCTGGTCACTTCTGCAATGGACAAGGGTCATTAGATGAAGACATGTCTGAGGCAGCTAGGTGACATAGCAGATAGAACACTGGACTGGAGACAGGAAAATCTGAGTTCAAAGCTAGTCTGGGACAGTCACCAGCTATGTGACTCTGAGCAAGTCATTGAACTTATGTCTGCCTCAGTTCCCTTACCTGTAAAATGGGGATTATACTAGCTATCCTTATATATTATATAATTATATTATTATTTATACTATCATGTATTATTCTATTATATATTAAACCATTATATAGACATATTATATATTATTATACTGTATTTCCAAGGCTACTGTGAGGATCAAATGAGATAAGATTTGTAAAACGCTTCGTAAGCCTTAAAGTGTTATTATTGTTAAAATATTCACAAAGAAGACACCTGGTAGAGAATCCAAGGAGGTTTGCTTTTCCTAATTTTTCTTTTTACTCTAGTTTTCTAGAGTTGAGAAATTCTGCTTACTCTTTCTTACTCCTAAATAATGAGATTCCTCCCTCCCCCCACATGATTTACTTGTTATTTCAGTTCAATTGGGTCTGATTTTTCATGACCCCGCTTGTTTTTTCCTATTTCCTTCTCTATTTTATTTTCCTATTGCCTTCTCTAGCTCATTTTACAGATAAGGAAACTGAGGCAAACAGGGTGAAGTGACTTGCCCACAGTCACGTAGCTAGGAAGTATCTGAGGCCAGATTTGAACTCATAAAGATGAGTCTTCTTGACTCTAGGCCTGGTGCTCTAGCCACTGCCCCACCTAGCTGCAAGATCCTTATGAGTATTTATTTCAACAAGAGAAAAAAATTCCATTAGATCTTGAGGTCGTAGTTGTCTTATTCAAAAATAATCTGTTGCAGCATCCATTTTAGAACATTTCTTGGGCTTTGGTCCAGTGTCAGACCAAAGCTGCTAGGCGTGCTAATGCCATTTCCTGAAAACTGGGTTTTCTTTGGAGACCACTCATCTAAGCATTAAGCAGACTAGACCCTGAGATCTGATACTATCATAGCCCAGCAGATGTGGTGGCCTCCCAATAGAGTGGTTATAAATAAAAATGTTTTAGAAATAATGCATTTTCCATAAATAGTTCTCAAATCTTTACGTCTTTGTAATGATTTTCATTTTCTTCCCAGGCAATTTTGTATTTTGGAAGACATGTTAAGTAGGAATTTAATAGGATAAAACAGAATTTTTAAAAGTTATTAAAGCCATAAATTTTCAGAACATTGTGAACCTGATCAAATATTGATACTAAAACCCAGGATGCCTATTGTTTGTTGTGCAAGCCTTTACTAGCCAGAAAAATACCCGGACTGTCCTTTTAAAAACAAATGGTATGAATGCAGCCCTCTCTTCACCCAAGGACAGATAAGTGTGGTTTGAGCTCGGAGTCCTCTTTATGCATCAAAGATAACTGACAGGATGAAAAGAGGAAAACATCCTGAGGCCCAGGGCTGGACTTACCTGCAAAGCTGGCTCAAAAAATCCTGCAGATGCCAGGCAGCTTGGCCAGATTTCAGGTACAGGAAAGGCCATCGCTGTTTCTTTATCCTCTTGCCTGAAAAAGTACAGGTACAATGTCGGTGCCAGATTAAAAACAAAGATCTTGGTTCTGATTTTTTTTGGCTAATAATGTAAGTCTCTGTTTCTACTTATTACATTAAAAGGCTCCGTTTGGCAAATGAACATGAACATAGAAAATGATTATTCCATTTTATTTTCAATTCCTTTATGGCATCATTCTGAGATTTATTTAATCCTTTGCCCTTGGTTAAGAGAGCTAATTTCTTTGAGCCTCAGTTTTTATCAATGAAAAAAAAATCCTTGCACCATCTACCTCACAGAGAGTTGTTGTGAGAGTTCTGCTTTGTAAATGTTTAAGCACAGCGTTGATCTGAATTATGGGAAAATCTATTAGAGGAGGCATCAAGGCATAGTACAAAGGGCACTGTCTCTGGCAGCAGATGAACTGGATTTAAACATCATCTCTGATACCACCTGCAGGGATATACTGCTGCCAGCTCCAATTGGAAAGCCAATTGTTAAATGGTGAGTGTTTAGTATTTATGCCTCAGAAACCAACAACATTTCCAGATCAGAGTTTGATTTGTTATTTTGTTGATTATCTAGACTTAAGTAAGTGATGGAGAAAATGTTAATAATGCAGGTTCAACTTAACATTGTGACATGAGTACATTTATTTTTTTCAGAGAGCCAGTTTGTTAGGCATGTACCAGCACACATCCACACCCGCGTGACCAGAGGCAAATCATTTAACCTTATTGACTCCCAATTTCTTTATCAATAGATGAAGAAACCTAATTTCTTTTTTTTTTTTGGCAGGGCAATGGGGGTTAAGTGACTTGCCCAAGGTCACACAGCTAGTACCAGATTTGAACTCAGGTCCTCCTGACTCCAGGGCCAGTATTCTACTCACTGCGCCACCTAGCCACCCCTGAAACCTCAATTTCTATCTGTAAAAATCGAAGGATTAGACTACACGGTCTTTGAGGTCCCTTTCAGCATGAAAGCTATGATTCTGAGATTTTATAATGAACAACAGCAACAAGCACACTACTATAAGATTTGCAGAGCACTTCACCTATAGTTACTTATCTGTTACTCATGACAGCCCTGTGGGGTAGGTGCTATTATCACCCCCATCGTGCAGATAAGAAAACTGAGGCTGAAACAGGTTAAATGACTTGCCCAGAGTCACATAACAGGACTCACAATATGAGCTTGGGTCTTCCTTACTTCAAGTGCAATACTCTGTCCACCACACCACTCATCAAAGCTTAAAATGGCACTAAGACTTTTGGGACAGCCTGCACCAACATTTATAAATGGAAGAAGCGGACAGAGAGACCTGTATAACTGATAAAAAAAAGATATTAGCAGATCTGACATGGCTCCCATGGGGAAGAGATTGCATCTTTTGTGTTTTCTATGAAGTGCCTCATACATGTAAAGGCTCAATAAATAACTTTTTTTGCTGTTTAGTAGTTTTTCAGTCATGTCCAATGTCTTGTTACTTATTTTAGGCTTTTTTTTTTTTTTTGCGAAGAGACTGGAGTGGTTTGCCATTTCCTTCACCAGCTCATTTTACAGATAAGGAAACTGAGGCAAATAAAGTTAAGTGACTTGCCCAGGGTCACATCACTAGTAATTATCTGAGGCCAGATTTCAACTCAGGAAGTTGAGTCTTCCTGATTCCAGCCCTGGTGCTCTATGAACTGTGCCACCTAGCCCTTTTGAAATAAGGGATACTAGGCAATAAGTAAGTTTCAACATGATGAGGTAAGGTGGAGTGCGTCCAGGAAGATCTATCAAAAGCTACAGATGAATTAGCAAGAAAGAAGGGGGAGATGATTTTGTTGGCCTTTCTCACACATAAACTAGCTAAACCAGAAATATTTACAGGGTAATGTCATAGAACGATTCTTTCCTTTTCCTCATGGGAACTTAGTGGACCAACGCTGTTTTCTCTTTTCCTCCTGGACCCCTGACCAGAAAACTGAATCTCTTCTCTTATTTAAAGGGGTATAGATAGCATGTTGGGGAACTAGGTGGCACAGTGGGTAGCGTGCTGGGCCTGGAGTCAGAAAGACTCATCTTACTGAAATCAGATAAGAACCATCTATCTATCTATCTATCTATCTATCTATCTATCTATCTATCTACCTACCTATCATCTACCTGTCTATCTATATATATATATATATAGAGAGAGAGAGAGAGAGAGAGAAAGAGAGAGACAAGACAGAGAGATAGAAACCAAGAGAGACACAGAGAGAGAGAAATAGAGAGATAGCGAGAGACAGACAGAGAGATGGAGAGATATAGAGACACAGAGAGACACACAGAGAGAAAACCTACTGTCGATCCATAGGGAGGTAAAAAATTGGAGTGAGATGTGGTGCTATCTGGAAAAGGTACTCAGTCAGCACAAATAGGAAAAAAATGTTTTGCAGTTACAGTGTTATTGCCACTTGTTATTTTGGCTAAGAAGTCAATGTCAGTCCCCAGTTGATTACTCCAGACCAAGGTTAGGGACATATGTTAGGAGATATGTGTGGAAAAAAATCCTATATTCTATGTTGATGGCAAAAGCCTGTCAGAGATAAATTTATTAATGCAGAAAAATTCCTTTTTGGAGGATAATACAAACTAGCAAAGTTTCCCCTCTTGATTGGAATTCTCCCTACCTATGAAACTCAAGACAAAATTCCGTAACAATGTAAAGCGAAAGTACATAATTTAAGTTCAGAGTTTTTAATTGGACACTGAAAACTATAATGATTATATTAGCAAGCTTCCTGAACCCAGTCGTTTCCTTTCATTGAATCAAACCAAAATTCTTCCACTTTTACTTTGGTCGCGACAAACACAACTAACTAAGTGTCTTAGTTTCCCAGAACATGATTAAGTTCTTCCTTCCTAAACTTGATTATCTTCTATTTAAAAAAAAAAGAAATTGGTTATATCACTGATTCAAGACAAAGCAGAGAGTCCCAAGTAGGATATAACTGCATTGGTATTTATTAAATACTGATAAGATTATTTTCATTCCAGTGAGACTAGGACTTCAGGCTAAAATGCCTTCCAGATATTATTTCTTAATATTTCAAAATATAAAAGGCGGCTCAGCACAGTGCCTAGCACGCAGTAAGTGTTGAATATTTGTTGACGTGGCTTCTTGATTACATGCTTCCACACATGGCAAACATCACATCTCATATTCTACACTCATTCCCTTGATCCTTTATTTCTAGCAAGGCTTTTCTCTCTTCACCACTCTGTCTTCCCACTATCATGTCTTCCATTCTGAAATTACTATAACATGCCTTCTCTGGTTAAAAGGAGAAAAACCCCATAAATCCTGAAGTCTATGTAGATCCAAGCCATTTACCCCTATGTTGGAGGAAAACCCACAAGGGTCAAGCAGCATATAGTGAGATGGGCCAAAGGAAAAAGGGGTTAGGGAGGCAGAGGAGGGGGAGCTAATACCAGCACTTTCTTCATTCAGGTTTGATGTTGAGAAAAAATGGGACACCTGCAAGTCACTGAACAGTTAATTAACAGAGGTTTACTTTGTCCTTTCACAGCAAAGATATGCAACAAAGATACTTTTCTGGATGTACTTCCCCTTATATCCATATGGAAATGCATCTGTTCATCAGGATAGGATATGATGAAGGACATTTTGTCTGGAGTCTTCAAAAATCCGCCAAGTCCATGGGACCCTAATGCCTGGTGACTGGGACTTTTTATGCCTTTAGGTGACCAGGAAGCTGCTTCTGAGGGGAAAGCAGCCTGAGGACAACTTTGGCTAATTTTCATGAAAGGTAATCCCTGAGGATTAAGGGCAGCTAAATGGTGCGGTGGATAGAGCACCTGGACTGGGGCCAGGAAGATCTGAGTTTAAATCTGGCCTCAGGTACATACTAGCTATGTTCCCCTTGGCAAGTCACTTAGCCCCTGTTTGCCTCAATTCCTTATCTGTAAAAATGGGGACACACTGCAGAAGGAAGCGGCAAACCACTTCAGTATCTTTGACAGCAAAATCCCACGAATTGTCCGCAGGGTCACTTAGAGTTGGACTCCACTGAATGACTAAATAACATTGGAAGTGAAGAGAATAACTGAGAAAAGCTGTAGAGGCAGGGCAGAGCAGGCTCTATCACAGCTCGGTTCCATACTGCCAAAGACCCGGTCATTTCATATAAGGCTCTGTGCCTTGTGTTGCCAACAATGCTGAAGGAAAGGGGCTCGGGGTTGGGTTTGGCTCTCCTCCCTAACTCAGCTACACTGGATCTTTTGAAGTTGGCTCATAGACCATTTAGGGGAGACTAAGTCCCATTAAAAATGCACCTAATAGGGTTGCTTGAAATATATGGTTATTTAATGAATAGGTCATAGAACTAGCAAGCGGATGGACCTTGGGAAAAATTCCTAGCTCAGTATGAAATGTTAAGCTTCCTAAAATACCTTCTAAAGCTTATAAATCTTTAACTCTAGCCCACAAGACACACACACACACACACACACACACACACTCCTTAACTCACTCATACATTAAAAGTTTACACTGGATTTTGTCTCATCAAAATCTCAGTGCCATTATACGAGGTTTGGAAATCTGAGTTACGGGAGCTGAAGAGAGATAGTGGAAGAAGGATGGGGGAGTGTGTGTCATCAGAACCACTTGTCGAAGAGGTTAGGATATGACCCAGGCCCCCACATGCTATATTGTTATTTAATTGTTTTTCAGTCATGTCTGACTCTGTGTGTTTATATGCATGTGTGTGTGTGTGCATACACACATGTATGTTGAGAACTACTCCTTTATGAACTTTACAAATTTTACTTTATAAAAAAGCCCTAATTATATTCCTATTACTTTTGGCTAAATTATCAAATAAAATGAATCTGTGAACTTACTGATGTGGGTATTCCCAATAGCAGTGGTGTGAAACTCACGTAGAAATGAGGGCCATTAAGCTATGCAGGGATCTCTGCTGGTCACATATTGACTTAAAATACCACATATTAACATTATGTTTTACTACATTTTAATTTATTTTGTTAAATAGTTCTTATTTACATTTTAATCTGATCCGGTGCTTTTGGGAGTGGAGGGGGCTGCCATGGCCCCACAGGCAGCGCGTTTGAACCTCTGAGCCACAGTGATGCAACTTACAGCCGATGTCTGCCCGTACATCCTATGCCCCACTTTCTTATGTCCTCCCATATGTTTAACTCAGAAGGCCCAGCCAACATGATGGAATCGTCAATTCCTCTTGACATCATGAAGACAATAATGGCGCATGTGAGTTGTACATTAGCTATCTCTCACTCTAGCCACATAGCCAGTCTCTCTCCTTTTTTTTCTCATCTGTTTCTTTGATGATACCCTTTATTTTGCTTCTTCTCCCTGGGTCCCTGCTTTTAATTCATTGAAGCCTGCTTCTATGTACCATGCACCTTTTCATTACCCTTTTGTTGATTCTCATTTTCAAACCTTAAGAGACTATGAAATAAAGAAAAAAAATACAAGTTTTTTTTTTCATTTTTTTTCTGTCTTGTTTTTTTTAAACTAAGAAGTATTTCCCCCCTTCCACTTCCCTCATCTCTTTGGAGGGCAAAAAACAGATAAATAAAACACTAATAACAAATTTGTATAGTCAAGCAAAACCAATTCCCAAATTGTTCATGTCCAAAAATGAATATCTCATTCTGTATCTTGAATCTATCACCTCTCTTTCAGGAAGGGAACAGCATGGTTCATTACTGGTTCTCTGGAATCAGGGTGGGTCATTGCATTGATTGGAGCCTTATGTTTTTAAAAGTTTTTTGTCTTTAACAATGGTGTTGCTATTGTACAAATTGTTTTCATGATTCTGTTCACTTCATACCAATCCTCCTAGGTTTCTCTAAACTTGTCCCTTTCATTATTTCTTATAGCTCAATAGTATTCCATTACATTCATAAACCATGATTGGTTCAGCCATTCCCCAACTTTTGGACAACCCATTATTTTCCAGTTCTTTACCAGTACAAAAAATGCTAATATAGATATTTTTCACATATGGGTCACTTTCTTTTTTCTTTAATCTTTCTGGAGGTATAGGCCTAATAGTGATGTCACTGGATTAAGGAATATGCACAGCTTAGTGACTTTAAGGGCATAGTTCCAAATGGCTTTCCAGAATGGTTGTACCAATTCACTGCTCAACCAAAAGAAAAAGACACTCTATATTATTGGTCTGTGTTAAGCAATAGGCTTCTACAAATCATCTGGCATGGTTTTGTCTTCTTATTATGAATGTCAAATATTGTCAACATTTCAAGCTTATTAAGGTAATTGAGATGACGATAATACAGTTTTATTTAATTCGCCTCAAGGATAAAATTGAAGTGTACAATTGAAGGGGCAACAAGGTGGTGCAGTAGATAGAGCACCAGGCCTGGAGTCAAAAAGATCTGAGTTCAAATGTGGCTTCAGAAACTTACTAGCTGTGTGACCCTGGGCACAGGGACTTTGTCCATGGCATCACATAGAGTTGGACACAACCTTAGCAACAACAACAACCCCTAAGTGTTAGATAAAAAGGAAAGACTCTTTTAGGGAATCTGGTAATTGGGACTAATTCTCTCACAGTAGAGAATAGAAAGGGAAAGTAGATGGAACAGGTCATTTGTGGGGACTTTGGTTCCCCTCAAATGATTCATGAATTGAAAAGCTTGAGAAGGCCTGTCTTAAAGCATAATGCTTGACTCTGTAGTGACCTTTCACATAAAAAACCCCTGAAATAAAGAAAAAAAACAACTCTTGTCTGAACTACAGCAATCCATCCCCCACCAAATTGTATTGTGATATTTTTAGTTTAACCATAGACTTTGTGGTGATGGTTTCCCAAAGTTATTTCTAACTTTAACTGTTAGTATTTATGGTTAGTACAATCAGACCTACTCTTTCCTCACTGATTTTCCTTCGGATATCATTATAGGATTACCAGTGAATTCTTCTATAAAAGATGACACTTACATAAAGGGAAGAAGAAAGGGAAAACATGAATCACGTCATCCTCCCATTCTAAATAGTTTCCTATGGGAGATTTTCATTTTCATAAAATGACAGAGCTGGAAGGAACCTTAGATCATTTAGTCCTATCTCTTCATTTTACAGATGAGGAAATGAGGCCCAGAGATGTGTTACCAGGACTTCTAGTATGTTTGTGTGTGTGTCTTTATGTGTTCAGTATGTAGGGGGCAGTGAGTGCAGGATGGGTGTGATTTTCATCTCCGTCTTATAAACCGATTCGATAAAACTTCTGGATTGGCAGTTGTAACTAGGATGTGCTCTGAATTGTAGTATTTCATAACAGGACTCCAGATATCACTTTATCTAATCTCTTTATGCTATAGATGAGGAAAATGAGGCACAGAAAACTTAAGTGACTTGCTTAAGGTCATACATGACTCATTAGGAGTATAGTCAGGAATGGAACCCAGAACTTCTAGAGCTTCCAAGTAGGGTATTACTTCCTTGACATTAAGTGCTTATAAGCTTCCTTTCATCCAGATGGGATCAAGCACTTCAGACCAAAATACTGTCAAAATATTATTTCTTAGTATTTCAGGAAAGAAATTCCTTTCCATCATAGCATTATGCTTTCTTATAGGCTGAACCCAAATAACACACACACCTACATAAATCTCTTTGGCTGGCAGTGATTACACATATATTTATATATATACATATATATCTATGTATATATATACACACATAGATATATACATAGATATATACATAGATATATATGTATATACATAGATTGATAGATACATGTGACCAATTAATCAATTTATTAAGTACCTACTATGAGCCAGGAAAGACCTCTTGAGACTCCTAGGGTGCCAAGGATCAAGCTCTTTTGAGGCCATAAGATAGAGAGAGAGAGAGAGAGAGACAGAGAGAGACAGAGAGAGAGAGAGAGAGAGAGAAAGAGAGAGACAGAGAGAGACAGAGAGAGACACAGAGAGAGACAGAGACAGAGAGACAAAGAGAGAGAGACAGAAACACAGAGACACAGTCAGAGAAAGAGAGAGACACAGAGACAGAGACAGAAAGACAAAGAGAGAGAAAACTTGAGATTGTGAGAGATTATGACAGAGACAGAGAAAGAAAGAGACAGAGAACATTAAAAAAACATACTTTGCTCAGTCTATTTAGGAAAGGAAGAGTGAACATTAGGTGTTAGCCTTGTTCAGGGCATTGCCTAGGAGGAAAACCAAAGGACCTGCTGGAATTTGTCCTTTATTCTTCACGCTATTTTCAGTATGTCCAGATGCTCTGTCTAGGAGACTGACAATTACCTTCCCCTTTGTCCTGGCACTTCCAGAAGATAGACACTCTGGATATAAAGTCAACCACAACTGCTCTTGAGTTCCTCTTGGTCACTGGAAATTGGAAAAGTGCCCAGGACATTCTGAGCTTTATACTCTTTCTGACTGGTGCATTTTTCTGGTCACTCAAGTTCACAACCTATGTATTATTCTTGACTCTTAACTTTTACTTACCCCCATTTCCAATCTGTTCCTAAGTCTTATCAATTTTACTTCCTCAACATCTATGGTGTCTGTTCCCTTCTCTCAATTTGCATCTTAATCACTTTATTTCAGTCTTTCATTCCTTCCAGCCTCCAAACTGTTCTTCTGCCTCTCTTTTCCCACTGTCCCATCCAAATTCATATTACTAAAATGCAGGCCCAACTGTCTTACTCCTCTGCACAAGAAGTTTCATTACCTTCAGGTAAAAATAAAAATGCCTCCATTTGGTATTTTAAACCCCTCACTATCTGGATCCAGTCTAGCTTTCCAGATTTGGTACATGTTATTCCCCTTCACTTACTCTATGCTCTAGACAATCTGGTTTATTTGCTGTACTCAATACACAACCTTCTATCTCCTACTTCTCTGCCTTTCCGTAGGCTGCCCTTCCCGCCCAATATAATCTTCTTTCT
This sequence comes from Trichosurus vulpecula, assembly GCF_011100635.1. Classification (NCBI taxonomy): domain Eukaryota; kingdom Metazoa; phylum Chordata; class Mammalia; order Diprotodontia; family Phalangeridae; genus Trichosurus; species Trichosurus vulpecula. The sequence continues at coordinate 192,381,052 of NC_050579.1, forward strand.
TCTAATCTCTGTCCCTTGGAACTTCTGACGTCCCTTTCAAGGTCAGCTCAAATATTACTTCTTTTAAGAGGCCTTCCTGATTTCCCTAGCTCAGCAGTTTTCATGCTTTTTGGTTTCAGTACTCCATTACACTCTTTAAATTGACTGAAAAGGCCAAAGAATTTTTGTTTATGTGAATTATATATGGCTAAATTTATCATGTGCAAAATTAAAACATAAATTTTTAAATATTTATTTAGTCATTTTAAAATAATCATATTGACATAAATAGTATATTTTAATGAAACTAATATATATTTTCCAAAACAAAACAAAAAATAGTGAGATGAGTAGAATTGTTTTATATATTTTTGCAAATCTCTTTAATTTCTAGTTTAATAGAAGACAGCTGGATTCTCATACCTGCTTCTATATTCAATCTATTGTGATGTTGTCTTCATTGACGTATATGAACAAAATCTGGCCTCACACAGATGTGGAGTTGGAATAGAGAAGAATATTTCGATGTGCAAATAACATCCTAATATTATAAAAATAGTTTTTACCTTAAGGACCCCTGAAAGAGTCTTGGGATCTGCAGAACTGCTGCCTTAGCTGTTAATTCTCTTTTGTAAGGAGCTTACATTCTATTGGACCAACAAAGAAAAAAAGGGAACATCTGGGAAAGCACTAAAAATACCTTCAAGTCTTACTTGAGCTTTATTTGCAGGCAAAAAAACAAGGAAGTCTTCCCTATGACGATGTGAGCTCCTTGAGAGTAGAGACCATGGTTTTGCCTTTCTTTTCTTCCCCCAGAGAATAGCACAACATGGCTCAGTGGATAGACTCAAGTGGATAGACTCAGCTTGGAGTCAGGAAGACCTGAGTTAAAATCTGGTCTCAGACGCTTACAATGTGACCCTGGGCAAGTCACTGAACTTCGGTTTGCCTAAGTTTCTTCATCTGTAAAATGGGGATAATAATAACACCTACCTCCCAGGGTTGTTGCAAGGACCAAATGAGATAATAATCGTAAAGCACTTCGTATAGCCCTTGTTAGCTAGTAAATGCTATATAAATGTTAGGTATAATTATTATTAGTAGGAGTAAGTGCTTAATAAATGCTGGTTGACAAGTCCCCTGGCCAAAGCAAAAGCCTGACTAATTTAGTGTGCATATTCATCACCTCTTTCTTCTTCTAAGCCTCGTTGCATTCATCACTATTTATATTTTTAGAAGAGTGATCTTGGATATTGGTTGATTCTCTTGACAGTTCTTTGGATTAGTAGGTGTATAGAATCTATAGTACGGTTTCCAATTAATAGTTGTTGACATTGAAAGGGGAAAGTGAAGTGTTTGACTCAAAGTTCGATAACAGAGGACTAGAACCAAGAGTCTGTAGAAGAACAATTGAATAAGAAATTTTTCCAATCATGTTGCTTCTCTCTAAGAGGGGAAATTTCAAGTGAAGGTAATATTTACTTCATTGATATCTACAGGGAATGGACCTTTAATTTCATTGGAATGTGAAGTTCCTGGCGAGATAATCAATGAAACGTAATTTATAGTCTTAGAGAGATGTCCAGAGCCCTGAGGGTTTCAGTGACTTACCCAGGAGCACCCAGCCATTATGTGTCAGAGGCAGCACTTGAACTCAGCTCTTTCTGACTCCAAGGCTTGCTCTTTCTCCATTATGCCAATGCTATTGGCCATTCTGAAATAATCTAACACTAGTGAGAAGCTGGTAGGCAATTACCCATCCTTGAAGCCTGAAGCCTTCATATGATATCCATTTTTCTTTCCTTGAGTGATTTGATTAATTCCTGAAGAGGCCTTGGCTCTCAACCCATCAAAGTGAAGTCTTCTGGTTCTCAGAATATACACGGGAGGGAAAATGGCAATGATTTCATTTCATTTAAATGTCCCAGCTTGAGATTTCTAGGCTGGAGGAATCTATTCTGTTTGTCTCAGTGACTTGGCTATCAATGGCCACATTCCTCTCAAATAAGGTGTTGGCTTTGTATTAAACTCAGCTTTAGATATTATACCACAAGCTCATGCCATTTTGATGGGATGACAGAGAAGTTTATGCTAAAGAAGTCTCTTGGCTTGGTGCTTTCCCAACCACAGGCTGTTCACTGTTCTTAGACTGCCTGTCTTCTTCAACTCTGTATTTCTGTGTCTTAGCTTCTTTCAATGAGGCTCAGCTCAGGTGACACCTCCTCTCAGAAACCAAGCAGTTAGCAGGTTCTCCCTCTTCATTTACTTTGAATTTACTTACTTCTCTGTGTACATATTGTATCCCTAGGAGAAGGTAAGTTCCTTGAGGGTAGCTACACTGTTTTATGTTTTTCTTCTTATCCCCAGGTCCCAGCACACCTGACAAGTAATAGGCAGTTAATAAATGATAATTGAATTGAGAAATTAGGTAGAAGAACAATGAAGCCCATCATAAAAAGATCAGAGAGGAGAGTGGCAAATCTTAGAAAGAAGAGCTAAAAGTTTGAGAAATAAAAATAATAGTAAAGGATTGTATTTATGCAGTTCTCTAAAGTTCACAAAGCATTTAGCAAATAGTGTTTCATTTGATGGTTGCAATAACTCTGTAATGTAGGTGCTATTATCACCCCCATTTTATAGGTGAAGAAACTGAAGATTAAATAACTGGACCAGGATCATACAGGTAATGACAGTATGAGGTAGGATTTGAACTTGTTTTCTCACCTCCACGTCTAGCATTCTATCTACGAGGTCACCTGGCCTAGCTGGCCCCCAGAATGACTTCCTATTGGATAAGATTCTTCCTTGACCCAGATGGTATGTTGTATTTGTTGATCAGACTAAAAAGTTAAGAGTTTCAGAGGGAGAAGTGGCCTTAGGGCTTAGTTGGTAGATAAAGAAACTGAAACCCAAAGTGTAATGACTTGTTGCAATGATAAATACCAGCTGACCTGGGATAGCACATCCAAGTTGCCTCGTGTTTATTTTTATGTTGCCTGACTTCTGACAAAGAGAAGGAAGAAAGGGCATTTAGTTATTGTTTAATTCATATTGATTTTATAGGAAAATGCTAGTAGTTTTTGTAAAAATATATAAATCACACTGATTTATTCCCTTCAAGAATACCTTTGATGACCAATTAATCAAGCAACAAGCATTTATTAAGCACCTACTATGTTCCATCCCCTGTACTAGGCAATGGAGATATAAATACAATTAATAAGATGGTCCCTATTTGCAAGAAGCTGTATTGGTGATCAAGATGGGCTCTTGGCACTTATTCAACCTAGTGCCCTTGAAGAGTTTGGCCTTTGTTCCCTTGATTAAATTAGGATGACCTCTTTGCCTCAAGGGAAAACCTAGTTTACATGGGTTTGAGTGACATATTTGTGACATCAGAGGCTTTTAGACCACATGGGTTTAAGTTGCATTTTTGTGAGGATTTTAGGTCACGTGGGTGACCCTGAACAACATATATAAAACCAGAGGTTGGCTTTCTTTTTTCAGAGCTCTGAGCCACAGCTGTAGTGGTACATGACTCTAGGCAAGCCGTTGTTATGAGCTCCCTGGCTTTGAAGAAAACCCCAATGTTTGGACTTTGTTAAACTCTGGTAACTATGCACTGAGATTTGAATCAGATAAGATCTGTCTGTTGATGTTTGTAATTTGTTTGTATTTTGCTCTGAAGTTCAGGGTGCTGGCTTTTTCCCCTGAACTAAGTGAATGATATTTGTATGCTGGATTAAAGTAAGATTGTTAACCCCTTAACGTAGCTTTCCTTAGTAAAGCAGATCAAAAGAACTTGGGCTTACAGCATTCTGTGTGCTGGTTGTTGTTGGTTTTACATAGCTACAGTAGCTGCTAGCTGAATTGTTGCAACAGAAGCTTACATTATAATGGAGGAGGACTGGCTAAAATTTAGCATTTGAATATCTTTCTTCACCATGGAAACATCCAGATGTGAAAATTCCTTTCTCTGAGATTCAGGCTATAATATAGAGTCTTAGACCTAGAGACTTAAAAAAGTTTAAGTGATTATTTGCCTTGGTTACCCAACTAGCAACATTAACTTATAGGGTAAGAGAGTTGCCCTAGATCTCTGAGAGGATGTGACTTGTATTTGTATCCCCAGCACTTAGCACAGTACTTGACACCTGTTAAGAGGTTAACTAACGGTTTTTTTTCATTCATTCATTCAAGTGAGGAATGACCCCTGCACTTTGGGGACTCTCTAAGTAATGGAAAGACATGCATAACTGTCCCAAAGGATAGACAGACGCGGATCTCCATAATCATAAGCTCACAGAAACTTTTGAGTACTTGAGGATTAGATAATGATCAATTTTTGACTGATTTTGGTGTCATTACCTTAAAAACATTGATAAATGGATTTGTGCTCTCATCAACTTGTGTGTTCCCTCCAATAATACAGATTGCAAGGATATCAACATAACACTGAAGCTATTCATTGTATCATCCCATGTCTTCTTCATGTGACCAGCCAAACTTCTTTTCTGATTATACATTTCTCTTATTACATCTTTTACTCCTGTTCTCTGAAGTTCTTCCTTAGCTAGATGTGCCTTCTCATTGCCCTTTGATAACTATTGTTAGTTCTTTAGAGTCTGTGGTGATCCATATCTCACAGTTATATGGCAGCACCATTATATTGATATTTTTTAAAAAGACCTTTTTTCTGGGAGAAGCTTGGGGTTAATATTTTCGGGGGGGGGAATTTCTTGAAGCCAATTCAGCCTACTTTTTTGTTCATTTCTGGACCCAATTCATTGTATATTTATACTGTTTGTCCCACATGTGCATGCTGATCGACAAGCTCTTGTAGCTTTTTTATCCAGTTGCATGTAGACATTTAGTCAGTAGACATCTTTCATCCAGTTGGTGTTTCCTGTGTGAATAGTCAGACCAAACTCCTTTGATTGGTTCTGCGTCTTTTCTAGGAGATTCTGAAATGTCCTAGGGCTTGATGTAGCAGCTGCAACATCATCCTTAAAGAAGAACATCTGCAGGAACTTACCATCCATTGAGAATCCCTCCTCAGTTTGAACTCTGTATTGCATTGAAAGGAGAAAAGAATATGAGATCTCACTGTATTTATTTTTGGCTGAATATGAAAAAGCATTCATTCCATAGAGCTCTTTTCCAACAAAATGTCTCCTATTCATACATCAAAATGATTTAAAGTTTCTTGAGGTATGTTAACAAAAATAATCCTGCTTAATGATCCTCTGATTATCATCAGGAAAGGAATCAAATAAAGAGATGAATGCTTACCAAAGGTGTCCACCACCGAGATGGAGGAGATCTAGTTAGAGTCCAAAATATTATAAAACTTAAAATGTTGAGAAAAAGACTTTATATAATCAGATTGGTTCTCTCTAACTCTGGTTCTCATTTACCTTGGACCTCTTTGTTCCCTTCCTCCATTCTTGTGCCAACCTCCCCTCTCCCCACCCCTGCTGTCTTTTCTAGTGGGAAAATCATCTCCTCAGCTAAGCAATTTCCCTTTTATCCTTTATGACTCACCTTAAAGCTTCACCTTGTCAAGATGAATGGCTTAGAGCAATGATACATGCTCATTCATTCAATAAAATTGGGCTGTCCTTATATCTCATTCTTCCTTTAGCCTCTACTATGTAACTTGATAAAGAAAAAAAGAGAGTCATCTGGACCATCTCAAGAACAGGGTCTGGGATATAGTAGAAAGGGAACTGCAGTTGCAATCTGGTTTTAAAATCCCTGTTCTGCTACTAGATGCTTCTGTGACCTTGAGTAAATCACTTCACATGTTTGGATCTCAGTTTTCTTATCTTTAAAATGAAGAATTTGGATTACATCAGTAGTTTTTAACCTTTTTTTGTCACGGACTCATTTGGCAGTCTGGTGAAGCCTATGGATCTTTTTGCAGAATGTTTTTGAATATATAAAATATATAGAATTACAAAGGAAATCAATTATATTGAAATAGTTATCAAATATTTTTTTTAAAAAAAGTTCACAGATCCCTGGGTTAAGACCCCCTGGATCAAATGTTCTTAGAGACCCATCTGGCTCTAACTTCTATAGGCATATTTTTTTTCTTTTCCATATTCTACACAATTTAGCAGTATTCATTCAAACCAACAAACCAATTCACAGACTGGTTGTCACACAAGAAGCCATTATCTCTTTTTCTTTTTCCTTTTAAATGTTTATCTCTTTTGTTCACATCACCCTCATTTCTGAATATATCCCTCTCTTTTCCCCTACCCAAGTAGCCATCTTTTATAAGAAAGATCAAAAAAGAAAGAAAAAAAGAACATTTCAACAAAATTAACCAACATAGCCACCATGTCTGACAGTATGTAAAGTGTTCCACACCCACCTTCCCCCACCTCTACAAGGATAGAGGGAAGCACAGTTTCTCATCCCTTTTCAGGGTCAACCTTGATTATTATCAAGGGTCTTATCTCCTAAGGTAGGATCAGAGCTCTCTGTTTCTAACTCTTCCCTGTATCAATTGTTTTTCTGCTTTAGGTCAAAACCCTCATCATTGTATAGATAGAAGTCAAGGACACAATCTCTCTAAAAAGTATGACCTATACTTGCTAGATTTCCTTTTATTTTATTTTATTTTATTTATTTTTCATCTTGCTATTGAATAACTATAGCTCTTTCTGTACAGAGAAACAAGTTGTCTGTGAAAGGAACGCTATTACAACATCGAGATGGATAATGAGATAAGGAAACTAGTCCGTTGGAAGTCATTTGCTTTATGGTTATGCCTCTTCAGGAAGGGAAATTGCTGTGGTTTTTTTGTTTTTGTTTTCGTTTCCCAGGGACATTGAACTGTTGTGAAATTGAGTTCTATCAATAAGGGGAAATGAAGCATACCTTTAGGAGAAGATATGAAAATGCAAAATACTGAAGTTGGGTTGCAAGCCAACTTTAAAAAATTTTTTTTTAAACATTTAGATGAAATGTCAAAGAAGCACCTGTGGTAAAAGCACTGGCACTATTATTTCTAACTTCTGATTTTAAAAGATGAGTTGCAGATCAGGAGCAATTCACAAAGAAAGGTCAGAGACTCACAGAACGACATTTCATACAATGTTTTCCTTTAGAAGGAAGTACTTGTTATTTGATCATTCCATAGGAGAAACAGTCTAATAACTAAAGCTTTGACAAGGACAGTATTCCATAACTTCTCTAATAAATAACAGAATAGTAAATAGAGTAAATAGAGGTGATTCTTTTTAATTAAAAATCTAATCTAAAAGAATTACATGCAACCTAGAATTAAGTTTCTTTCAGATTTCCAGTGTTCTCCAACTTTTTTCCCCTCTATCTCCCACTCTTAAATCTTGCTCTCTGGATATCTGATATCTTTTTTAAAAATATCAGTGATTTGTACTTTACTGTGAATTAAATCCATTTTAATTCAAGTAATTTTTTGCACCTTTCTATATGCCAGATTCTACTCTTGGGATGGCAGGAGATATAAAGATTTTGTGAATGCACACAATTATAATTTAAGGTAGAATTGGGGCCAGACCAGAGAAAAACATGTGAATGCTAGCTTAAGTAGCTGAAATTTTGTCCAGGAGGTAGTATGGGGCCACCGAGGATTCTTGAGCAGAAAACTGACATTATTATAAATCTTCCCAAAATTGTATTTTAGAAAAATAATTAAAGCTACTGCAAATATTGTACCTGGTTCCTGCAATACTTTTCAAGTGTTTTGCAATATGCTGTTGAACTCAAAGGAAAATATTTCAAAGATAATCGTAGATTCTCTGCAATTGATCCTTAATGTTAGAAATTAAACAAGATGTCAGTGTGTACCACAGAACAGTAGAACTTCTCATAACTTAACATTTGAAAAGGTCACAGATTAATAAAAATTTAGAAGAGTCATTTTTGTAAATTTCATCTTTCTTAAAGAGCATCTTTAAAAAATAAAATCAAAAAAGATCTGTCAAGTTGTATGACGTAAATAGAAACAAGGCCATCCATTGTTAGAATCTGGAGTGGAGGAACTCTGATCAGGTCAGCACCAATTCAAACTTCTGTTCACTAGTCTAGATTTAATTTTAGGAGGGTGGTAGTTGAAAAGACTTCTTTAATCTCTATCTTTCTCTACCTAAGCTAGGGTGGGAAATGATTTTTCTTTAAATATCTGACAGAGGAAGTCTGTTTGTAGTGATTTTGATTCAGAGCTCTTAGTTTCTTTCATACATAAAGCTCCTTTACCAATTCAGATTGGTAACTTCTACCGTTTTAACAGTCTTAGAGAATGGTCAGTGTGTATTGATTGCTTAAGTGACTTGCTAAAAGTCACATGGCCACTGTGTATAAGGTACAGGGTATGAATCCAGGTTTTCCTAACTCTGGGGCTGGCCCCCTGGGATTCATTACACCAAGCTGCCTCTCATTGGTAGTAATAGCTATGATTATAACCTCCCAGAAGGTGAGGATTGTGCTTGCATAATACTTTGCATAATACTTATAACACTATCATTTTGAATGGGTATCTAAAAGTTGCTTTTGACAGTTAAATTGGATTCAATAAGCCCCTACTGTGTGCCTAACATTGTGCTATATCAGGGGTTCTTAACTTTTCTCTTTTTTTTTATTTTATTTTTGACAGGGCCATTGGGGTTAAGTGACTTGCTCAAGGTCAGACAGCTAGTACATGTGTCAAGTGTCTGAGGCCGGATTTGAACTCAAGTCCTCCTGACTCCAGTGCTGGTGCTGTACTCACTGAACCATCTAACTGCCTCCAGGGGTTCTTAATTTTTTTTTTTTGTGTCACAGATCCCATTAACAGTTTGGTGAAGTCTATGGACATTTCCTCAGAATGATGTTTTTAAATGAATAAGATAAAACATATATGATTAGAAAAGAAATAAATTTTGTTAAAATGCAGTTTTAAAAATATAAGAAAACAATCACAGAGCCCAGTATGGGAGACTTAAAAGAAGACTATGATATTGTCCTATTAAGGAACTTACAGTCCTTATTGGAGAGAGGACATTTACCCACATGAAACAACTGGAGACCAAAACAAGAAAGTATATTCCAGTGACAGAACATATGCTTCCATTCCTTTCTACATATAGTAAGTGCTAAGGAGATTACCAGACTGGAGAAATAATTGTGGACTTGGAGTAGTCAGGGAGGAATCATGGAAGAGGAAGGACATGAGCTGAGTTTGAGGGATGGATAGCGCTCCAGGTGAAGAGAGAGGGCAGTGAACAGATGAAATAAGTCTTCCTAGCTGGAATAGAGGGTTTGTATAGGGAACAGTGGAAAATCAAGTTGGATAGGTAAGGTAAGTTAGATTGGAAAGGTGTTTGGATATCTGATTGAGAAAACTGGACTTGATGAGAGGGGCACTAGAATCATTATATTTTACTGATGACATCCTTGACCGTTTCCCTTCCTTTTCCTGGTACTTATATAATGAAGAGAGATGTTAACATCTGCTTGAATGTACTCAGAGTTCTTCCCTTCTCATTCAGGGCATATTCTGATTGAGAAAGGAAGATTATAGTATATTTCTTTGAGACTTTTCACTTGTTTTTCATTAAACCTACTGCTCAAGTTCCCTTAAGTCAATTCTGATTTCTTTCTAATTATGGGTCAGTCCAAGGCTGATTTTTATAACTGCTCATTTACCCTCCTACAGCCTTCATGTTCTAGGCACCATGCTATATAAATCCTTACTTCTTAGTCTTACTGATAGGATGAGCTTTTCCCCTCTTTTTTAGGCATGTCACAGTTGACTGAGCCATGTTAAGATTTTCCCTTAGGCTTGTCCCATTTCTGGAGTCACATATGATGGCTGAGTCTACTTAGACATTTCTTATTAACTTCTTTTGCTCTGGCTCATTACCTTCCCAACAGTTGATTATAATGTTCAGTGATATAGCTAGAAATTTTGGGTCCTTACACAAAAAAATGTTGAAAGCCACCTCTTCTCTACTTCCCTATAACTACAAAATGGATATGTCAGCCCTTTGAGTAGTTTTTATGCCTATGCAGAGAGACAAAGCAGGCAGGTGATTAGAGATGGAGTTAGTAGTTACTAGGTCTCTAGCGTTCTTACCAGGGCCTTTTGTATTTTCTCGAAGTAGACTGTCCTCTTCGTATGTTGAGTCTTCAGCAAATAGGTACTTCTTTTAAACTTGAAGTCCTTAGCTAAGCAAGTATAGGAATGGTCTTACAATATTGATATCTGACAATAATAAAAAAATTACTTCATTAAAAAAGTAAAGTCTGAGAATGAGGCCTCATTTCTTCCTTGCTCATCTAACTTGTTTATGATATGGCCTTTGATATCTAAGTCCACATATTCATTCATAGCTAATTTTGGTATATGATATGAGGTGTTGATCTAAAACTAATCTGTGTCAGTCTGCTGTCCAGTTTTCTCAACAATTTTTGTTAAATAGTAAGTCCTTACCCAAGGATCAGACTCTTTGAAAATTATAACGGACCAAATTGGGGGAGTAGAAGGTAGCAATGATACTGTCAAAAAAAAGAGAGAAGAGATAAATAAAGGTCACTGAAATACATATAAATATATGCACATATTTTATATAAACACACACATACATATGTGTAGATGCACAGAAAAAAGCAAAAAGAGTTTAGAAGGAAACACAGACAAGTAAGGCAACTTTGAAAGTAATATATTGAATTTATTATATACTTAAGAAAACAAGCCTTATGTAATAGATTCATGTGTAATCCTCATTATCTGCTCTAGTTTGTATATGGAAATATTAATTTTCTTTGGCATTTGTCAAATTCAGAAAGAAAACAAATTAAAAATAAGAAATTCTTATTGTCAGAACTCTAAATTTCTCTCAGACATATGCTTGTGTGTATGGTCGCAAAATTTATACCAAGCCATACATTAGTGTTAATGTGTGAGAGAAGCCAAATACCAACTCAATTAACAACCTTAATAGTGACCATCAATATAACATCACGGAGGCTCATCTTTTTGGAAAACATTGGCTACGTACACACAGAAGGAGTCTCATCCCTTTTCAAATGCATCTGGGTAAATATTTGTGTTCATTTTGACGCAGGTATTCACCAGAGAAATTAATCTTCCTGGTTCATTTTGGTGCAGGTAGACAATGTGTCCTCTACTTAATTTCTTTTATTCTTCTTGATAAAAAAAAAACACTATCATGTTGGTGAGTGCACAACCATGTTCTTTTCGCATTCCCTAGTCAAAGGTCTGCTTTTGCTGAGTACAAGTTACACTATCTCTCACTACTTTTTATAAAAAAGATTTTACAGCAGAATATCCTACTTCTCATATTTTAATGACTTGGTCTACAAAATAATTTAGAGTATGTTGCCTAAACTACTTAATTGAAGTAACAAAAAAAGGTGCCTAAATTAAGATGGATAGCAAATATGACATTAGTATATAGTTTTAATCAATTGCTCTAAGATTCTTTTCAGCAGCCCTGTGACTGTCCTAGCCAAAACACTCCTCTTTGGCCACCAGTCCCCTATGTGTGTTCCCTTCCCCATCTCACCTTATTAGACTATAATCTCCTGGAGTACAGGGACTATCCCACTTTTTGCATTTGGATTCCCAGTCCTTTGCATAAGTGCCTGGCACATAGTAAGTACTTGGGATTTTGTTTTGCTTTTTTTTCTGCTTAAAATTCTATCTATTGAAATCATTTCTGGGATATCAAAAGTCTAGGACACCACATTGCACACAGTAGAAATATTTGTTATATAATCTGTTATAATTATAATTTGTTATATAAATATAATCTGGACAAGAAAAATAACTCATCCCTCTAGAGTGCTTTAAAGTTTGCAAAGTTGCTTCTTCACAAGAATCCTGTGAGGTCAATTGTACAATTCTTATTGTCCATGTTTTATAGATGAGGAAATAAGTGATTCACTGACGTTAAGGCACTTGTCCAAGTTCCCACAGATAGTATCCGCTCAAGACCAGGTCATAGAATCATACATATAGAATTTGAAGACACCTTAAAGGTTGCATTGTCCGACCTTCTCATTAAGGAAACTGAGGGTAAGCCGTGAAGTGACTTCCCTAAGGCCACACAAGCAACGAATGTCAGAGTTGAGATTTGAACCAAGATTCTGTGACTACGAATCTGCTATCCTTTCCACTATACCATGATGACTCCATGATTAGGAAAAAGGGGAAGGGAATAAATATTTATTAAGCACTATGTGCCAGGCTCTATGCTAATCACTTTATAATCATTACCTCATTTTAATCCTCACAACAACTCTCAGAAGTAGGTGCCATTACGATCTCCTGACTTATCCAGGGTCATACAGCTGAAACTAGATTTGAACTCAGGTTTTTCCTGACTCTAGACCCAGAACCCTAGCCACCGGACCACCTACCTGCCTCTGGCAGGGTAGAGAAAGGTAAATCTTAATTACCCCTTAGAAGCAAATCCCAGCTGGTCATGAAGGAATCAGCTGCATTCACTTTAGGAAAGATCTCTACTTCCCACCCCGCTTTCTCTAGTATGCCTTTATCCCTGACAACTTTTCTTCTCAAGAGACAACTTTTATTCTCAATCATAGAATCATGTGATTGTAGATTTAGATTTGCAAAAGACTTTACAGTCCATCTAGTCCAATATCTTCTGAATAGGTTAATATAATACTATATAACATTATCTGTCAGAAATGAAACTATTGCTACCTTCTAGTTTGACTTTTGTCTCTTTTTGTAAAAAGGTGTTTTTTTACTCTTTATAAAAAAAACCTTCCTCATTTGTAAAATTGGGATGTAGTTTAGTCATGTCTAACTCTTCATGACCCCATTTGGGGTTTTCTTGGCATAGATATTGGAGCAGTTTGCCATTTCCTTCTTTACCTCATTTTTTCAGAGGAGGAAACTGGGTTAAGTGACTTGCCCAGCATCACCCAGCTATGAAGTGTCTGAGGCCGGATTTGAACTCAGGACGATGAGTCTTCCTGACTCCAGGCCTGGCATTCTATCTACTGTGCCCCCTAGCTGCCCAAAATGGAGATAATAAGACTCATATGGTTTACCTTACAGCATCGTCTTGAGGAAAGTGTTTTCTAAACTTTGAAGAAAGATATAAAAGTGATTTACTAAATTTGGTGTATTTGCAAACAGTCCTCAGCTTACAAGTCATGAATCCCTTTCCATTTTTTCCCTCAGTCTTTTGATACACAGGATACTCACTAACTAAAGGCCATTCGATTTCAGAGAAGAGACAAGGCAAGACATTTTGACTGGATTTTGATACAAATGAAGAGTTATGAGAAATGACACCCCTAGGCAGAGAGTAATCTCATTACTATCCAGTGAGGGCATCTAAAGTTTAAGGATGTTGGCCTGCGGGACTTGTTTTGGCTGGTGCCAGAGGCCTGGAACCCAGTGGGACAGTCATCCTTTTTTTTTTTTTTTTGTCTCTGAAGTTTCCTATCAGAGACATTAGAGCTTAATCTTCTCTCCCTCAGATAAGTACATGTCATTGAGGGCTCCAAATATTGGCCTGATGCTATCAGTGGGGCATAAAAACTGACAGACGTTTCAGCTTCAATTACTGCCGTGCCCTAATCATCGAGTTATATAAAACTAAACCCTTGTCATGTGTCCTCAGGGTATATAAGTGCTGTATTGTGATGGGAATTTCGAGGTCTTCAATGAAAGCCTTGTTATGTCATGGGGTGAATGAGTGATTCCCATCTGTTGACTTTACTGATAATAGGGCCCTGGTAATCATTTGTTTGACATGGCCTAATATTCACTGAGTATATCATTCTGTTGTTTTTATTTTTTTTTCCCTCAGTTATAAAAATGAGGAAGTTAAATGAGGTGTTAGTGACAGGGTCAGTGTCAGAGCTATAAGACCAAATGAGAAAGCAGGTGATGTCCCCTAAACCTGTGTTCTATCATGGAGCTCATTTAGTGTTTTCCAGGCCCTTGGTTCCCCAATGGGAAGCTCCAGTGCCACTTTCTTCAGGAGACCTTTCCTGATCACTGTTATCCATCAATGTTATCCCTTCCTCCCCCTTCCAAATGACCATGTATCTGTTTGTACACACCATTATAGGTACAGATTTATCTCCCCTCATAGAGTATTTAACAAGTTGAATATTCCAACAAAGCAGTATGAATGGACTGGAAGAGACAGATATAGGAGTTAGTCAAAAGGCATTCATTAAGTGCTTACTATATGCCAGGTATGAAGGAAGCCAGGGAGGCCAGGAAGTAGAGATGAAGAGAGAGAGTATTTTAGGCATAGAGATTTTAGAGTTGGAGTCTTGTGTGAGAAACAGCAAAGAGGACAGTGGATACTCTGGGTAGCAGAGTATGTCAAGGGGAGTGGGGACAGAAAGGCGTGAGAAGACTGGAAATGTTGTGGGGAGCTAAGTTTGATCCCAGAGGTGATAGGTTATTGAAAAGAGAGGGGGGAGTGTGATATAGCTAGATCTATGCTTTAGAAAGATTAATTTGACTGAGTTGAGAATGGACTGAGATTTTGAGGTAGCAGAATTCACAGGAAAGTAAATGGATTGGAGGTGGAATGTCCTGAGGGGGACAGAAGAGTAAAAAACAGTCCATTTAGATCCTGAGTACCCAGGAAGATAGAGCAGCTAGGTGGTTCAGTGTATAGAGCACCAGGTCTGGAATCAGGAAGACCTGAGCTCAAATCCAGCCTCAGACACTTACTAGCTGTGTGACCCTGGGCAAGTCACTTAACACTGTTTGCCTGTTTCCTTATCTATAAAATTAGCTGAAGAAGGAAATGGCAACTTTGCCAAAAAAAAATCAACAACCCCAAACGGGGTCACGAAGAGTTGGACACAACTGAAATGACTGAATAATGACAACTTCCTGACTTCAGGCCCAGTTGTTGAGTCACTGTAAGGATGATGGGGAATAAGATCTTCTTGGCCCATCAATAGGCCTCATGTGGAGCCCACTGAGGGAAACTTGCTTGCTTGCAGGAAGGCTTACACACCTTTTGCTAATTTCTAATTAGGCACTGAGCCTATTAGCTGAAAGAGTATATATTGGGAGAGGTGAGCTTTTGCTTTGGGGACTTGCTTACATGATTCCCTGGTGGAGACTCTGAGTGGCTGTATGTTCAGAGCTCCCCAATGGCTTAGAGGTAAAGGCTCTCTTGGTTCAGTGATGAATGTAAAGCATATATAGCAGTATTGCTTTGATTCAGGCAGTAGAGCCCTGACTGTTGGTCTTTATTTCTCTACTCTGTATTTTCTCTGTTCATATTCTATGTAATTAAAGAAAGTTGTTGACCTCTGAAACAGCTGTCTTTTCTAGTAAAGCAGATAAAAGAACCTGCCCTAGCAGCCATCCTGGGTATGCCAGTGTGGTTCCAGTTACAGCCACCTAGCTACCTGAAAAGACGGAAGTTCCAATCCCAACTCTGATTACAACTAGCAAAGCAATCATAGGCAAGCCACTTAAACTCTCTGGGCCTCCATTGGCCCACAAGTGTACCACATACCCAATGGGGTGCTAGGAGGAAAGCATTTTGTTAACATTGAAGTACTATATATGAAAAACCTAATTATTCTTTACCAAGAGGTTAAGATCATTAGATAGATTATCAGTGCAAATACTGACATCAACAAGGATCCCATTTGGGTTGGAGCAAATATTCATAGATAGAAGCTACGTAAAGAAGTTTGTTAAAAAAAAAAATTGCTATCTCAGCGTATAGCACTGGGATCCTGAGGTTGGCATCCAGATGGTCAGTCATCCTTTCTTTTGGTGCCATCGCCCGACATAGAATAGTGGGCTGAAAATATCCATGGATGCGATAATGCGGCCTAACCAAAATGCTTTCATATGAGGAACTAAAACTTTGGGCATTTTCCAGAATTAAGAGGTATGAGTGGGATGGGGTGTAGTTTTAATGCATCATGATACCCAGAATATTTACCAGCTTCAGGGTAGCTATATTTCTAACTGGGTATCTTAGAAGAAGCAGCTGAATTTTATTTCCAAAAAGTGGCCTTAAGACACAGTCTGAAGAGGACATAAAGGTTAGAGGTTACCCATTCCTTAGAGAGGCATAGCTGGTGAAATGGAAAGAGGGTTTTAAAATCTGTTATTTTTGTTATGATTTAAATACTATCGCTTGGGCTATTTCTAACACTTCTGATGCCAACCACAGATTTTGTGCCAGGAACATTTGACTCTGGGATGCCAGGAGTCTGGCTTGAGAATAATTCTCTTCCTTCACCACGTACCTACTCTCCATATTATTCTTTTCCAGATGAATGAGTTCAACATGGATATTTAATTTCAGCCCAGGGAGCGAATTCTAGAGAATTCTTTCCTCACAGCACCCCTGTAAATTATATAGTACAATTTTATTATTCCCATTTTATGGATGGGGAAATTAAGTTTCAAAGAGGTTAAATGAATTGCCTCGATCACACTGCGATACTAATCAGAGCTGGGATTGGGACAATTCTCTCTCTCCCTCTCTCTCTCTCTCTCTCTCCCTCTCCCTCTCTCTCCTCTCTCTCTCTCTCTCTCTCTCTCTCTCTCTCTCTCCCTCTCTCTCCTCTCTCTCTCTCCCTCTCCCTCTCTCTCCTCTCTCTCTCCTCTCTCTCTCTCCCTCTCTCTCCTCTCTCCCCTCTCTCTCCTCTCTCTCCTCTCTCTCTCTCCCTCTCTCTCTCTCTCTCTCTCTCTCTCTCTCTCTCTCTCTCTCTCTCTCTCTCTTCCTCTCTCTCTGTCTCTCTCTCCCTCTCTCTCCTCTCTCTCTCTCCCTCTCCCTCTCTCTCTCTCCCTCTCCCTCTCTCTCCTCTCTCTCTCTCTCTCTCTCTCTCTCTCTCTCTCTCTCTCCAGATTTTAAATCTAGTTTTCATTTAACTATGCCACTATATCTCTAGCCCAGCAATTTCCCCAACATGCATGACTTCCACCTCTTATACAGGTGTCTACTGCTCAGACCTCACCTTATCTAAACATATGACTCTCCGTTCCCCTTGATTTTCCAGTCACAAAATAATAATATATTTTGGCATCAATTTGAGAAATTAGTATTTCTAGACATTGGACATATCACCAAGATATGTTTTGATCCATACAAAAGAGTATTATAATGGACTTGGCTGCTAGAGTCTATGCAGATAAAGTAAGTTAACATTAGAATTATTTGAACTGATAAAATAAAATTAATTTCAGCCCAGGGAACAAATTCTAGAAAATTCTTTCCTCACAATACCCCTGTATATGTGGTGCAAGTTTTATTATTTTCATTTTACAGATGAGGAAATTGAGTCTCAAAGAGGTTAAATGATTTCCTTATGATCACACATCCAGAACCAATCAAAGGGCTGGGATTGGATTCTCCCCTTCCCTCCCTCCCCACCATTCTCTTCCTCCTTCTTTCCTCCCCCTTTCCCCCCTTTCCTTTCCTCTCTCTTTCTCCTCTCCTTTCCCCCCAATTTTGAGTCCTGTTCTCATCTAACTATGCCACTGTATGCATACATACTTACACCCATGAGAGAGTGTGGTATAATTAATAGACAACTGACCTTGGAGTCAGGAAGACTTTGCCTCAAGTTTCCTCCCTGACAACATTGGTTATGTGACCCTGAGCACTTTCCTTCACCACTCTTCAAGACTACATTGCAGGAGAGCTGCTGATTTCTATTGGGAGGGAAAGTATCTTCACTAGGTTTTCCCTGCACTAATGACTGATTAATCAATCAATCAATAAGCATTTATTAAGTACCTACTATGTGCCAGGCACTGTGTTAAGCTAATGAAATCACAAGGTGGATCAAAATATAGGATATATACATATATGTGTGTATACACAATGATACATACAAATATACAATGAAATACATATACACATGTACGTACAATAAAAGACAATGTAGTATAATAGCTAGAGATCAGTCTTCTAAGTTCAGATATATGGGTTCACATCTTGCCTCTGATTCCTAAAGACTGACCCTAGGAAAGTCATTTAACCTCTCTGGGTCCTAGAAAACTCCTTAAGTCATTTTTAAAGTGGTCCATGGATAGATTTGGATAGGAATGCAGTTTGAATTTGGACAGAAAAAAAATATATATATGTGTATATATATATGTGTGTGTATATATATATATATGTGTGTGTGTATATATATATATGTGTGTATATATATATGTGTGTGTGTGTGTATATATGTGTGTGTATATATATATATATATATATTCACTGACCTTTGGTTTCGTTTGTAATCCTATTTTTTTTAACTCAAGCATTTAAAAGTATTATTCTGAGAAGGAATTCATCAATTTCATCAGATTGCCAAAGGTGATAATTATACCAAAAAAGTTCATGACTCCTCCTCTGAGATTATAAATTGAGCAGCAGGTACCTATCTATATTGCTAGAGGAATTTGCTTATCACCAATTCTCTTGATCAACAAAATCACAGGTACCAAAGAAATTTTCTCCAAGACCCCCAAAGTGATTTGCTCAGAAAACTTTTTTTAATTTTATTTAACTAGATTATAAACTCCAGAGGGGGCAAGGATCTTATAACATATTTCTTCATTTACTATTTTCTTTGTGACCTGTAAATAAATAGGTTGTGTTTGTATGTATGTGTATATATAGGTGTCTTAATGAGTATATATTCTTGTGCGTATATTAATAAATGTAGCAATTGTCCAGACTATAACTCACCTCTAGATTTCCTAGGAGGCACTGTCCTAGGTGGGTGGGAGAATGCCTGATTTCTGCCGTCTACCTTGGCAGAGAAAAAAAAGTCAGTTAATTAAAATAATCCTAATCCAACCCATTTACCTCAGACCAAGATTTTAAAACCAATTAGAGAGAAATTGTGGTGCTTTGTCAGATCTTAACACTTAGAGGAGGAGAAGGGCTAATTTGGCATGGAGACATTATGTATGAGTGTCTGAGTAAGAGAGGTGTTGGAGTTTATAGTCACCATAGCTGAACCATGGGTCAGGAAATGAGATAGAGAGGATGATGGTCTTTGGTTTGCGCTACTGGAGGGAGTACATTGTTGTTACTCAGTCATTTCAGTCTCTTCATGACTCTATTTGGGGTTTTCTTGACAAAGATACTGGAGTGGTTTGTCATTTCCTTCCCCAACTCATTTTACAGATGAGAAACTGAGGCAAACAGTAAAGTGACTTACCCAGGTCACACAGTTAATAAGAGTTTGAGGCCAAATTTGAACTCATGAAGATGAGTCTTCCTGACTCCAGTCCTGGTGCTCTATCCCCTACACCACTTAGAATAGAGGATTTTTTTTAGGGTGAAGCAAGGTGGGAGGTGGTGGAGGGGTAAAAGTAGGAGAATGAATTGGGACTTGGTTAGAGATGTTTTCATTATGTTGGCAGGTACTTAAAATAGTTTTATTGGTTGTAAAACACACGGGCACATTCAACGAAGACCATCCATACTACTGCAGTTCGGCCCTTTTATATTAGAAGAAAATATATAATGCCTCATAAGTATAATGATGGATTTTTCTAGAAAGGCATGTAGTGGGGAAAGAAGTCCTGTGCAGCATATTATTTCCCTTAAAGCAATTTCTCAGCAGGTGGAACCAATAAAATGCATAATAATATGCTTTCAAGCTGTTAGTTGGATCATTTCTTTACATCCCTTTGCTCACATATTAAATTTAGGGGTGAGAGGGATGCAAGGGAGGAAATGTAGTTTCTGTTTTTCCTTCAGCTAGAGAATTTTTTAATGAACGACTTCAGAAAAAGATGGTAAGAGAAAACGGAAACTGTCATACAGCGGTGGAAGAGCATCTGAAATGAGTCAAGGCCTCAAATAATCAACAAATATTTTATTAAGTACCTATTATGTACTAAGCACTGTGCTAAGTTTTGAGGCCTCAAAGACAAAAATAGGCTAGTCTCTCCTGTCAAGGAGCTTCTATATCAAGGGAGACAATGCATACATACAGAAGTATATGCCGAATACATATTTATGGAAGAAATACGAAAACCTACAAGGTAGTTAAATGTAAGGTAGTTAGAGAGGGAGGGCAGTAGCAGCTGGGGGCTGTATAGTGTAGGTCTAGAGAAAGCAGTTTGAGATGAACTTTGAAGCAAACTTGGAAAGTCTTTTTTCTCACTATGCTTACATTCTCTCAGGGGAGAGATATTTGTGTAAATAAGTATAAACTATATGTGTAAACATATGTGTGTGAACGTATGTGTGCAAATATATGTGTGTATATAAATACATATACACACATATTATATGTATATGTATATATGCATATACACACATATATACACATGTGTACATATACATATATATAAACACACACATACACACACACACACTTATATACATTCAGAAAAAGGAAAGCAATAAGGCACCCTTTGGGAGAGATGGGAAGTAACATGTGCCAGACAAGTCAATATACTACCACCACCTCCCCTCAGATGTCAGTGAAGATGTTGTTTAGTTGTCTTTCATTCGTGTCTTTCATGACCCCATTTAGGGTTTTCTTGGCAAAAATACTAGAGTGGTTTGCCATTTTCTTCTCCAGCTCATTTTACAGCTGAAGAAACTGAGGCAAACAGGTTAAGTGACTTGCCCACGTATCTGAGGCCAAATTTAACAGACTCCAGGTCTGGCACTCTATCCACTGCACCACCCAGTTGCCCGGTGGAGATAGACCAGAACTTTGAACCTGATAGTCATGGGAATATCCTCGAGTTCCAGAGCATTGGGTATCATTCCAGCCAGGGCCCTGAAACCATCAGTGAGGGGAGTAGTCGATTTGGAGAAGGGGCACACTTTTCTTGTCACTACCAATGCTAACCACTGACCACTCTAGATATTGAGCTATTTTGCCTTCCCTCCTCTCTCCTCCCTTATCTTTTACTCCCCTCCCTTCTCCTCTCCGTTTGCCTCTTTTCCTTTCCATTCAACCGAAGTTGATCACTAGATGGGAAAGTTGTCCTTTTCCACAAGCAGGTTTTCCAAGATAGCATCACTGTGGGCATCATCAAATCAGCTCTTCCCAACTTCTCAGCCTACTCCTTTTTGAAGAGGGAAGGTCATGTGCAGAAATCTCTGCCCTTTTTTCCTGCCTCGTGTGAGATGAAGAGTGTGTCTCTGCGTTCTTAGAAAGAGAATGGTGTCAACAGTACAATGATGGTAAGAATAGAAATAATAAAATTATAGTTGTCTGACCGTAAGTTTGGGTCGTACTTTCTCACCAATGCTCAGGATATCTTGGGGAGAAAGTGGGTACACAATTCTATAAAGTTGAGTGCGCTCTCTCCCTCTCTCTCTCTCTCTCTCTCTCTCTCTCTCTCTCTCTCTCTCTCTCTTTCTCTCTCCCTCCTTCTCTCTCCTTCTCTCCCTCTCCCTCTGCCCCCATCCTATTTGTCACTTCCTTTCTTTTCTTCTTCCCTCTCTTCCTTCTTTTCTCTTCTTTCTTTTCTCTTCCTTCCTCACTCCCTCCACCTATTCCTTCTGTCTGCCTCATTTGCCCCTTCCTTTTCTATTTTAATGTGTATTGGAAACCTAAATATATATAGATATACACACAGATTTAATTGTTATATTATATCCCATCTAATTAGAATAGTCATAAATTTCAGGGTAGGTTAAATGTCTAACATTCAAATGTTTTTATTTCATTCTAAGTCTTTATCTGTTTTTTTTTCTTTTAATCTAAGTTTTAAAGCAGCTATGGGGCTCTGAGAGAAGAAAGATGCAACCATTTTTTTCTGATTTATTAGACAGTTTTTTGGCATTTTAGTTGTTAATTGTCTGTGGATGAAATAATTTTTAAAATAATGAACCAAAGATTAAAGAAGAAAGTTAATGCTATGGCATTTGTTTTATAAGCTGACAGTCTATGATCTGCAATGGTTCTGTTTTCAGAGGAAATCTTGAAGGTGGAAAACTGAATTTTATTCTTAGCTGTCAGAAAATAAATAGGCATAAAAATTAACTTCTTCTTGTGATCTTTTTGGACTATCTTCAGAGGGGTTAACTAGCTGCCACAGAACTGTTTAAAATAGTCCACACCCTTCCTTATAAGTTCTATAAAGAAGATGAGGGAAACAGGGTCTCATAAAATGACTTTGTTTTGTTACACACGCTTCTCTTTTCCCATTAAGCTATATGACCAGGGCTGGTGGCTGAGCTAATACATGAGAGTTTCCAAATTGAACCAAGGGGCCCATCGTTATGATTTTAAATTATGGAATCAAAAGGGCCAGTGCAGCTGCATCACAAGATGGTTCACCCCATCACTTTCAAGATAGTGGCCAACACTCTCATAAATTGTAAGGAGATTCTCCAGTCTTATTCAGAATTCAGTTGTGAATTAAAATAGCAACAGATGACCAGAAACCTTGGTACCAAGTATACAAAGCCTTCAAAGCCACTTCAGAGTGTCATCAGATTTATAATATTACCCTTTGAGTAGAATTTGTTTTGAGAACTCTTGTGTATCTTTGATGAAAGATCTTTTCCTCTTTGATGATCCCTATCCCTATGTCAGATTCCTGATAATCTCTGGTTGCTCTTAACATTGTTTTTTTTAAATTGAATTGAATTAAGGTGTTAAAAGAAAATATGTTAGCTAGGTAAATACAGCTAATATGTTAATTGTCTTTTAACACCTTAATTCAATTAAATGTTATATATCCAGCTAATATTGTCTTTTAATTGTTGTCTTTTAATACCTTAATTATATATATACACATGTGTATATATACATATTTACAGACACATATAAAATATCTATAAACATACGTATATACACACATAATATACATATATACATATAAATATATGTGTATATATATACATACAGACACACAAATATATATGTGTGTGTGTGTGTGTGTGTGTATTATATATATATGATATGTATATAAAATCTTTCCTTGAGGAAAGGAAGTGTTTAGTTTTTTAGTTTTTATCCTTGTATCCCTGCTTGTCTTAATGAATATTCATTGATCTGAATTGACTCAAAGTGAGATCCCTCCCAGTATCGTTTCTTTGGAGGTCAATTAAAAAATCAAATGGTTGTCACAATTCAAAGACTATAGTAGTGGAATTACAAGGAAAGGAGAGCAGAAAGGGGGCTCTGTTTATCACCCACATCTTATAAGTGACTTCATATTCAATCTGTTATAAAACTGGTCTTAATTTTGAGAAGTTAACAGAATATTCACATCACCTAAAGCTAAATTGTTTATGTGAGGAGAAATGGCCCTTCTTTTACTATAGGTGAAAATGGTCTGTTATTGTTTTTGAGAAAAATATTTTCTTGTTAAAGTGAATAAAGAAATACAGAAGGTGTTTCAGAAAGGTACACAAATATGCAGGACAGTTTTGAAAGCAATGAATTGAATTTATTATATAGTTTTAAAAAATCAAGCAGTGTGTAATAGATTCATAATTTCATATTTAATTCTATTTTGAGTTCTAATTTTAATATGGAAATGCTCCTTTTTAAATATTTAAGCTCAGAATAAAATAGTAATAATAAAAAAAAACTAACCTAAAAGAAACAGGTATAGCTATATGTTATTATTTATTGGAATATGATACTCTCTTTTACCACAGATGGGTGCCAGTAAAGATTTTGCCTCACTTTGCAGTTAGAGGGACTAGGTCCTAGATGGTAGCTAGAATAGATAAAGGGAAAAGTTAGCTGTGACAACTGGTTAATGAATATGCTTCAGACAAACTAATCCAGAGAGAGAAATAGGTAAATCAGGAGAATAGACCTTTTAAGGAGTATAGAAACCACCTAACTCAATGTTTTTAACCTGAAATCCATAAATATATATATTTTGCAGATTAAAGCAAACTATTGCTTTTTTAATTTGTTTTTTGTTTCTGTTTTGTTTCTTCTTTCTCGTGGTTCATTCCATTGGTTATAGTTCTTCTTTACAACTTGACTATTGTGAAAATGTTTAGTGTGAAGGTATATGTAGAGCCTATATCCAATTGCATGCCATCTCGGGTGAGGAGGGGGGAGGAGAAAATTTGAAACTCAAAAACTTAAGGAACTGAATGTTGTAAACTAAAACAAAAAATTAAGAAATATTTTGATAACTATATTTTAATACAATTTTAAATATATTTTAACATAAAGTTTACTTTGTATTTTATTTTATGCATTCAAGAACATTATTCTTGAAGAGTCCAGAGTTTTCATTGGGCCTATGGCACAAAAAAGGTTGAGAACCTCTGCTCTGGCTGATTTAGGTGCCTCTCCTATTACTATGATCCTATGATTTCAAGAGGGGTAGTGTTATAACCTTCAAGTTACTATAGTAGGCATATACCAAGAGGAATAATATAAACTTCTTTTCCGTTATGCATGGAAGATACCCAGGACAAGAAATAAGCTGTTTCTACGTAAGGGAGACCACAGGCTACTGACAGAAGATATAAATTGGGAGCAGTACTGCAAGGCCTGGAGGTAGCAGGGCAATGAACTAAAGACAGGAGTCAACACTTGATGCAAAGGGGAATGGTAAGGTACAGGGAGACCTAGAGAGGAACCTGAACTGAAGGACACTCTATTCACATATCTTCTGTAGAAACAGAGCCTTGACAACAGAGAAAAAGGCAATGGAGATGGAACCTTGATGAATGAAAGAGACAAGATAGAGCTTCAATGAAAGTAACATGGTAGATAGCTAAGGCAGAGAGCAAGAGACTAGAATAGCAAGGACTCCTCTCACAAGGAGAGGTATGGCTGTACAGGTACCTTGAACCTCACTGATATCGTAAATCAAGAGAATGAGGGACAGGCCCAAAGTGAGAGTTGCTTGATACCCTCCAGATTAGGGAGAAATGGGCTTTTTTGGAGGGCCATCTATAGTAGGGGTTCTTAAATGGTACATGGATAGATTGCAAAGAGTATATGAACTAGAATGGGAAAAAAATGCATCTACTTTCACTAACCTCTAACTAAAATTTGGTACTTCCTTAAATAATTTAAAAACATTATGACAGGGGCTCTATAGGTTTCACTGTTCTTACAAAGGGGTTCATGACACAGAGAAAGGTTAAAGACCCTTGATCTAAAGGACAGCATTGGATATGAGTTCTTTCTGAATTTTTTATAGTATAAATAAAATCTTGTATATGTTTATATCACTATTAGCCTGAGTGCTTGCAGGGGAGGAGGGTTATTTGGAAAGCAAAATAATCAAGTTAATAAAATTGTAGGTATACCTGGGCAGAGTAATGAACCAGAGAGATTTTCTGAGACACCCCCAAAATAATGTCCAGGTTCTTATGTCAAGGAGGGAGCTTCATATTGAAAGCCACATGAATCTAAATATAACTGGCAATTAGAAAATAGTCTTGCTTAGTCTATTTTCACTACTAGCAAGGACTTTGATGTATTTTCAAGGAGGCACCATGGTGTTATGGGAAGAAGACTGAATTAGAAATCAGGAGACTTGGATTCAAATCCAGACACTTTGAGGTAAGATGACTGTTAGAGAATCCTTAGCTGTGTGATTTCAGGCAAGTGATTTTGTCTCTTTCTAGACCTCACTTTTTTCATCTGTAAATGAGAGGTTTAGATTAGCTTATCATTACAGCTCTAATTGTCTAAGGAGCTGCAAATAATTGAATGAATGGAGAAATGTATTTTGGTAAGATGTCCCTAAGTTACCTTATGTAAATTATGTTTATTCCTTCAACAACAAGTAATTGTTGTGTTTATTACATAAAAGGCTAAATGCTAGGAAGTATTTAAAATGTATAAGACATGGTCCCTGCCCCTAAGGACTCTGGTAGAGAAGAGACTTAAGCATAAATTATAAGTACATATTTATAGCAGATAAAATCTGAGTATGTGGAAGATGCCCTTGTTACCTAGGAGCTGTATTAGATGACCTCCAAGTTGAAGACAATATGATTCAATTCCACTTATATGTAAGACACAGCCTTCTCTCTGTTGATTGTAGGACCATAGATTTAGAGCTGGGAGGGAGTAGGTAGCATTAAAGTATAGAGTCATGGTCTTGGAATTAGGAATACCTGAGTTCAAAATTGTCCTCAGTCACTACCTCTGTGACCCTGGACAAGTTACTTAACCTCTATGTGGCTCACTTTTCTCGTTTGTAAAATAAGAGTATTAGAGCTGATGGCCTCTAAGCTGTCTTCCAATTCTAAACCCAAGATGTCAATAGATTAAAGATCATCTATTCCAAGTTCCCCATTTTACAGATGAGGAAACTGAGGCCCAGAGAAGTTAAATGACTTGCCCAAGGTTCGTAAGTGTCAGGGCTAGGACTCAAACCTAGGTCCTCTGACTCTAACCCCAGCTCACTGCACCATACTTCCTTCCCAAGGAGCTTGCTTTAATTCTATATCAGTTTCTTAGCTGTAGAGATTAAATAGTAAGATGATTTTTTTGAAAGACCTTTGTCTTAACTTACCGCAAATGGAATAATAATGGACATGCTTTGAAGTTTTCAGAGCACTTTACAAAGTGCTGGTTGCTGATTACAATGGAGCCTTGCAATAGTTCTGTGAAGCAGGTACTGTAGGAATCATTAGAAGGGAAACTTTGGACTGTAGGAGTGACTTGCACATGGTCACACAGCTCTTCCTAATGCCAAGTCCTATCCTCTTTCCACCGTACCACGCTTCATCTGAAGAGTCTATGAAAATGTTTTTTTTTTTTTCTCCTTCTACTAAGCACTGTTGTGGCTGGCTGTTGTTGCTGTTGAGTCGTTTCAGTAACATCTGACTCTTTGTGACCCCATTTGGAATTTTCTTGGCAAAGGCACTGTTGTAGTTTGCCGTTTCCTTCTTCAGCTCATTTTACAGCTGAGGAACTGAGACAAATTGGGTTAAGTGACTTGCCCAGGGTCTCCTAGCTAGTAAGTGTCTGAGGCCAGATTTGAACTCAGGAAGATGAGTTTTCCTGATTCCAGTGCTTTATCCACGGCACAACTAAGCCCTACTTCACATTCTAAATGTATAGCACCTCTAAATGCATAGCTTAGAATCATAGAATCATTGAATGTTAGAGCCTGAAGGAACCTTGGAGATTGTCTTGACCTAGCCTAGAACTTTTTTATTGTCATCTAATCTTTTTTCCTTCTTTCACAGAAAATAAGGAGAACGTACATGAAATTTCGCAATTCAATTCCATTTCAATTTCATAAGCAATTAAGTTCTGCTTTGTGCCAAGTCAAGCAAACAAACATTTCTTATGTGCCTACCATATGCCACGTGCTGTACTAAGTTCTGGGAATATGTGGAAAGTAATTACAGTCCCCAAGGAGCTTACTGGTGAGAAAATTCTCCCAGTCAACAATTGTTCTGCAATTTATAGCTTTAGAGATCAGATGGGAATACAAAGATTGAAACTAAAACAGTTTCTGCTCCTACTGAACTTACATTCATGGAAGGCTTGGATTTAGGTTGCCTGTATCATTAGAGGTTTATGTTTCTTCCCTACTAGAGTACTTAGGGGCAGGGACCATGTCTTGTACATATTAAATAGTTCATAGGACTAAAAATTTTTATGTAATAACCAACATGAAAAGAAAGTCTTTAGAACCAGTAGACCTTTGTTAGAATAGAAATGTGGTGGGAAAGAAGCTGAGAACAAAACATGAAGAGAAAGGATTCATCTCTCACAAAATAGAAGGTGGGAGTGGTGAATCTTTTGTTTCAAATCAAATAAACATATTGGAAATGAATTAGTTTCCTATTGACTTCTGGGAATTGAAATGCAGTGTCCTGTGCCAAGGCCTTAGGTTTTATAGATAGGAGGGGGTAAATGAGTGAAATCTCCAGGGATTATTTCGGCAAGATCAAAACTTGATTTGTTGTTGCCCAGATAAGCAATGATGCATGCCATTCAGGAACTAGATTGAAAACAAAAGCTTATCTGTACCTCTCCATCATGGTGCACACACCCTTCAGATCACCAATAGGAAAACAAGTTGAGTTACAGAATTAAAAAAAAAACTCTGTGTATGTATTGGCAAAGGGGAATGCCAAATGATATGACATTTTCTGTTCAAAGGATTTGCTTTCAAAGAGATAATTCCATCTGGAGCTGAACAGGCACACCCGGCTACTTTGGTCTTTCAAGGGAGCCATAGCATGGTCAAGGATAGGTAGAAAGGGCCATTCACAACAACAGATAGGTTGTGGGTTTTGTCAGGCTCCACTGGGTATCTTTTAAAGTCTCCCTTAATTCTCTTGACTGACATTTGCGAACTTATCTATTAACACTTCTTGGTCCAAGGCAGAGAGCCTTTTAAGCAGTGTTGAAAGCCAACTTTTCTGTTTTAGATTGCTTCTTTTAATAACAGCTCACATTCATATGGACCTTTAAGGTTTGCAAGGCACTTACTTACATAAGTAAGTATAATATAATATACCCTTTCAGGACCCCTTTGTCCAACTCATACTCCCGCTGGTAGGTTGGGTCTCCAGAGGGGTCGCGATTACTACTCCTAGGATTCTAGGGGCAGCCCTATGGGTGGCAATCCTTTTAAATGTTAGCTTAGAAGCCCCCGCCAGTGTGCTTTCCCCAGTCAGCCAATAGACTCAGTCCTTTAGCAAAGGCATTTGCTCAATTGACAGAGGAAGGATAGTAATCACAAAGTACATCCCAGAATCATCAGGGGTATAGCCTTCAACAACACACCTAGATTCCAGGACAGGGGAAGAGTGGGCATGAAGAGCACAATGGCAGTGAGGTACATGCACAAGGCATCTTACAACTTCAGTTCTGAAGGGCTTGGATGTCCCCTCACTCTCCAGAGGGTCCTCATGAAGTTTGCTATGAGTCACTCTGATGTTCGGCAGAAGTGGTTCTTCTTAAGGCACAGTATCTCTGTTGGACCTGTGGCTCATCTGAGCTGGTTTCTCTTAGGGTGTGGTATCTCAGCTGGACAAGGCAATCTGTTGCTGGGCAGCCTTGTTCCTTATAACAGGCCTATGAGGTAGATGCTGTTATTATCCCAGTTTTATAGATGAGAAAATGAGGCTCAAAAAGACAAAAGGGACTTGGCCAGTTCACACAGCTAGTAACCTGAGGAGGGATTCAAACGCAGGTCTTCATTTCTCTATGTCAAATGATCCTTTCACTGTGCTGTTAAAAATACTTACATACAAAATGTATATGTGTCTCTTTACAGCCACAATAAAAGTTAATTTTGACAGGTTGAAGGCTAACAGAACCCTTTAAATTACAAATACACCAAGGAGAATGGACGTTCTGAGCTATATTTGTAATGATCAGTCCAATTTTTTGCCTTTTAAAAATGCATTCCATCAATTAGCTCCTTGAATGTAACAAATGTTAAAGTGGTAACTTTCAAAGTGTACACCTACACATCTCTGTTCCCCTGACCCTCTGTTTCTTTTCCACTCTTCCAAATTTTGATATCCCAACTGGCAAAGTGATTTGACCCTACTCCTTCCCCTTTCTTGGGCTTAATAAAATTTCCTTAAGAATTTGCCTTTTGAAGTTAGTTGCTAAGTCCATTTTACATAAATCAGATGACAGGAGAACCATTTGGAGTAATGTTTTTGGAATGGGCTTTTCCCAAAGAGACCATTAGATCTTGAATGAATAAATGAACAAATAAATGAATGAGTCCTACCAGTAGCTGAACTAGTAATATTGCTTCCTTTAATTTTTTTTTCAGTATAGTGAATCATTTTTGCTGTTGTTTCTGAACTGAATGGGCCAAATTCTTTCTCGAGTTCCTTCACAATAATTTCCACTAACTGCTGGAAAACCAACAGGTAAAAGCTGAAATGCCATTGGCAGTACTGCTGGATCTTTTTGCTGCCTTCTGTATCGGTGAGGCATGACTTTCCAGTGCCCGGAGTCAAGTTCTATGAATCATTTTTTTTCTTTCTTTCAGAAAGAGAAATGCGTCTGAGAAATCTGACTTGACCCAGTAGCCAAAAAGCTCTACTGACTAATGGGCAAAGCGAGAAGGGAGGAGGCATCATTAGCTGAGGGAAAGGGTAGACTGAGGGAGTTCTTGGCCCCAAATGCAGTCTGGAAGAAAGTATTAAAATAGGAACTAAGTAGAAATATGAGGAGGACTATGTACTGGATAAGTAGGAAGAGACAATGTTAATTTACATAGGAATGGGGAGGAAGAGGATCCTGATGATGAAAACAAGAAGTTCTGAATGCCTCTATTGTTTAAATTAGTATTTACTGGGGACCCAGAAGATTTATTAGGAATGGTACGCAACATTCAGAAATCATGGTCCTCGACATGGATTAGGAAAGCCAAGTCCTAAGAAAATCCATGGCATTTCTCATGTATTTTCATTCCATTGGCCTCATCTCCTTTTCCACCTATGGGTTGGTTATACAGTTTACAATTAAGGTAGCTGGGAAAGCATGTTTGCCTGTGTGACCCCAAGCAAGTCACTTAATCTTTCTTGGCCTCTGTTTCTTCATCTTTAAAAATGGCCACAAAAAGACCACCTGTCTTCAAGGGTTATTGTGATCAAATGCAATAACACATGTAAGTATTTCTTTTATTAGTATAGAATTCATTTAAGAATAAAGATTTCTTTTTAATAAATCAGGAGAGATGTGTGTAGTGGGATTGATGGTGGAGATACTAGGATATAAACAGAAGAATTTAGGGAAAGGCATCAAGGCAGCAGACAGTTAGATAAAAGAGTCAGAGTGAAGGTTGGCTTGAGAGGATGAAGGATTATGCCTCTGGTTACAAATAATGCTTGTCTTGTCTGGAGTTTAAGAACCTGTACACCTGTGATCCAACTTTTGAAAAGCAGATGGAAAAGACAGGGTGGAAGAGAAGAGCCACAGCATCACAAATTTAATGCTGAAAGGACTCTTAAAGACCACTAGTCTAATTCCCTCATTTTAGAAATGAAGAAACTGAAGCAAAGGGAGGATAAGTAACTGGTCCAAGGTCCTACAATTCTAAGTTATCCTGGAAGCCAAACACATTTTAGAATATAATAGAAGGAAGTCATGGCTGCCAGAACAACAAATCAAAAAGCTAAAAATCGCTAATATTTAGCCCCCCTCTCTCAGTCTTCAGAGGTTATAGATTTGGGGCTGGTAGGTATCTACTAGGTAAGTGTCTTGTAGTTATCTGGGCTATCTAGTTCACCCCCTTCATTCTGCAAATAAGAAAATTGAGGCAGAAGAAAACTCAGGTGACTTATCCAAGGTCACCAAAGTCTTTAATTTAGATCAGTCCCCAAGAAGCACAAAGAGGTTAAACAATTTAATTACTTGCCCAGTGGAGGAGGTAGTGTTGAGTGCATGTCTCATGTCTAAAGTCAATATTCTGTCTGATGTACCAAGATGACTGATTTACAGAGGAATTTTAGTAATGAGTCTATAGGGAATACTGAAGACATTTGTTTTTGGCAAAATCTTTATTAGATATGGAAGAACATAGAGGGAAAGAATCTGTTTCTTTGCTTTCTCTTTTTTAAAAAAAGTACCTAGCTGGAATAAGGGTCCCTTCACGAAGCCCCTACAATTCTAGATCTTCCTCACTGAAGCTCCTCACGAAACTCTGAAACTTTTCCACTTAGTTTTGCCTAGACTTATAGGCTGACAATACAAGGAAAACAAATGGGGAGGGGAGGGCATAATTCTATCTGGTGGTTATAATAGGAATAAAATCCATTCTTTAGAAAACATGAGAAATGCAGATTCATATACAATTATTTTCTTCAAGTTTCCTTTCCTTCCTTTCTCCCTTCCTGCCTTCCTCCCTCCCTCCTTCCCCCTCCTTCTTTCCTTCCTCCTTCCTTCCTCCCTCCTTTGTTTATTTTTTTTTTTACTATATAACATAAAATAATATGAAGATACCCCTTCTAGCCACCACTGTCCACCTCCAATGGAGGAAAACGATCTTTTACAGGGAACAAGCATTTATGTGGATAGCTAGGTGGCACAGTGGATAGAGTGCAGGGCCTGGAATCAGGAAGACCTGAGTTCAGATGTGGCCACAGACCCTTACTAGTTGTGTGACCCTGGGCAAGTCACTTAACCCCTGTTTACCTCAGTTTCCTCATTTGTAAAATGAGCTGGGAAAGGAAATGGCCAACTGCTCCAGTATCTTTGCCAAGAAAACTCCAAGTGGGGTCATGAAGAGTAGGATATGATTGAACAACAACAACTGTGTGCCTGGCACTGTGCTCAGCACTTTACAAGTATTACCTTATTTGATCCTCACAACAACCTGGGAAATATGTACTATTATTATCCCCATTTTACGGTTTAGAAAACTGAGGAACAAAGAGGTTACGTGACTGACTGTTCAGGGTCACACAGCTGGTCTGAGGCTAGATGCAAGCTTAGATCTTTCTGACTCCAGGCCTCCACTATCCCACCTAGCTGCCTAAGTTGGGAGCCAGCAGTGGGGCAGGAGTAGTGGTGAGGGACCTTTAAAAGGGATTATGTTGTAGTCCTAACCTACTTTTCGAGCATTGGTTCTACTCTGCTTTGGTTTTCCAGTCCGAGTTTGAGACTGAGCCAGTCTGAGTTAACAACTCATGGGAGGAGGACATCCCTGGGAACCCACCTTGTTACGTCGTTCTGAGTTCTACATCATTTTGAGTTCTCTCTCTCCAGGAATTCAGAAATCCCACCATAAATTGTACGGGCTCCCCAGGCCTCACTACTAGCAGATTTACAATGAAAATCCCCACAGGAGTCACATTTTTGAAAAGGCTTCCAGTGAATGGCAGGGTGGCTGACAGGAGATTGTGGGAGAGAAATTAAGTCGGTGAAGAGATAAGAAAGAGACCTTTTCTCCTTTTCTTCTTGTTCTCATTTCATTTTCCTGAAATAAATGTTCTTTCTGTCTTTAGTTGCTTGTTTCATTTTTTTATTTCGTTTCAACCTGCCCTTCCCACCCGCCCCCGTCTCTCTGTCTCTCTGTCTCTCTATCTCTCTCTGTCTCTGTCTCTCTGTCTCTCCCTGTCTCTGTCTCTGTTTCTCTCTCTGTCTCTCTGTCTCTGTCTCTCTGTCTCTCTGTCTCTCTCTCTCTCTCTCTCTCTCTCTCTCTCTCACACACACACACACACACACACAAATGGGAGGTATCACAGTAAAATGGCAAAAGGGTCTACAACTGACTACTTGTGTATCTTTGAACAAGTCATTTACTCCTTTGTGTTCAGATTCTCCATCTGTAAAATGAGGAGAGAGAGAGATGGTTGGATTGAATGATCTCTAAGATCCTTTTCTGCACAAAATCTAAGACTTTAACATCTATGATATATACTTCCTGAATGATTTTTCCTCACCTTTACTTTCATTTTATTTTATTTTTTGTTCTCTTACTAATCTTATTTCTACACTGCATAAAAGAAAGCAACATTAGGCATTCACACATTGTGACTGCACATAAACTCTGCTACCTGAGGACAGCTTTAAATTTAAGGAGTGAACACTTGCTAGTGAGGGTTGGTAATCATTTTGCCTGGGGCTGGGGTAGAATGGTTACTCAAGAACTATAACCCAAGGGTGTGGGAGTGTGGTGGATAGCAGCTGCACTCTGGGAAAGCTCAGCCTTCCCCCGCTCCCCTTCCTATCTCCTATTAAGAGGTCTACTTACTCTTCCCAGGTAGTTGGAGTGGAGGAGGAAGGCAGGCCCCTGCGAAAGTGGCAGCATGGACCCTGAGGGGAGGGGCTGCAAGAGGGAGTGGAGGGGTGGCTGGGTGGCACATTGCTCTCCACAGACTCATAGGGGAAAGTGATGGGGAGGGAAGGAAGTGCTACCCTCCCAGATGGAAGCATGCTCCCCTCTTGCTCTAAGGATAAAGCCCTGGTGGCCCATGGCCCTGATCTAGTTACAGCTCTGAGTGTGGGAAATACCTGGTATGGAACTCCTTCCATTGTCACTGACAAAATAGTAGGTCTTATGGATTAGTCCTAGAGGGTTTCCTGAGGGTCACAGAGCCATTAAGTGCCAGAAGCAGGACTTGGACTTAGGACTATCTGGCTCCAAGCCCAACACTCTATCCACTATTTTTTGCTGCCCCTATTAGTCGCTTCAGAGTAGGGGGAATAGTATATACCCAGAGGTATAAGTAACAGGGAACAAACAGAGACTTTGCTCCAGGGTGATACCATGCTGCGGACAGGTATTTCCTTACTATGGCAATAACTGGCCCACATTGGCACATGGCCTAGGCCACCTCATTCACTCTGGATGCTGGGGTCCATTTTTCCTCTTAACACTCCTAGGTATGGGTTCTGAATTCCTTGGAGGCACACAGCTACCAGCACAGTTGCACCTAAAATTCCATTGTCCTCAGTGCCACAGCTGAATTTTTCCTCCCACCACCACCACCACCCCTTTCACCTTGCCACTGTTTTTGTCTTAGGTGAGGGAATTCCTAATTACTGCTCTGTGTATAACTATAATTTTATTTTCCTTGAGAATTCTGGGCATGGTTGTTCAACTTTGTAGTATGTGATGCTGGGCATGTGGAGGGAGGAGGAAGAGGGAGAGACACAGACATAGACCCAGAGAGACAGAGACAAAGGAAGAGAAAGAAAGAGCTCAAGTAATCCTGGGATGTCTTTGGAGATGTATGTGTATGTGTATGTGTATGTGTATGTGTATGTGTATATATGCACATATATACACATATACATGCATGTACCTAAATACACATATATGCACATACATATATACACAGATACATGTGTGTATGTGTATATGTGT